>NC_049230.1:57595718-57895718 GCF_011100685.1 Canis lupus familiaris
ACACCCTGCTATATGATAGGGCTAGCTTTCTTTCTTTCTTTTCTTTTCTTTCTTTTTTTAAGATTTTATTTGTTTCTTCATGAGAGACACACACAGAGAGAGAGAGGCAGAGACACAGGCAGAGGGAGAAGCAGGCTCCATGCAAGGAGCCTGATGTGGGACTCGATTCCAGGTCTCTAGGATCACACCCTGGGCTGCAGGTGGCGCTAAACCGCTGCGCCACTGGGGTGCCCAGGGCTACCTTTCAATCCAGTTTAGCTGACTGTGGAGTTTATACTGTCTGTTTAAGAAGAACCACATATATTAAAAGAAATATTTTTCAAATACATTTTACTTCTTTGTCAAATATAGTGTATGTTAGTAGGATATAAGTAAGAAGCTCTAGTTTTCCTGACATATAACGTAAGAAAAAAATAGTCTTGGTTTTTTCCAAGTTCCGGAAGAATACTTCATTCATGAGGCCAGCGTTCTATTACTTGTCACTTTCTTTCTGACTTTGAATTCATCATCTCACCTTTCTGGGCTTAGTTAGCCAATCAGAAAAATGAAGAGGGTGACCGAGGCCAGACTCATCATTAGAATTACATAATTTTATGTCAGTGTGAGACATTTGGAGACTTTTTTTTTTTTAAAGATTTTCATTTATTTATATGAGAGAGAGCATGACCTGAGAGAGGGGCAGAAGGTGAGGAAGAAGCAGACTCCCCACTGAGCAGTGAGCCCAATGCTGGGCTTGATCCCAGGACCCTGGGATCATAACATGGGCTGAAGGCAGCTGCTTAACTGACAGGTGCCCCCATTTGGGGACTCTTAGGTATTTAGGTTCTTTTTAGGAGAATACTGTTGGCAGGGCAGATGATTCATCCATCAAATATTTGTTGAACATTTACTGTACTCCTGGCAGAGTAAGAGGTCCTGGAGTACATTGATAAAAGGATAGTTCCTGCCCTCAAGGAGCTAGCTCAGAGTCTCATGAGGTAGAGTGTGGTAATCCAAGGATAGGAAGATTTGGAGGTACAGAGATAAGAGGTCCAGACTGAACTGTTGGCAGAGAAGTTAGTAGTCTTAAGCCCAAGTGAGAAGAATGAGGAAGTTCTGGCTGGAATCTTTATGATTTAACTTTTCAGTGACTGCCCAGGTAGCTGCCTACCCTTCCTAGAAACCTAGAAATGCTGATTCAGTCTTACATATTAAAAAGCAGTTGCCATATCTGCTGCCAGGTCAGATTCTTTCTCCTGGAAAATTCCTGCTTGTCCTCTTCAAGAACCAACTCACAGATGTCACCTCTTCCTCAACACTTCTTTGACTCGTCAAACAGTGGCTTTCTTCTCTATACTTCCACAGATCTTGTTTTATCTTTAGAGTGCACATTTTTCTCTTTCTCTCTCTTCTCTGTATACGTAGTGCCCAGCATAGTGCTTCGTAAATACTGGTAGGGAGTAAAGGTAGGAAGGAAAAATCTGCATCTTAGTGGGTTATATATGAAGTAATTCAAACAACTCTAATGGCACCCACAATAATAATAACAACAAGCATATATTGAGAATTTGCTCTGTGCTAGACACAATTCTAAGTGCTTTGCATGTAGTGATTGAATTTTCACAACAAGCCTGTGAGAAAGTATTATGATAATAGCTGGTTTGAGAGGTGAGGGAACTGAGGCTGGGAGAGAGGTTCAATAACCTGCCTTAGGTCAGAGAGTGAGGAAGAGGGAAGGCAGCCCTGGAGCCAAGGCACTCCAGCTGCAGACAGTGTTCTTCATCTCTGTGTTACACTCTCATGATGTGTGAAGGGCTCCCAGAGGTCTTCCACTTGTTATTGTGAGGTTAATTCTCAGCCAGTTTTTAAGTGGCTCCTTGTTTCCCCCCAGGGACTGGCCACAAAGGTGGTGATCATTCCTTTTGCCCTGAGGTTTTCATAAAGTCTTTTTGCCAGTGGAATATTTGTAGCTGAAGCCATTTAGGAGACAATGAGGTGCTTAGGGACAGAGTGCTGCTGTTGTACAGATGACACAATGCTTTATGTGCTGCAGTCTTTAAGGGTGCAGGCTGTGTTTCCTCAGGCCTGAATGATTGAGGGACATGAGTGAGAGTAAGCAGATTGCAGTTTAATCTCAGAAAGATCGAGGTAATTTGTACAGACCTGTAAGTATTTGGACTTGACTAGGAGAAAGGATGTTGCTCGTAGAAAAAGCAGAAAAATATTAAAGTGTATTTTGTGTGCAAAACAAAGGGTCTTTCTAATGTCCAGGTGATTATTTTCAAAGAAAGATTATTTCCAAAGTGAGATTTAAGCCATTTAAAAATCTGAATTGATGGGAGTACTTTCCTTCTCTTTCACCACTCTCTCTTCACATTGTGTCCATAAGGTCAGCCAGTGACTCCTTCTCAGTGTCTGTCAGATTTGACACTTCTCAGATTCATCAGTCGCTCCCTTGTTCCAGGACCTCTCATATCCGTTTATGTTACAGCAACAGCTTCCAGGCTGGTCTCCCTGCCACTTGTTTCCTCTCCCTCGGTGGGTTCTGTACAGTTGTGGCCAGATAAAATACCCCCATTGTCCTCCTGAGGTAGCAAAACTAAACATGTCCACCTGACAGAGCCCGTCAGCAGCAGCGCCCTCTCCCCAACATACCTTCCAATTTAATTTGTACTGTTAGTTCACCCTTTATTTACCCATCACCTACCTTCCTGTTGTAGGTATGCTACTGTAATTAAGACATCATTTTTCATTTAAGGTCTACAATAGCCAAGATATATATATATATATTTTTTTTTTAATTTTTATTTATTTATGATAGTCGCAGAGACATAGGCAGAGGGAGAAGCAGGCTCCATGCACCGGGAGCCCGATGTGGGATTCGATCCCAGGTCTCCAGGATCGCGCCCTGGGCCAAAGGCAGGCGCCAAACCGCTGCGCCACCCAGGGATCCCGAGAGAGAGATATTTTTATTCTAGTTTTCTAGATGAGGAGACCAAGAAACAGAGAAGAGAAAACCCTAGAAAGGAACTGGCATGTAGGTGCAAAATAATTATCTGGTGAATGAATGAATAAATGATTGAAAGCCAATAATTAATAAAGTTTTTGCAGTATTTGAACCTGGGTCAGTCTGGTTCTAGATCTTTTGTCACCCTCCCTCCCAATGTAGCCCCATTTTTCTTATTACTCGACAGTTTTGTTCTCTGACCACCAGGACCACCAGCTCTTTCTAATTGTTCACACTGTTTCTCCTGTTACTTCTTCAGCTTGGACTGCATTTACCCCACTTCCTCACTCTGATTAGCACTTTGATACCTGAACCTCTTTTTATCTGCCTGTTCCCTTGGTACTGTCATTAGGCTATATATTTAATTAGATACTGATTGGTGGCCGGCTTTTCTTTTTTATTTTCTTCTTTCTTTCAAAACTTTATTTTTAAGCAGTCTCCACACCCAATGTGGGGCTCAAAGTCACAAGCCCGAGATCAAAAGTCCCATGCTCCATGGACAGAGCCATCAGATACCCCTGATTTGTGACATTCCTAATCAGATCACATGTGTATGGGTGTCTTCAAAGACAGACTCATGGGCTCTTTGGGCAAAGGGCTGGGTGTGATAGAATAATGGTGTCAGGGACACTTGAGTCCTGGCTTTGCCACTTATTATGCAAGTTTGGGTAAGTAAGAACTTAATTTCCTTTGAACCCAGTGTCCTTTCCTTCCCAGCCCTGCTTTTAGTCTTTGGCCCATAACAAGTCACCAGGACAAATTGATTATTTTTTCCAGTTAATTCATCCTTTTTTAGTTGTGGATGGTCTGGTAACTAAATATACTAGTATACTTGTCCTGTGTGCAGTATTTAGTTTAGAATTTTCTCCTTAGGAATGATGACCATTCCAGCAGTGTTAAATTGACTTTCCCAGCCTACCTCTTAGAGAATACGCAGTTATTTGGCAGATATTACAGTTACATAGTTGTTACATGGTGGGGGGGGGGATGATTTTGAATTATCTGATTTGCCAAATTATTTACTTTGCCTTTATGTGTCTTTGATATATGTGCATTAATACTTTCCCCTGTACTTTGTTCAAACCAGTACATCCCTTAGTGTTTTTTAAGTGTTTGGTTTAGTTTTTTCCTTCTTCCTAGTCTGTTGTATTTTTGTTCTCATCTGTATGTCTCTTTCAAGGAAACTACATGTTCTAGGTGTGCCACCTGTCATTGGAGAGGTGTTTGCTGCCTTTGCTTGGCTCAGGGTCTCGTTCATCTCAAAGCAGGTCTCCTCTGTTGTGCAGCAGCAGCTCCCCGGAGTCCCTGCTACCACAGATCTGTGGGGGTAGAAGACTTGGTAATAGGGAATGTCATCTTTGCCCTGGGAAGGCACCTCAGCACCCCAGTGGTCCCACCACAACGCAGCTGGTGCTTGGAGTTCATACCTGGGCCAAACTGAGCTGAGATGCTCTAGGGGGGGCTGTATTTAAGCAGATATAGACCTGCGCCCTAGCAATTTTTATTTCATTTAGTTTAGTGAAGACTTGATCTAGTTAGGCCACGTGTGTACAGATGTGAGGTAAACTACTGTCCCTGCTCTGAAGGAACTTGCAGACTAGTGAGTACACAAACCACAATGAAGAAGCATTAAGAAAATTTTAAATTAATGACAACTTCAAAATCAAAATTTCATGTGTCTCTTTTTGAGCAGTAGGTGCTAAATCACCTTTACATCTTTATGCATAATTTAGTTTTAGTCTGTGTTTAATTTCACATTCTGCTTTTGCACCTACCTTTGTTATCTTTGAATTTTTCTTTTTATATATTACACATAAATACTCCTTGTTCAATGACTAGCTTGCATTCCTTTGAGCATATATTCCACAGTTTCCATGCCTCTTTCATAGGCCGAGGCTGCTTCATGAAGGCTGTTTGCCTTGTAGAGAAGGCAAGGCAGGGAATGTGTTATCAGAAAGTAGAGTTGTGATCTGAGTCACTTGGGTCTGTGGTCTGAACATACAGTAGATCATTTTCTTGATTTTTTTAGGTTTTTAAAAAAATTTATTTGATTTTATTTTTTGAGCAGCAGCTCGGGAACATAGAAAAAGACTAGGATATACAGGAATGCAGGGAGAGTTCATATCTAGTGGTTTCAGTTAAGTTTGTGCAATACTGGGAGACTAACATGAGAAGACGCTTCTGCCACTAGTGATGTTTGAAGTGAGTGGGGCTATTCTGAGCTTTTTGCTGTTGGTGTAAATAGACATTTAAGAACATCCGATAAATCCAAGGGCAGAATTTGCAGGACTTGATGTCTTCCTGGCTCAGTGGAAACAGTAGGTTTCATGGTGGAAGGGCTAGAATTTAAACTATTTGCCACTGTTTAAATGCAGAAAGAGGAAGGATTAGAGTTGAAGAGGATGACCCTAGAATGCTAGACTGGTTAGCTCTGTCTGTGGACTAATTAGAGAGGGGATGACCTTTCCCCCCAGTAGATTGTGATGGAGCAGAGCATAGGACAGCAGTTCATAGGTGTGTTTTCCTGTCCTGAAGTTCTGTCCTTTCTTTGCTGGCACATCCTTGTGATGAAATCTTTGAGCTTCAGTTCCCTTATGTGAAAAAAACTGGAGTGATAGTACCTCCTGGTCATGCTTGTTTTGAAGGTTGAATGGAGAATACCTGTGCAGGTGCTCATAGACTGCTTGTTGTCACTATAATGAGTTATTCTATTAAGTAGTATGTTTTGAGACTTTGATTTTCTGTCTCCCCTGTGACCCTTCATTGATCATTATCAGGATTATGTTCCACGGAGAAATTGAAAACACACCTGACTTCACCGGTATTCAGTTTGCCCAAAAGAAATGGGCTTGTGAAGCTGGGCAGTGTTCTTTGCTAGTTAGAAAGGAGGTGAAACCATAATTGTTTCAGTGGGATTTCTCCTCTTTTCTCCACCTTGTGAAAAGCATATTCAGATGTTTTATAAGCCTCCCCTACAAGTCTAATTTGATGACAAGAATCACCATTATTGCTAAGTTTATTACACTTTCACCTCTTTTCCCTGAGTGATTCATTATTGAGTCCTGGAAATGCAACTGTGTTTTTGTTTAGGAGGAGGTGATGGTGAGGGAGAACTTGGGGATGACTTTTAAATAAGAGAACTTTGTATTATGTTTATCTGTCTGGAGGCAATAAATCTGTTTCAGCAGATTAAATACAGACTTCTTTATAAAGCCCTATTTTCTCAAACCTCTTATCAGCAGCACTTGGCAGTAATCACACCTACGGAAACTTGTAATTTTCCTCAAGGAGGTGACACTGACAGAATTAAAAATGAAGGAGCCCCCCTGAAAAGCAAGTTCATTACAAATTAACAGTGGTCTTAGCAAAGCAGTGGGCTAAGGCGTGTCAAATAGCGATATGGATAAAGAAACCCAGCATTTTAAACTGTCAGAGCTGGGAGCAGGGCTAGCCTGAGAACAAATTAATCACATATTGTCAAGGCAAAGTTGCATCAAATTAACACATCGGATTCCAGCATATTAATGTTAGAATGCTTTCACCTGATTATTACTGCAAACCATTGCCACTCTTTGAATGCAAAGATATAATTAAATTGCTAAATAGAAAGTGCATATAATATCTCCACATGCATTTAGGATGCATGAGCTGAAAAGTGCACATCCTAGGAAGTGACAGATTCTATTTGTAGGGGGAAAACTTTACTTTTTTTCCCTTTTATTTACTTGGGAGTACTAGAGTATGAAATTAGAAAAGTTAGTTATGTTATTCATATCCTATATGAGTTAGATGAAATACAGGTTTAATTTAACTGATTTGCTACACTGGCTATGAGTACATAATTACCTCTGTGTTTTTCTGGAAGAGAAATGGGGAAATGTTGCACAATGGTCCTTTGCAACAAAATTGCCCATTATACATAATCTTAGTGGTGGATTTATCATCAGAAGGTGCTTTGGAGAAACTAGACTGGCCATTATGACAACTGTCTTTTACATGGGGTTGCTTTCTGGCTCTGCTTAATATAGTATGTGCATTTATGATCTTCACAGTGAGAACTCTGGCTCAGTTGTGGTTCACCTTTGTGATCAAGGATACAACCCAGCAGGAAGAACATGCTTTTTCATAGTCCCTGCTTGTCCTAGGTTATTCTTGGACCAGACCTTCTGGTTTGCTATCTCTGCCGCTGACATTTAGCCTTGCTGTCTCTCTGTTTATTCATACTTAGGCTGGACTATTCCCCCTGTGCCTTCTACCAACCTCTATTGGTCTCCTTCATTAAAATCTTCCTTAGAGCTCACTTTCTTTCATAAAGACTCCTTTAGCAACCCAGGTATCCACAGACTTCTCTCTTCAGCTTGAGATAGAGCAGTCTTGATTTACCCGTCTCACTTAGCAGCAGCCAGGGCTTGTAAACTTGACAAAGAGAAGTAGTAATCATTAGGAGCCAGCACAGACTCCCTTAGAACCAGGCAAGGTAAGACAACCTCATTTCTTTCTTGGGTAGGGTGATTGGACAGATAGAATACTGTGGTCATGGCATTGTGAATTTCACTAAGAGGGACCCTTGACTGTCTCAGAGGTTACAAAAGTGTAGATGTCATTGCTTCCTGGGCATTTCTACTTTGTAGGTGATCTGATCTAAGGCCTTTGTTCCCCTTAGGCTCACTGCCTCCTGCCTCTCAGCACTCATCCATCCTCCAACCCCACATAGTGAATTTCTGACCTCCATCCTGCGAACTCATTTTGATATCCATGTCACTAGAATATGTTTGTGAATTAAGTGTGTTGCAAAAGCCAGTTTATTTACTCCAAAGACTTTATTTTATTTTTTAAAGATTTAATTTATTTATTCATGAGAGGCACAGAGAGAGAGAGATTGAGAGAGAGAATGGCAGAGACACAGGCAGAGGGAGAATCAGGCTCCATGCAGGGAGCCCGACATGGACTCGATTCCCGGTCCCCAGGATCACGCCTCGGGCCAAAGGCGGGCGTCAAACTGCTGGGCCACCGAGGCTGCCCACTCCAAAGACTTTTAAAAAGAGTCGTATTATCCATGGCCCTGCCTGCCCCTCTGAATTTAGATGTTAAGGAGTGAGCCATGCCTGCATTGTTAAGTGTACAGTACAGTAGTGTTAATGATAAACGCCTTATTGTGCAACAGATCTCTAAAACTTTTTCATCTTACAGAACTGAAACTCCTGTCTCTCCCCTTCCTCCACCGCCAGCTCCGGGCAGCCGCAATTCTCTTTCCCTTTCTGAGATTTTGACTATTTTAGATGCTTCACATAAATGGAATTATGCATGCAGTATTTGTCTTTTTGTGACTGGCTTATTTCACTTAGCATAATATCCTGAAGATTGATCTACATTGTAACTGATAGGATTTCTTTCTTTTTTTGAAGGTGGAAAAGTATTACATTGCATGTATGTATCACATTTTCTTTATCCATTAATCTGTGGATGGACGTTTGAGGTTGCTTCATCCTCTTGGCTATGGTGAATAATGCTGCAGTGAGCACGGGCAGGCAAATGTCTCTTCAAGATCCTGTTTTCATTTCATTTTATTTTATTTTAATTCAATTTGCCAACATATAGTATAACACCCAGTGCTCATCTCATCATGTGCCCTCCTTCATGCCTGTCACCCAGTTACCCTATCCCCCCCCAATCCCCCCTTCCGCAACCCTTTCTTTGTTTCCCAGAGTAAGGAATCTCTCATGGTTTATCTTCCTCTCTAATTTTCTCCCACTCAGTTTCCCCCCCTTCCCTTTTGGTCCTCTGTACTATTTCTTATATTCTACATATGAGTAAAACCATATGATAATTGTCTTTCTCCGATTGACTTATTTCACTCAGCATAACACCTTCCAGTTCCATCCACATTAATGTAAATGGTAGGTATTCATCCTTTTTTTTTCTAATGTAAATGGTAGGTATTCATCCTTTTTTTTTATTCTAAAGATTTTATTTATTCACGAGAGACACACACACAGACAGAGGCAGAGACATAGACAGAGAGAGAAGCAGGCTCTCTGCAGGGAGAGCAGGGAGCCTGATGTGCGACTCGATCCTGGGACTCCAGGATCATGCCCTAGGTCGAAGGCAGGCTCTCAATCACTGAGCCACCTAGGTGTCCCAATATTCATCCTTTCTGATGGCTGAGTAATATTCCATTATGTGTGTGTGTGTGTGTGTGTGTGTGTGTGTGTGTATCACCTCATCTTTATCCATTCATCTGTTGAAGGACATCATGGCTCCTCCCACAATTTGGCTATTGTGGACATTGCTGCTATGAACATTGGGGTGCAGGTGTCCCATTATTTTGCTACATCTATATCTTTGAGGTAAATACCCCAGTAGTGCAATTGCTGGGCTGTAGGATAGCTCTATTTTTAACTTCTTGAGGAACCTCCACACTTTTCCAGAGTGGCTGAACCAGCTTGCATTCCCACCAGTAGCACAAGAGGGTTCCCCTTTCTCCACATCCTTACCAACATTTGTATTGTTAATTTTAGCCATTCTTACCAGTGGGAAGTGATATTTCATTGTGGTTATGATTTGTATTTCCCTGATGGCACGTGATGTGGAGCACTTTTTCATGTGCTTGTTGGCCACATGAAGGTGGTCTTTGGAGAAATGTCTGTTCATGTTTTCTGCTCATTTCTTGACTGGGTTGTTTGTTTTGGGGGTGTTGAGTTTGATAAGTTCTTTATATACAAGATCCTGTTTTCATTTCTTTTGGATATATACCCAGACGTGGAATTGCTGAATTATATGATAATTCTATTTTTAGTATTTTGAGGAACCTCCATACACTTTTCCATAGCAGCTGTACGATTTTACATTTCTACCAACCATGCACAAGGGTTCCATTTTCTCCACATTTTCATCAACACTTGTTATTTTCTGTTTTGGGGCTTTTTTTTTTGTTTGCTTTTTTGCATTTTGTTTTGTTTTATAATGGCTATCCTGACAGATGTGAGGTGATACTTCATTATGGTTTGGTTTCCCATGATTTGTGATGTTGAACATCTTTTCATGTGCTTGTTAGCTATTTGTATATCTTTGGAGAAATTTCCTTTGCCCATCTTTTAATTGGGTATTTTTTTGAGTTGTAAAAGTTCTTTATATATTCTGAATGTTAACCCCTTATCAGATACATGCTTTGCAGACACTTCCCCTTGCTATTCTGTAGATTATCTTTTCATTCTATTGATTATCTCCTTTGCTGGGCAGATGTTTTTAAATCTGATGTAGTTTCATCTGTCTGTTTTTCCTTCTGTTACCTGTTTTTGGAGTCATGTCCAGAAAATCACTGCTAAATTCATTGTCAACAAGCTTTTCCCTCATTTTTTTTCTAGGAATTTTATAGTTTCAGGTCTTACATTTAGGTCTTTCATCTCTTTTGAGTTAATTTTTGCAACATGATGTAAGGTAAGTGTACAACTTCATTGTTTTACAAGTGGCCATCCAGTTTTCTCAACACCATTTGTTGAAGAGACACATTCTTGTCTTAAATGACTTGTAATGACAGCATCGTTAAAAGTGGAAAGAGCTTTGTCCTTTATATTTATGTGACTCTTCTTGCTAATCTATACAGTGAAGGATTTCATTTAAAATACCCTTTTTCTTGTGGTAATTACAGTGTATACATATATCAAATCATTATGTTGGATACCTTTATTTTTTTTTTAAGATTTATTTACTTGAGAGAGGGAGCATAAGAGAGAGAGAGCGCGCACACAAAGTGGGGCAAGGAGCAGAGGAAGAGGGAGAAACAGACTCTCCTCTGAGCAGGGAGTTCAACTCAGCTCAATCCTAGGACCCCAGGATCATGACCTCAGTCAAATGCAGACGCTTAACCGACTGAGCCACCCAGGTGCCCCTGTTGGACACCTTTAATACAGTGTTATATATCAATTATTTCTCAATAGAACTGGGGGAAAAATATATTTTCCCTGCCTCATCACCTGCAGTCCATATTCTGTGATACCATGGTTCCTGTTCTTTGCATGTTATGTTTTCTCTGCCAGAATGTCTTGCTATTTCAGTGAATTCCTATTTATTCAGTAAGATTCAACCCACATATCACCTCTGACTCCCTCAAGCTCACTCCCACAAGTAGTACTTATCACACTCCATTGTAGTTATATTTATATATATATCCTTTGCTCCTGTGAGAATGTAAGCTCTGTTTGAACAGGGACAATGTCTGGTTCATCTTTATAACCATGCAACTAGCACAGATCTATTAGCATCCAGTAGTTACTTGGCAAAATTAAATGTTTAAACTGGCCACCTTTGCCATAGACTGTAAAACTGTGAAGGTAAGATGCCTAAATTTATATATAGTTAGCTGAGTTTCTGTTTCCTTGATTCTAAAATTATGAGATGGAAAAAATAATAATAAAGTAAAATAAGATTAGGAGATGGATAGTTCTCCAAGGTCCCTTCTGGCTCCAACAGTCTGTGAAAATCACATAGGGAATTGTTATCCAAGTACTCCCAGAGCTTCAGTCCCACAAATCCTATAAGATCTGCCTTCAAATAGGATAGATCTTAACTTTCTTGTTTGATGGGTGTGAGGCCCAAAGGAATTTTGCCATTCGAGAGTTAAGGTCAAGTAAAATTTGTTGGCTAAATTTTACCAGTCTGTTCTGGTTCTAGCAATTCTGTCTTTCATTGCAGGCAAGGCATCCCCACTTTCTTTTTTGGCCTTACTATTCTCATTTCTAAAATTGGAAAGATTAGTCTTTTTTTTTTTTTTTTTTTTTTTAACTGTTCGGTGCATGTGTGTTTGAGGGGGGGAATGAATGTATTTTGAAAGAGCATATTTGATATTTTAATGTTATGTAAGGAAAATAAAAATAATTTTTATACAATACTTAGAAAATAAAGATTCATGAAAATTTGACTGTTAGAAATATGCAGAAGATAAAAAAATTGCAATGGCTCTGGTGAGGTACATATCATCTTTGTGGGAATGTGAGATTTTTATAGTTATCAGAAGGGGTCACAGGTTAAAGATGGTCATGAAACACTACATTAGTTTCTGTTCCTATTCTAATTTTCTGTGATTCTATAATGATGAAAATTTCACAGAAGGCAGATGAACCCTGCTTAGTTCTAATGTATATATGACTTGCACCTATAGTTTGTGTTTGCTTGTTTCATTTTCTAAATTGAATCCAGACTCTACCATTTACTAACTATGTAACCACAAGTAAATCACTTAATTTCTCTCAGGCTTAATTTTTTTTTTTTCATCTGTAAAAGGAATATGATAACACCTCTTTTATAAGATTGTAGTGAGAATTAAATTAGATAATTAAAGTTCTTAGTTTAGTGGCTGGTACATAAATGTTCTATTCACGTTAGTTATTATTGTTAAGGATTTGGAAATGAACATTCCCACACCTGTGCCCAGTCTGACTTTGGAATTTTGAGAGGTAGATGTAGAAATTTGAAAAGAATATTAATTTTGTTATTGGCAAATCTGGTTAGGATCTTTAGCCTGATACCTGAGTATCTATTGAGTGTAGACCAGCACTGTGCAGTAGAACTTTCTATAGTGATGGATGTTCTCTATATCTGTGCTGTCCGATATTGTAGCCACTAGCCACAGATGACTGTTAATCTGTTGAAATGTGGCTAGGGTGACTATCGAACTGTGTTTTAAAATTTAGTTTTAAATTTAATTAATTTAAATTTAAAATTAAATTTAAAAAGTTGGGTGCCTGGGTGGCTCAGTTGGTTAAGCGTCTGTCTGCCTTCTGCTCAGGTCATGATCCTGGGGTCCTGGGATCGGGTCCCACATTGGGTTCCCTGCTCAGCGGGGAGTCTGCTACTCCCTTTCCCTCTGCCCCTCCCCCTGCTTGTGCTCTCTCTCTCTCTCTCTCTCAAATAAATAAAATCTTTTAAAAATTTATTTAATTTAAATTTAGTCAGTCACATGTGGCTAGTCATTATTGTTTTGGGCAGTGTATGTCTAGACATTAGAATGATTTACCCAAGAAGAGACTGTATCTGTAGAGGAGACAGACTTAACAGAATTGCTATCTCATACCCTTTCCATGCCAGTGCTGGGATCAGAGAGAACTAGACTCTAAGACCTGACTCTAGAAGGCTGGCCAGGGTCCTAACCCCACAGTTTCAGCACAGAAACAACTTGAGCAGACACTTCTGAGAGAGCCTGGAACAGGTGAGGCCATACCAGGGAATTCAGTCTTCCTGAGAAAAAGAACAGGAACTACTCTTCCCAGTACTTTTACAAGGGAGGAAGACCTCTTGTTGCTAGAGCTAGGGAGCCCATGACTAGAAAGAGCAGTTTCTTCAGTGGCTCTTAGAGTTACAGCCACTAAATGTTGTACAGAGCATCGTCTTAACAATAAATTTTAAACTTTAATGTCTTAATGATAGAGACTTTATATTTTGTTTTTTTTTCTTGTGTACATGTGTATTTTTCTTTTTTTTTTAGATTCTTTTTTTTTTTTTTTAATTCATGAGAGAGAGAGAGAGGGAGAGGCAGAGACACAGGCAGAGGAAGAAGCAGGCTCCATGCAGGGAGCCCGACGTGGGACTCGATCCCATGTCTCCAGGATCACGCCCTGGGCTGAAGGCAGTGCTAAACTGCTGAGCCACCTGGGCTGCCCATGTGTATTTTTCTTACCATGTAACTGGATGATCAAATATAGCTTATCTTTCGGACAAAGACAGACACTTAAAACTACAATTAAAATAAAATGTTTCAGGGACCCCTGGTGGCTCAGCAGTTGAGCATCTGCCTTTGGCTCAGGGCGTGATCCAAATTCAAGGATCGAGTCCCACATCAGGCTTCCTGCATGGAGCCTGTTTCTCCCTCTGCCTGTGTCTCTGCCTCTCTTTGTGTCTCTCATGAATAAATAAATAAAATAAGCTTCTGCCTTGAATTCAATCTGATCGCATTTATATTGAATATGGTTTCAGTGAGCTTATGAAAAGTCAGCTGTTTCCTTGTAGTTTTTTCTTTTTCTTTGCATTCTTTATTTGAGGTTAAATATAAAAGGGCATTCTAGATGGGATAGCTTGTTTCTAGAAAGGGAAAAGCTGACATTTCTTTTGAAACTTCTCCCAAAGAACATCTTACTTACAGACTTGCAACATGTGCAGTGATTATGTAGTTTCATGGTATGGGACAGCCTGTTGTCCGTGAGTAACCAAGTGAATTTGAAGTGACATTTTTTGGAATCAGATTTTAAATTTGGGAATTTGTCTTGAAGTTACCATCATATGTATAGCCCCCCCCCTTATTAAAATAATGATTACGCTTCTAAGTTCTTCAGTTGATATCTTTTCTGATTAAGTATAGTCGCACTATTTAACAGTAGCCTCAAAGAACCATGCATAATTATGGGATATGAACAGTTATTTTAATGACTATGTAATTTATATAGTGAGGATATAGCATATCTAAAGCAGCCTCCAATTAATTAGAAGAGGCTATTTAATCTACATGTATAAAAATTTCAATTAAAACATCTTTGCTAAACTCCTTGTCTGATTTTATTATATTTTATATGATTCAGTTGATTGAAACATCTTTGAAAATAGTTATTACCTTGGAATGGTAAATTATTGATTAAGCATTTACTGTGTGTCAAGCATTGTGTGAAATATCTTATATAATCTCATTTAATCCTCACAACAACCTGTGAGACAGGTGATATCACTGATTTACAGATTTGAAACTTCTCGGGACCTCAGTCTTTTCTCCTTTATACTGGGGTTAATATTACCTACTTTGGTGTCTTATGAATATTAGGTGAGATTAATATATGTTCACCTTGGAAAGAAGTATTCAGTAAATGATAGTTGCTGTTGTTATTATTTTTGAGTTCATATTTTAAAGCAGTAGTGCTTTTTTGGGGGGTTGGGGAGGGGAGAGGCAGAGGGAGATGGAGAGAGAGCATCTTAAGCAGGCTTCACATTTGGAGCCTGATGCAGGGCTCCATCCCACAACCCTGAGATTATGACCTGAGGCGGAAATCAAGAGTATGACTCTTAACCGACTGAGTTACCCAGGCACCCCAAGGGGCAGTGCTTTTTATGATCCAAAAATGTGAAAAAGTATTACACCATGAAAAGTCTCTTTCCCTTCTGTCCCCTATTCATCTAGTACCTACCCATACCCATTTCACTAGTCAGTTATGTATCTTCCTGAATGTCTATATGCAGATATGAACAT
This sequence comes from Canis lupus familiaris, assembly GCF_011100685.1. Taxonomy (NCBI): domain Eukaryota; kingdom Metazoa; phylum Chordata; class Mammalia; order Carnivora; family Canidae; genus Canis; species Canis lupus. The sequence continues at coordinate 57,610,931 of NC_049230.1, forward strand.
ATATTCTTATTTTTCTCCCCTTTTACACAAAATGTAACGTACTATGAACACTGTTCCAGAGGTTGCTTTTCTACATAACAGTATTACTTGGAAATCACTCTATATTAGTGCCCAGAGAGTTTCTCATTCCTTCATATTGCTGCATAGTATTCCATTGTTTGGAAATATTATAATTTATTCAGCCAATTCTCTGTTGAGGGTGACTTGAGTTATTTCTAATCTTTAGCTATTATAAACAAATGCAGCAGTGGGTAATCATGTACACGTGGCATTCTGCATGTGTGCAATTATATATGCAGGATAAATTCCAGGAGGTAGAATTGCTGGGTCAAAGGGAATATGTGTTTGTAATTTTTGTTAAGTATTGCCAAATTGTCCTCCATAGGATTTGTGCCAATTACATTCTAACCAGCAATTTAAGAGAGTGCCTGTTTCCTCATAGCCTCACTATAGAATTTATAAAATGTTTGGAATTTTGCCAGTCTAATAGGTAAAAAGTGAATCTGTGTAATTTTAATTTGTATTTCTCATATGAGTGAGATATTGAACCTTTTATTTAAGAATGTGGCAGTTTTGTAAGCTTCCCAGATATATTGGAATCTTGATCTTTTTCTTATTTTCTAGTTCTTTATATATTAGGGAGATTAGTCCAGTTTGTTGTTTATCTGGTATATCTTTTGACTTTGTTTATAGATTTTTTTGGACTGTACGCAAATTTTTCTTTTTAAGGAGTGAAATTTATCATTTTTCCTTTGTAGCTTCTGGATTTTGAACTTATTTTTGGGGGGAAGTTTTTTTTTAAGATTTTATTTATTTATTTATTTATTTATTTATTTATTTATTTATTTATCTATCTATCTATTTATTTATTTGATAGTGAAAGATCATGAGCACGGTAAGAGGTAGGAGGAGGGAGGAGAAGAGGGAGAAGCAGACTCCTTGCTGAACCGCACCCTGAGGTCATGACCTGAGCTGAAGGCAGACACTTAAGTGACTGAGCCACCCAGGTGTCCCGGAAGTTTTGTTTTGTTTTTTAAATATGTCTTGAATATTTCTTTTCTTTCTCTCTTTTTTTAAAAGATTTTATTTATTTATTCATGAGAGACTCAAAGACACAGGCAGAGGGAGAAGCAGGCTCCCTGCGGGGAGCCTGATGCAGGACTCGGGACTCATCCCAGGACTCCGGGATCACGCCCCCAGCCAAAGGCAGACGCTTAACCATTGAGCCACCAGGCGTCCCTTCTTGAATATTTCTTAAGTTTATTCCTAAATATTTCCAGTTACTGCTATTGTGAATGGGGCCTTATTTTCTGTTTCTACTATTTTTGTGTATGGAGGCTGCTGATTTCTGTGTTAATTGTTTATTCCTTTATATTACCAAATTTGATTTATAGTTGTTTTTAATTCTTATAGGATTTTCACATATATAGGAATATTATTAACATACAATAATATGGGGATCCCTGGGTGGCGCAGCAGTTTGGCGCCTGCCTTTGGCCCAGGGCACGATCCTGGAGACCCGGGATCGAATCCCACATCGGGCTCCTGGTGCATGGAGCCTGCTTCTCCCTCTGCCTGTGTCTCAGCTTCTCTCTCTCTCTCTGTGTGACTATCATAAAATAAAAAAAAATAAAAAAATAAAAACATACAATAATATGTAGAATAACATATCAATTTCATTTTACCTCTTTCTTTTTTACTTTTTATACCTCTGACTACTTTCTCTAGTGTTGTTGCTATTACATTGTCACTACTACCACCACCAAGTATTTGACATTAAGCTAAGAGTTGGCATTAAGCAAATGTTCATTCTTTCTTTAGATTGCAAGATGTAAACATTACTAAAATGGAGCCTAGCCAGTGTCTGTGCCAAGCAGGGAATATTAAGATAAATTTTAAAGAGTGAAAAAAGGGAGGGTGGAGTTGGAAAATGACATTCTATACCAGTGACCCTTTCCTGCAGTGCTTATAAGATCCTGTATTAAATAGGGTGAATATTTTGGTTTTGGTTTGTTTTTTCGGTCCTTGTTGAAAAATATCATTTGATGTGTGTGTTTTCTCCATTAGAAATCTCTTGGTATTCTTTTTTTCTTTCACTCTGGAAAAAAAAATTAATACTTGACAGTGTACCATAAGATTATGTCTTTGTGTTCAAGTAATAATCTTGCATTTAATCAAATATAGACCAGCATTTGAATTAGCAACTGAAATCCTTTTGAAGTTTTCCAGAGCTTCAATTAAACGTAGTAGGAATTTTGGATTGCTTTTTCCTGTGAACATTCTGTTCCTTCATTCATTGCAGTCATATAATGCGCTGTCTCTAGTATTCAGCCTTATGCTTTAAGAGGGCTTTTTGATTTGTAAACTATAGGGAACCAGAGCATTTGAAGGAGGAAAGAGTATGAAGAGAAATTGTTTAAAAATGCTTTTAGCACATAATAATTTCTCTTTCCTTTCCTCCCTTCTTCTTAAGGAAATTTTTGGTTACTTGGGAATAATTGGGCACTTTTCTTCTCCACATAAGCTGGAAAGTTTGTGAGGCTCCCTACCCATCTTTGAAATACAGATGTGGTTTACTTGTAAATATGTCTTAAATTTTTGAAAATTAAAATATTGAGTAAATGCAGAAAAACATTTTAAAGATAATCCAAGATATGAATAATTTTGTAGTAATCACTCATGTAGCCATCACCCAGTGTGGGAGGAAGAGCATCATTTTACTTTTGAAGTCCCCTCTGTATTCTTGCTCTCCTCCCACTCACAGAAGTGTCTTTAACTCTCTTGCTTCTTATCCCTTGTGTTTGTATCTCTAAACAATACATTTTTGAACTTTATATAAATGGACTTATGCCTTAAATTCTTCTGTGATTTTTTTCTCTCAACATTGTATTCCTGAGATTTACTTGTGTTGATGCCTGCAGTTGTAGTTAATTCATTTTCATTAATGGAGAACGCCCTTATATGAGAATACTACAGTTTATTGATTGATTTTGTTGTTGATGGACACTTGGGTTGTTTTTGCTACCACAAGCAGTACTATTTATAAATAATTTACATGTCCAAGAATTAACCCAAGGCAGAGGCTTAGAAGTGTTTTTGACAATGAATCACATCTATAATGGGAGATACATTTTATATCTTGACCCACCACACATACCTGTAATGTGTGGTGTACACACATATGTATCAATATATAACATATAAAAAAAAACAATATATAACATATGGAAGCAAAATTTTCCTGTAAGAATACTTATCTTCATTGAGTGCAAATGTACCCTGATACTTTTTATTCTGATCTAGTCTGTTGTGGTTAATTAAAGAAATATTGCTCAAAATTGGCTTAATTGATTAATTAAAGAAATATTGGTCAAAATTGGCTAAATTGATTTCCCAATAGTCAGGACCATGGCTTCAAAAATCCTGTTCCAGAATACATGGAGATTTGGAATTACAGGGTCAAAGGATATATATGCAACTTCAGCCTTAATAGATGATGATAAATTGTTTTTCCAAAATGGTTATTCCCATTTACAGCGGTAAGTGTCCCAATTATCCCATCAGGCTTAATTTTTTCCAGTCTTGTAAGTATGAAATTATATGTCATTGTGATTTGAATTTGTATTTCTCAGATTATAATTGGCATTGAACCTCTTTTGTGTGTCCATTGGTTATTCTGTGAGATACTGTTCAAATCCTTTGTTTATCATTTTTTTAAGATTTTTTTTCTTTATTTTAAGGGGGAGGGGCAGAGGGAGAGGAAGAGAGAGAATCTCAAGCAGACTATCTGCCAAGTGTGGAGCCCAACATGGGGCTCAATCTCATGACCATGAGATCATGACCTGAACTGAAATCAAGAGTCAGTTGTGTCGGGATCCCTGGGTGGCGCAGTGGTTTGGCGCCTGCCTTTGGCCCAGGGCGCGATCCTGGAGACCTGGGATCGAATCCCACGTCAGGCTCCCGGTGCATGGAGCCTGCTTCTCCCTCTGCCTGTGTCTCTGCCTCTCTCTCTCTCTCTCTCTCTCTCTCTGTGACTATCATAAATAAATAAAAATTAAAAAAATTAAAAAAAAAAAAAAAAGAGTCAGTTGTGTAACTGACTGAGCCACCTAGGCGCCCCTTTGCTTATAATTTCTTAGTGATTTGGAGGGATTGTTATTTAAAAATTTATTTATTAAAAAAATTTTTTTTAAAGATTTTATTTGTTAGAGAGAGCATTAGTGGGGAGAGGGAGAGGGAAAAGCAGGCTCCCCGTTGATTGCACAGCCAGACACAAGGCTCTATCCCAGGACTACATGATCACTACCTGAGCTGAAGGCAGATGCTCAACCAGCTGAGTCACCTAAGGCGCTCCTGAAGGAATTTTTTAAAACGTATTTTGGATAGTAACCATTTTTATGTATGTATATATCAATCATTTTGTTGCAGAAAAAAATTTGTTTTAAAGATTTTATTTATTTATTCATGAGAGACAGAGAGAGAGAGGCAGAGACACAAGCAGAGGGAGAAGCAGGCTCCAGGCAGGGAGCCTGACGTGGAACTTGATCCCAGGTCTCCAGGATCACACCCTTGGCTGAAGGCGGCGCTAAACCGCTGAGCCACCCAGGCTGGCCTGCAGAAATGTTATTTGTGGTTTGTCTTCATTATCTCTGTGGTGTATTTTTTGATGAACAGAAATTCTTATTTTTAATGTATGAATTTATGAGGCTTTTGCTTTCTTACTCTTTTTTTGTCTTAAGAAATCCTTCCATACCCAGGATCATAAAGATATTTTCATATGTTGCATTTAAGTTTTAGTATTTCAATAATCTGTCTAGAATCCTTTTTCTAGACATATAATATGAGGTAAAGGTGCAATTTCAGTTTTTTTTTTTTCTGGATAATTGATCAGTTATCTGGGCATTAGTTGTTTAAGTCTCATTTTCCCCTGCTCCATGGTGCTAGCTTAGTCATATATCTATCAGACTTCCCTGTGTGTGTGCTATTTTTTCTGAGCTCTCTCTTTTTTTTCCAGTGGTTTATTTGCTCCAGGTTAGTATCACACTATCTTAATAATTTCATGCTTAGAACAGTTTCTGATATATGGTAAATCATGACCCTTAAACACTTTTTTTCTTAATTATGAGCATTCTGTGTATTCTTGATCCTTCCATGTATATTATCAAACTGCTTGACAAGTTTTTAAAAAAATTCCTGTTGAGATTTTGATTGGACTGAATTTGTAGATCAGTTTGAGAGAATTGATATCTTTACCATTTTAAACATGTAGGTCTCTTCATGTACTTAAGTGATCTCAAATGTCTCTCATAAAATTTTATAATTTTCTCCATAGAAGTCATGTCTTTTGTTAGATTGATTCACAAATACTTAATATTTTTTATGGTTTTATTTATTTGTTCATGAGAGACAGGGAGAGGAAGAGACATAGGCAGAGTGAGAAGCAGGCTCCCAATAGGGAGCCTGACACGGAACTCTATCCTAGGATCCTGGAATCACGACCTAAACCAAAGGCAGACACTCAACCACTGAGCCGCCTGCGTGCCCCAACAAATACTTAATATTTTTTTATTCTGCTCCCAATATCTGTTAAATCATAGTGTCTGTTTTTTGCTAGTTGCTGCTGCTGCTCCACCTCCTCTTGCTTTTCTTCTTCCTCTTCCTTTTCTTCTTCTTAGTTGTATGTATTCACTAACAGAGATTTTCGTCATTAACAGAGGCAGTTGATTTTTCTCGATTGTTTTTATTTCAACAACCTTAGTAAACTTGTAGTAATCCTATTTCATACCTTTTTTTTTCCCCTCTGGCATCAGTCATTTGCAAATAACGATAGTCTTATTGTTTTCTTTGTAATCCTTATACTTTTCTTTTTTTTACTTTACTGAGTTGGCTAAGACCTCTTAATACCATGCTGAAAAAGGTAATCTTGCTATGTTCCTGATATTAAAGAAATATTTTCTGTATTCCATCATTAAGAATGATGTTTGTTGGGGTGCCTGGGTGGCTCAGTTGGTTAAAAATCTGCCTTCTACTCAGGTTGTAGTCCCAGGGTCCAGGGATCAAGCTCTGCATCTGGCCCCCTGCTCATGGGGGGAGCCTGCTTCTGCTTCTCCCTCTCCCTCTGCTGTTCCCCCTGCTTGTGTTCTCTGTCTCTCTCTTTCTCTGTCAAGTAGATAAATAAAATCTTAAAAAAAAAAAAAAAAAGTTTGCTGTTTGGTTAAAGGGCTTATGTTGGATTAAGAAAGGTCCCTTTTACTCCCAGTTTGCTAAGATAATCATTTTTTAATCATGAGTGAATGTTGAATGTACTGAGTGCTTTTTCTATATTTAATGTATACTGCCATAATATTTTTTCTTTAATTTCTTAATCAGAACAATTACATAATGTTTTTTCTTTGTTTAACCAGCCTTGCATACGATAAAATAAACTTTGGTCATTAAGTATCCTAGTTTTTATATAATGCTGAATTGGTTTGCTAATATTTTCTTTAGGATTATTGCATCTTTGTTCATGAGTAAACTTGGCCTGTAGTATTCCTATCTCATACTCTCATGTTTTGATATGGAGTTTTGGTAGCCTTATAAAGTGATAGGAATTATTCTGTTTTAGTACCATTGAATAATATGGGTAATAGTAGCATTATCTATTTTTGAATGTTTGTTAGAACTTGCTAATACAACTGTTGTTGCAGTTTAGGTTCCCATGGGAAGCAGAATTTGAAATGGAGATACACATGCAGGAAGTTTATTAGAGAGTGCTTTCTGGATCAACATCTATGGGGAGAAGAGAAGGAAACAGGATTGAGTAGAAGGAAGAGTAGGGCCATTCTGAAACTAGGATGACACTTAAGAGTTGCCACAAGTTGGGCAAGACAGCCAAGCCTTTATATTCCTTGCATCTGACTTATCATTGGATGCTGCCTCCCTGAAAAGAGGGTGTGATCTTGGGCAAGATGGCTCTATCAACCTGGTTTAATTCCAGGAAAGGACTAGCAGCTGATAGCAACCATCCAGCAGCTGGAGAAATGTGCCGTTCATTCCTGAAGATGGCATCTTGGGGGTGCAGCTAGTGACCATGCCAGTCTGCCTTTGGTGCCACTTGTGTTTACTTGCTTCATAAAAGTTTTGGGACCATTCCTTTACATCTGTGGTGGGCTTCTTTTCATTGGGGGAAACTTATACAAGGAAGGTTAGTGAAATAAACTGCAGTCCTCGTTTCTGCAGCTGATCCTGAGGACACAAGTGAAACTCATCCCCCTCTTCAAATATCCATTTTCGTCCTTTCAATCTCAGCATCTCTGCTGTTCTAGGTGGCTTTTATGGTATGATGACTCAGACCCTTATCTCTGAGTTCCAAGTCCTTGGCCAAAGGCTATGACTGCTTCATTTGTCCATTTACCATTGAAATTGGGCAAAAGAAGAACAAAATATGCCTAAGAAGACTTATTGGCCAGATGTATTGCTTCCTGCCTCTGTTATATAACAGCAGACCTACCTTCTCCTGATGAGCATTAATTACTCCTGTCAGGATCATGCTTTTCCTTCTTTTCTGATATCACTTGACATAAGGAGCACGAATGGCATAGTTTAACATTTAGTGGGACTTCTGTTTCCTGGTGGAAGTGTTCTCCCTTCAGAAACCAAGTTCTCTAAAATCTGCAGAGCCCTAATTTCTGGAGATTGGAAACGTTCCCCAAGTGGGTGGGAATAATGGCTAATCTTGCTTCTTCTGGGTTCCTAGCACCATGTATTTTACCTGCTGGGGACATAATACCATACAATGGTTGTTGATTTTTAGCATATATGTTGCTTCCTAGTTATGGCATCCCAGCCTTATGGGGTGTCATCTGTGACCTAATGCCTTATCTGTACCTTCAACATGTTGTTGAATCACTCTTTTAAATTGACAGCTTTGGGGCAGTATGCTATATGATATGACCAAAGGATCCCATGGTTATATGCTTCTGTTTGGGGCAGTATGCTATATGATATGACCAAAGGATCCCATGGTTATATGCTTCTGTTATATCTCCTTTTCTATAAATTGGGTTCCTCAGTCTGGTAGAATATTTTGTGGGTTGCCCTTTGGTGATCAAACACTGAGATAATGGTGCTAGCTGAGGCATTACTGGCAGCAAGGGCAAGCCCCTACTTGAATAAGTATTGGTCTCTAGCAAGACCACTTTCAGAGTAGAAGCAGTCCAGTGTATTCAGCTTGTCACCAAATGGTTGTTTGGTCTTCTTAGGGATGATACTGTATAAGGGGCACAGCATTATTTTCTGTTGCTGTCAGATTTGATATTTGACAGTAGGCAGTACTAATATCAGCCTTGGTGAGTGGGAGATAATGGTGTTGGGCCTATATATAGCTTCAGTCTCTGCTACCATGGCTAGTCTATTCACGTGTCCTTTGTGCCAGCACTGGAGAGACCAATAATAAAGAAACTGGCTGAAGGTAAAGCTGTGTTGGGAATTCCCCAGACAGCAATTTACTAGGAGGATTTACAGGACTCAGCATATAGTTGTACTCATGTCTATGATTTATTATAGCAAAAGGATATGAAGTACAGTCAACCAAGGGAAAAGGCATATGGGATGAGGTCCAGGTATACACTTTTAAGAGTTCTCTCTCAGTGGCATTACACCAGGCATGCTTAATTCCTCCCAGCTACAAGTTATGTCAACATGGGCAAAATACTGTCTACTAGAGAAGCTTATTAGAGACTTAGTTTCTATTGGAAACTAAGTTTCACAGTTTCTATTGGAAGCTCATCACATGGGCACCCTCTGCCTAGCAGGTACCAAAATTCCAGAGTCCTAGAAGGAAGGGAGTTGTTCAGCATAAATCATTGTTGTTTGCACAGTTTAGGCACAGTGAGCCACTCTTACTGGTTAGGGTGATGGGACTCTGCTGAGGTCCAAGTTCCCAAGAGTCTATATATTTAACCTCCTGACACTTTGTCTTCACTTTGACGCAAAGAAGATGAACAAATGCATTGTCCTGAACTCTGACTATTGGGAAGATTCCCTATCACCGTTGTCTTTTAAGGCCACTCCTGATTGGGACTGTAGTGTAGCCATGGTCCATTTTTAGCTTCAACAATGTCCAGCAGTTCTTCTTGAAGTGTGGCATTCCTCTATCAGTGTATGATTGCAAAATGGCCATAGATGCTTCAGGGGAGTCATTACAATGTTTACTTGCTATGGAGGTATAGGTCCTTCTTCCTTTAGCTTTAGCTCATAATCTCACATTTTTTGGATATGTCCATCCCTAGATATTTTTAATTATTACTTCTTATTTGATACATGAATTATTTATGTTACTAAATTTCCAAATATATTCGGTTTTTATAATTTTGCATTTTAGTTATTGATTCTAACTTTATTGTTTTATGGTTAGAGAAAACTGGCTTAATGATACCAATTATTTGAAATTTGTTGAGCATGGTTTTATGTCCACTAATGTAGGTCGCTTTTCATAAATATTACCTGTGAACCTGGAAAGAATTCTGGAGCAACTGCTGCTATTGTTTGCAGAATTCTAAATATGTCCATTAGGTCAAGGCCGTTAATTCTGTTAAAATATGTATCTTTATTGATGTTTTGTGTCTGCCTGCACTATCAGTTAGACAAAAATACATTAGAATTTTCCAGTATGTTATTAGATTGCCTATTTTCCTTTATAGAGTTCTGAGAGATTTTTCTTTTACATATTAGGAGATTATGTTTTTAGGTTCATACAAGTTCAGAATTATTTCTTCCTGGTAAATTGAACTGTTTGTGATTTGTGTCTCTATCTCTAGTGACTCCTCCCCCCCACCCCCCTTACACAGCTATACCAGCTCCATTTGGTTAGTATTTGCCTAGTATATATGCAGTTTCATGTTTAGATACAGATTTTTTTTCTTGTTTTTCCTCTTTGGGTTTCACTGGACTTTCTCAGTCTGTGCAGTTGTCTTTTCATCAGTTCTGGAAACTCTCAGTCAGTCTCTTTTCAGACATTGCCTCTACACCTTCTTAAATTCTAGTTAAGCTTGTTAGAATTTGTTACTTGATCTTCCCTATCTCTTGACCCCGTTTACATACTTCTCCGTGTTTCTTTCTTTGGGTTACATTCTAGGTAATTTATTCCATTCTATCTTCCAATTCACATACTCTCTTTTCTGCTATGGAACCCATACATTGCACTTGGCGATTTTAGTCATTGTATTTTTCATTCCTATTCCTAGAAGTTCCATCTTGATCTTCTAAAAATCTGCTTTGGAATTTTTAAAACTTTTTTTAATGAAATATTTAATAATTTTCTCAGTAATTGTAATTTTCTCAGTAATCAGTGAGCACCCTTATACATACTACCTGTGTTCATTAATTGCTAAGATTTTCCATATTTGCTTTATGTTTTACTTAGCTGTTTCAAAATTGGCATTCAGTCCTAAATACTTTAGCTTGTATCTCCTAAGGATACTGACATTCTCTTACACAACCATGATATCAGATCACAACCTGTGTAAGATTTTACAGTGTCTTGCTCTTTCTTACCCATGTTTTTAATACTTTAACATTTTTCTTTAAACTTTTATGTTCCATTTCTGATCATTCCGTTAACTCCAGTCATTGTTAGGTCTCTTCTATGATGCTTTCTATGCTTTATGATTTGAGGCTGTAACAACTTACTTTCTTCAACTAACTAACTAACTAACTAACTTTCTTTCTTTCTTTCTTTCTTTCTTTCTTTCTTTCTTTCTTTCTTTCTTTCAAGATTTTATTTATTTATTCATTCATGAGAGACACAGAGAGAGAGAGAGGCAGAGACATAGGCAGAGGGAGAAGCAGGCTCCATGCAGGGAGCCTGATGCGGGACTGGATCCTGGGACTCCAGGATCATGCCCTAGGCCGAAGGCAGATGCTTAACTGCTGAACCACCCAGGCATCCCTGCAACTTTCTTTTGTAATTATGGAGTCATGTAGGTTCCTCCTGCAAGGTGTTTTGTTAGCTTTTGCCTGGTAGCCCAGGACAACTTTATTATTATTATTATTATTATTATTATTATTATTATTATTATTATTATTATTTTAAAGATTTTATTTATGTATTCATGAGAGACACAGAGAGAGAGAGAAGCTGAGACACAGGCAGAGGGAGAAGCAGGCCCCATGCAGGGAGCCTGACGTGGGACTCCATCCCAGGTCTCCAGGATCGCACCCTGAGTTGAAGGTGGCACTAAACCGCTGAGCCACCAGGGCTGCCCTATTATTATTTTTTAAAGATTTTATTTATTTATTTTTTACACCATTATTTATTTACTTTTAAAGATTTTATTTATTTATTTGAGAGACAGAGATAGCGATAGAGAACAGGAGTGGGGAGGAGATGCAGGCTGTCTGCTGAGCAGGGCGCCCTATGCAGGGCAATCTTAGGACCCCAGGATTATGACCTGAGCTGAAAAAGCTCAACCTACTGAGCAACCCAGGCACCCTAAGATTTTATTTTTTAAAGTAATCTCTACACCCAAGGTGGAGCTCAAAGTCACAATCCTGAGGTCCAGCGTCACACACTCTACCAACTGAGCTAGCCAGGCACCCCCAGAATGACTTTAAATTCTTGATTTGAGGCTTTTTGGTCTATCCATCAGATATGAATTTGGCATGAAAATCTTATATGAAGGTTGTGGTTATAAAGTCTCAGGAGAAAAAAAAATTTTGTTTGGACGTGAAGTTTTTCCTTGTCCGGTAGGGGGCCCTAATTCTAATTTACATTCATGTGTAGGTCTTTTGGGTTCCAGCTTTATTACAGATTATGGATGAGCTGTACTGTGTATCCATCTGACCAAGAAAGTAGACACTTAATATCACTTTAGCAAATATCAATATTAGTAAAAACTGTGTTCTGTTTTCTTTTCTGAGTTGCCCATTTCACTTAATTTTTGAGCCTTTGTGAATTTCTTAAACACTTGCCAGCCTATTGAATTAGGTAAAATGAATATTTTTATAGCTTATCAAAATGTTTTTTGTTAGACTGTTGGTCAGAGTACATATTTTGCCATATGGCTGAAATACAAGTCCTTTAGTAAAACAATTTTTTAAATGTGTTATCTTAAATGTTGTAGAAAGAATATTATAAAAGGATGAGAAAGAAAGAAACAATTTATGCATAAATATGTCATTGTTCTTGATTTCATGAAAATGTTGATTCGGAATATAATAAAAAGGCTCCCCCCTCCCCCCCAAAAAAAGGCTTTTAAAAGTATACTGATTTTGGGGAGAATTGTAATAAGTTAAAGATTGTAATTTTTTGAGTCCCACTGGACCTGGGTGTCCATCTGAGTTCTTTCACTAGCTGTGTGACTTTTTTATTTTATTATTTTATTTTATTTTATTTTATTTTATTTTTTGCTGTGTGACTTTTAATGGTTTAATTTCTTCGTATTTATCTATAAAATGGGGTAAGTGAGGGCAGTTTTGAGGATCAAAACAGATTATATATGATTTAATTTCTTCATATTTATTTATCTATAAAATGGGGTAAGTGAGGGCAGTTTTGAAGATCAAAACAGATTATATACAGTAAAGGGCTCAGCCTGGTGCCTGACACATAGAGTAGATGTTAGCTGCTTTTAATTTTAGCCATTCTCTTTCCAGAAGTGTTCAAAGTGTTAAATGTGAAATATCTCACATTATACATGTAATATTGTAAAACTGAATATGGGTATGTGGGAGACATAACCATAAAGGGAAAAGCAAGAAAGACACCACAGTGTCAGAAGATAAGGGGGAAAATATGAAGCTTGGCAGGTGACCAAAGCCAAGAAGACCCTCTGGTTCCCCTCAGCTTTCCGAGACTTGGATTTAGTAATAGTGATATTCTCCACTTTGGCCTTTTCTTTTGTGTTCTGTTTAGTTAGTTCAGGAGCACATATAACCCTACCTCTTTGGTCAGAGGGAGTTTTGACTTCCTTAGCCCAAGGGAGCTGCCCAGCATACTTTTGGAGAAGGAATCTTGTTCCCTTCTATAGGGACCTCAAGGATAGAAATTTTCATTCTTACCAATTCAACAAGGAACTGTTTGGCATCCCCAGAGTTCTGGAAATACTTTATTAGAAAAGAGACATAGTTACATTCTTCTGAATAGAAAAATTTATAATAAGAATACAGAAATATATACCATGCAGCATCAGCATATATCAGATAATATGAAGCACTTAGACTTTCTCCCTCTTCCTCCTGGTAGACCAGGCCTCAATGTAATTCTTGTATAACTTTTTATTAGAGCTCCAACATAGAGCATAAGAAATAAGAGGGAATTGTGTAGCCCACCTCCATCTAACCTTTTGCTCTAGATTTTTGCATGCCCAAGACAAAAGTGTGTCTTATTCATCATCTTTGTATATTTCTCTTGGTACTACTATTGTCACTTTAGTTTTTTAGTAAAGGAAATTCACTCATTTGAAATGTTTGTCTTAATCCTCTATGGAAATATCAGTTTACGGGAAGGTTAAGGCAGAGCTCGTTTGGGCTCCTCTCAGAGTCTCTGCTGCAATTGTCGGAGAGGAAACCCCAGGGAAACCCCTGAGCACAGGCTTCACAGGAGCAGTGGCTGCTCAGAAGACAACACTCTCAGTGCTTTATCAGGTGCTGTCTGGAGAACAGAAATAATGGGCTAAAGGCAGAAATGCTGATGTCTCCACTTTCCCAACTTAGCGCAAACATCTTCTTTATCTTTGGTGGATTTGGTGCCACAGAGGCGGCTCCAAGAAGCCTTAAATGCAAGTGTGATTGCTTTTACAATCATTGCTTTGAAAGTGGCATTTGGGGATTTCCTTGACTTGAATTCTTTTTTTAAAAGGAGTAGATTCATAGCATCCACTGTCAGTGCCATTTTCCTTTCTGTGATGACTTGTTCACGGTTTACATGAAAGGATTCAGGAAGTAAGACATAAACATAAATAGATAAATGAACAAATAAATGAAAAGCTCTGCTGTCTTTGTCACATAGCGAAAAGGCTTGACTATAACATAATGGGAACACAGCAGCTGTTTGATTAAAACTTTAGGATTTTTCCTGAAAACTTCGAAGCATGTCTGCATTTTTTTTCTTTTGAAATAACACTATGATATGGGAGAAGTGGTTGCCTCTAATGCCATGGTTACAATGGAGCTTTTGAATGTATCATCATCCCTGTTACTGCAGGTGCTAGTTTGAAATACTCTCACAACTGGGGCTTGCTTCCCTTCTGTCATGTCCATCCTTTGCAAGGCTGGGAAAGTGATTTGTAAATAATTTGCTTCTTGTCGCCATACATTTTTTTTTAAGTTGTGTTTTCTGTTTGTTTGTTTTACCATCTTAACCCTTTTGAAATGTACAGATAAGTGGTATTAAGTGCATTCATAATGTCATCAGTAGTTTCCCCCCTTATCAACAAGATATCTGTTCCAAGACCCCCAGTGGATACCTGAAACTGGATAGTATTAAACCTAATAATGTACTATGTTTTTTTCTATACATAAACACCTTTGATAAAATTTAATTTAAAAATTAGGCACAGTAAGAGATTAAAAACAATAATAAAGTAGAACAACTATAACAATATACTGTAAGTTTGTGAATATTCTCGCTGTTCTGATTTTGTAATAATCAAAGCAGGCTAAACATTCACTATATTAACACCATGCATGTGTCCCCAGACCTAGTTCTTTCCTTAGGTCTGATTTTATCAAGGCTGGTGATAAATCAAGTCTGATTTATATAATGCACATCATATGTGGGAAATGTCTGTGACTCTGGGTATCTGATCATCCTTGAGAAATGACAGCACAGCTAGTGCAATAACTTTTTAAAATAACCATTGCTAATTTGATGATTACCAGTTGCCATTAAATGAGTTGTAAAACTAAAAAGAAAAAGAGTTATGTGAATGTGGTCTTTCTTTCTTTCCAATATCTTACTGTACTCTTCATTGTATTCTTGTGATGATGTGAAGTGATGATGATAAAATGCTTATGTGATGAGAGGAAATGAGGTGAGTGACATAGGCACTGTGATACAGCATTAGGCTAGTATTATTGACCTCCTGATGGTGTTTGAGAAGGAAGATCATTCTGCTTTTGGACCACAGTTGACCACAGGTAACAGAAGCTGTGAAAAGCGAAACTGCGGATAAGGGGACTACTGTATGATCATCACCACCATCCGTCTCCATAACTCTTTTCATCTTGTAAAACTGAAACTCTATATTCATTAAACAATAACTTCCCTTTTCTCCTTCACTCCAGCTACTGGCAACTACTAAGCTATTTTCTATCTCTATGATTTTGACTACTTTAAGGTATTTCATATAAATAGAATCAAACTGTATTTGTCTTTATGTGACTGGTTTATTTCACCAATCATAGTTCTCAAGGTTCATTCATGTTGTAACATATTGCAGAATTTCCCCTACTTTTTAAGGCCAAGAAACATTCCATTGTATGTATACACATTTTGCTTATCCATTCATTTGTCAATGGACACCTGGGTTGTTTTCATGTTTTAGCTATTACGAATAATGCTGCAGTGAACATGAGTGTACACATGCCTCTTCAAGACCATGCTTTCAGTTCTATTGGGTATATACCCAGAAGAGGAATTGCTGGGTCATTTGGTAATTCTATTTTGAATATTCTGAGGAACTTCCATACTATTTTGCACAGAGGCTGTACATTTTACTTTCCTACTACTAGTGCACAAGGTTTCTAATTTCTCTACATACTCATCAACTTGCAGTGTTCTGGGATTTTTTCGATAGCCATCCTGATGGCTGTGAGTTGCTATTTCTTTTTTTTTTTTTTTTTTTTTTTGAGTTGCTATTTCATTGTAGTTTTTACTTGCATTTTTTTAAAAAAGATTTTATTTATTTATTAATGGGAGACCCAGAGAAAGAGAGACAGAGACACAAGCAGAGGGAGAAGGAGGCTCCATGGAAGGAGCCCAACATGGGACTTGATCCCCGGACTCCAGGATCACGCCCTGGGCCAAAGGCAGGCGCTAAACCGCCGAGCCACCCAGGGATCCCCTACTTGCATTTTTCTTCTAATTCATGATGTTGAGCATCTTTTCATGTGTTTATTGGCCATTTGCATATCTTCTTTGGAGAAATGCCTATTCTAGTCCCTTGCCTACCCATAATTTTTAAAAGCAAAACAAGCAGCTTTGCAGTGTTCAGAGGCAATTTTAAGTGATGAGTAAGAACTCAGGCTCAGGATTTAGACAGCTCCAGACTGATATCATGGCTTTACCAGCTCTGTGACATTGAGCAGGTTACTTCATTTCTCTAGGCTTCCATTTCTTCTGTAAAATGGGGAGAATAGTTGAATCTGTCTCACTGAGTTCTTCACTGCAATATCACCTAAGCTGATATTACAGATATCAGATATATGGGATAGTATTTGCCCTGTTGTAAGTATTTTATAAATATTAACTGCCATGTTATTGGAATCATGAGCCAGTCTTATAAAACGCCTTTTATGGGGCACCTGAATGGCTCAGTCAGTTAAGCGTCTGGCTTTTGATTTCAGCTTAGGTCTTGAGTCTTGATCTTAAGATCGTGAATTCAAGCCCTGTGTTGAGCTCTATGCTGGGTGTGGAGCCTACTTTTTAAAAAATTTATACACACACACACACACACACACACACACCTTTTAGATGTTAGTTGCCTTCTTATTTTGATAGTATAATTCATTGCATTCTTGAGAATTTTCACTTGTTTTTCTAGTTCATGCCTATTTACTGTCTCAGTCACTGTAGTATTAGGTGAAACCATGTGGAATTGCAATTTTTGTAAGTTATAAACCATGACTGTCAATAGTTTCATGTGATTCAACTTAATGTAATAGAATCTATTTGAGTGTTTAATATATGCCAGAGTGCCTACTCTGCTAATTCATTCATTCTTCCTAGCTTCCCTATAAAGTAGGTGTTGCTTTTCCCATTTTGGGATGGAGAAACTGAGGCTCTCAGAGATGAACAAACATGCCTGAATTTACACAACTAGTAAGTAATGAAGCCAGCTTTCAAGCCAGATCTTGTTGAATTCAAAGCTCGATCATTTTCTTTTTTTCAAAGTTTTTATTTTGATTCTAGATGGTTAACATACAGTTGTTACATGTTACAGTGTACAGTGTAGTGATTCAACACTTCCATGCATCACCTGGTACTCATCATGACAAGTGCACTCCTTAATCCCCATTACCTATTAACCCATCCTCCCACCACCTCCCTTCTGGCAACCATCAGTTTGTTCTCTATAAGAGTCTGTTTCTTGGTTTCTCTCTCTCTTTTTTCCCTTGTGCTGGTTTGTTTTGTTTCTTAAATTCCACATATGAGTAAAATCATATGGTATTTGTCTTTCTCTGACTGACTTATTTGGCTTATACTACTCTCTAGCTCCATCCAAGTCATTGCAAATGGCAAAGTTTCATTCTTTTTTTTTTTTTTTTTTTTATGGCTAAATAAGATTCCAGTGTGTGTGTGTGTGTGTGTGTGTGTGTGCGCCACATCTTCTTTATTCATTCATCAATTGATGGACACTTGGGCTGCTTCCATATTTTGGCTATTGTAGATAATGCTGCTATAAACATAGGGGTGCATGTATCCCTTTGAATTAGTGTTTTTGTATTCTTTGGGTAAATACCCAGTAGTGTAATTGCTTGAATGTAGGGTAGTTCTATTTTTAACTTTTTTTTTTTTAATTTAAGATTTTACTTATTCATGAGAGACCCAGAGAGAGGCAGAGAGAGAGAGAGAGAGAGAGAGAGAGGCAGAGAAAGGAGGAGCAGGCTCCATGCAAGGAACCCAATATGGGACTTGATCCTGGGACTCCGGGATCACACCCTGAGCCAAAGGCAGACACCTAGCCTCTGAGTCACCTAGGCATCCCTATTTTTAACTTTTTGAGGAACCTCTATACTGTTTTCCACAGTGACTGCACCAGTTTGCATTCCCACAAACAGTACACGAGTGTTCCTTTTTCTCCACATCCTTAGCACATTTTCTTTCCAATTTCTACCACATAAACAGTCTCAGAAACAGTCTTCCCCAATTCTTTGCCCAATAAAGATGAAAGTTAGAGAAACTACACTATTTCTTCTTAGTTGCTGGTGATTTGGGTTTTCTTCAATACAGTGAGCATACGTGGTAGTTCTGTGTTCATGTGCATTTTGTGCTTTTGTCTCACTTTTTCATATTTGGAATATAACATGTGCAAATGTTGGCTGCAGCTATCTAAGGCTCTTTCAGAAAGGTGCTGTAGAGTGAAAATAACTTAGGGTCTGCCTTCAACTCATTTCTCTTGGCCACCATCATGTTCACCATTTATTGATCATCTCTTCTGTGCAAGGACTGTGCTAGGTGCTTTACCCAATGTCCCTATGATTTATATAGAGTAAGGGCTTAATTCCTGTACAGTATGGAAGGAAACTGAGGCTAAATGGGATTATATGATTTAGCCAAGAGCATAGGACTCTCTTCAGAGGGTCAAGTGTTTTTTACTAAACCCCATTTCCTCCCATTCTTACAAAGAGCCTCCTAGAGGGGAAATGAGGACAACCTTTCTGTAGGACACTCTGTAGCACACTTGGGTGTTACCCTACTGAATTTTCCCGTTTCCTTGCCCGTTTCCTTTCCTCCACCGGTTTGCCTTTTCTTTTCCTTCTTCCTTTCTTCCCTCTGTTCATTCCTTCCTCCCTCCTTCCATTTCTCCCACCCACTCTCAGTCTCTTTCCTTCCTTCCTTTCTCTAAACATACCTAATGAGGTTTAAATATCAAGATTAAGAAACTACTTAATGTATTTCCTGAAGAAAATTGGATTCTTAAAATATTCCCATTTGATTTTTTTTTCCTGGCACTAAAAATTTGCTGTCAGAGGAATTACCATTTTAAAAAATATGCTACTAAAACAAGTTAGATTGAATTCTTATCAGCTTTTAAAAGAGTGACCTCAGTCTTTTAAATAATAAGATTTGGAAAAATTGCTTAATGTCTGAGTTTAAGAATGACATGTTTTGAGTTCTAAGGAAAGCCTGTTTGACCTAGCACCATACTTATTCCTAAACTCAGTACCAGAACCAACTTTTTTACTCTGTCTAGGAACTGCGCTGGTGAAACCTCATCTGTTTGTAGCTGGAGGTTGCACTTTTATTCTTTTGTTGTCCCATTGTTTCCTTTAGGGTGAGGGAGAATAATTAAGGATAATATCTTTTCTGAGCAGCTGGAATCAAATTCCAGCTGACTGCAGCACCTGCAAAGATGGCACCTCTGCCTCTGGGTGGCAGGGTGGGGTGCCAGCTATGGAGCCGGTGACAGTGGGCTCCATAGTGCAGAGATGTGACTGTGTCACACCACTCCTGCCCTTCTGTGAGCTTCAGATGGTGGCAGTACCAGTGAATGCAAAGTGTCTGTTTTAGACTAATTAGAGGGATGATTTGTGAAACAGTGGCTATTTATTTAATTAATCACCAGCATAAAGCCATAAAACCCATATTTTAAAAATCCCTGTTAGTTTGCCATGTGGTTAATAGATTGGGGCACATTAAAAAGTGACATGGTGATGTATTAAAAATGTTCCACCTAAGGTTCCTTCAGAAAGGAGTGGAAGCTGTCTGCTTTCAGATGCTGAAGTGTTACCTGCCAGGATTTGACCCATCAGAGGTTTTAATGTTTGTAAAGGCATTTATCTTTTGAATAGCATCCTCATTAGGACGTGTTCTCTTGGAATAATTCAAAATATAAAAATGTGTGTAGAATTTTAAAAATTATAATTAAAGTGAATTTTGTTAATTTTTCTTAACAATGAGGAACTATATTTTCCTATTAGATTATACTATGTTTGCTAAGCATAACAATGTGTTTTTTTTTAATAGAGTCTTCTTTTCCATTTTGGGGAAAGAAGGTCATTTAATTAAGTAATAAATGGAGTAGCATTTTTGTTGCAGCAGTCAGAATTGCATTTTGTTATGCCCTTGTATTATTTTTTATATAATAGGTACAGGAATAATTGCTCAGTCTCAGCTTAGGTGGATTGTCATTTTTTTTGGATAGCAAGAACAAAGATAGAATTGACTCGTTTAAGAGATGACACTGGCATTAAAAGTGAGTAGAAATGACTTGGATTGTAACAAATGATAGGTTTTTATATACACAAAGTTCCAGTTGGTTTTCAGTATACATAAATGTGTCTGTGCAAAAGCTTCCTGCACTTGGAGAGTATTTGAAGCCAAATTTGATATATTTGTAATTCACTCTTATTTTTTAAAAATTATTCTGAATGGTCAGTGTTTTTAATAAGCAGTCCCACCAAATTTTAAGATTATGTATAAAAAAGTGTTGCTCAGGTGGATGCTTTACAGAAATTGTCCAGCTCTTAGGATTGTGTTTCTATGCTGTGTTGTATAATTACCTGCTCTGTTAGAAAGGGAGCTGGAATAAAACATGAGTATGTTAATGCAGCCTGGAGCTGATGTGGTGGTGATGATTACAATGCAGATAAAGCATTTCTCATAACTGCCGTTGCCTACTGGAGCCTTTGAAACATCTGGACTTTTAATTGAAAAATAGTGTGGTGCTGTGCAAGGCAGACATGCTAAGTGAAGTCACTAATTTAGAATACAAAAAATATAATTGATAAAGTGTTTTATTTACATTGTTTTTAAATATTCATACTTTGTTATGCTTTGTATAACAGGGAATTACTGGGTTAAATTTTCATGAACATAGTTTAAATAAGATAAATTAAGTGAAAATGTTTATGGAATTTTACACTGGAACCAGAAAATAGTTTGTTGTAGGAGGGTATGTACTTTTGCACATTCAGGCCTTTTAGGGGAAGCAAATAGGTTAAGTCCTACTCTTTGGGTTTCCTGCTTGAGAATAACTAACCATCAGTTGGTAACATAATTTCATTTCATTCTTGTTATTGCTATCTTATCTTGTTATTTAGTTAAAAAAAATAAAATGTTTCTTGGCATAATGGTAAATGGCTTTAATGGCAACATTATCACCCAATAAACCAAAGCATTCCTCACCTCTCAGGGGCAGGTTATCAGAGCCTGCCCAGGAGAGCAGAAGAGCTGGTGAAGGGCGTGCAATTAACCTTTGTCCTGCATTCGCAGCAGGGGAACTGACCTAGCAGCCTTCCGAGGAAATCCAATTTAATTTAAAATGAATTTGAAAAGACAAATTAGCCATATCTATTTTAATAAGATAAAATCCCGACTCTCCCTATGTCTGGTTTAGTTAGGACCTCAGAGGAGATTAGACTAAGACTCAAGATGAACGCGAGGGAAATAATGCCAGGGGGCTGAGGAGAAACCCAGGAGACCCAGGTACTGGAGTGCCTTGTCAGTTTCTGCAACTGAGCAGGTCTTGGGCTGCCCATTTCCACAGAGAATTGCAACCTGAGATGAGCCTTTGTCTCATCAGACTGTTTGCTTGTGTTGGAGCTTGATGCCGTTTTGATGTCCTACGCTGCTTGCCAGGCTCTCCAAGGACTGCATTGTTATTTCCCTCCTTTGTCATCATCAGAGCACATTTGGTTCCCGCCACCTGCGTAGCCACATTTAGTAATAGATACACCTCACAATTACTGATGAGACTCTTAATCCAGGAGTAAGGGTTCTCTGGGGCCCCACAGTTGGTACTTGACCGCTCTTTTATGAAAACTAGAGCAGAGGGTTCTGCCCACTCTTTGTGGAGCAGTGTTGCCAAGTGTTTTACCTCTGAAACATGATCAGTGAGGATTTATTGAGGCCCTTCTGTGAACCCAAAGGCAAGGAATCCAAAGTAGTTTCTGCCTTCTGCCTGTACGCAAAAGGTAACTGCTCCTGGAAGCGGACACCCTAGTGTCCCTCTGTAGTAGCAGCAGTCTCTGCAGAGCTTCAAGTGCAGGTGCAGGCAGGGCCACAGGAGGAGCTGCTCAGACCTTCCATGTGGGTCTCAGCCAGAAGGATATTTCTGATCCACTGTCCACCACTCCCAGTTCTGAAACAGTGGCTGCGACATGAACCAGTAGGCATTGTGACATTCCCTAAATACCCAGGCCTATCCCAGAATTGGTGGTGGAACTCACCAAGGGGGTAAGGTTTTTGAGTTGAACAGACCTTAGGTTAGCATGATGTTCCCCCCCTAGTTGAGGGATTTGCAGCAGCCTCTTCATGAATCTCTCATTCCTCAGCTTTAAAAGGGAGTGAACAACCCTCATAGGACTGTTGGGTGCATTAAATGAGATAATTTATGAAAAGTACTTGGACCCTGGTAGGTGCCCAACAAATGGCAGGCAGCACTTTTGGCTTGCCGTCGCAGAGAGCTCTGCAGTGCAAGTACAAGGGGCTGTGTTCAGAGGAATGGGGTCTTTGGGCCTAGTCCCACCTCCCACTAAGGCTATTTGCTCTGTAGCAGGCTAGCTTTCCTTCATATTGCTAGGCTGGTTACCTAATTGAGCAGTAGGACTCGTGGAGAACCTTTTTTTTTTTTTTTTTTTAACTACTCAGTGCTGACAGTTTTATCCAGTGGATCCTGTTGTCCTCTCAGTTTTAAAAATCAAGTTTTATGGGGGTGCCTGGGTGGCTCAGTCGGTTAAATGTCCAACTCTTGATTTTGACTCAGGTCATGATCTCAGGGTCGTGAAATCGAGCCCCACATCTTAAGCGGAGCCTGCTTAAGTTTTTGTCTCTCCTCTGCCCCTCCTCCGTGCTTGCACACACACACACACACACACACACACACACACTCTCTCTCTCTCTCTCTCTCTCTCTCTCTCTCTCCTCCCACCCCCATCTCAAAAAAAAATGAATGAATGGATGGATGGTTAAATAAATAAATAAATAAATAAATAAATAAATAAATAAATAAAATGTTTTTATTCAGCCCACTTTTCCTTTCATTGTATCAGAGAGACATATGGGATAAGGGCGTGATAGATTTTTTGGGCTGTTTCTCAATTGTAAATGTTGTATATAATTAGAAGTGATTCTTTCCAACAGGAAGTGTTGTTCTAGATAAATAATAATTTAGCTCTTCTTTTTCTTGTTGCTGTTTGTATTTCAACATATATTTGCAAACTATTAAACCCAAACTTTCTCAAATGGCCCTTTGCCATTGTATCATTTTCATATTGTCAAAAACATAATACGTTTTCTGCTGCAGACAAGCATCTTTTTCTGTCACTATAGGTATAGGTTCTTTGTGTGGCCTTTTCCTGTACAAAATAACACCTATCTCCGTTATTTCACATGTGCATATTGAGGATGAAAGTGAATGTCATTATTGGAGAAATGTAAAGCTATTTATTTCCATTTTGTCTGATGTTTTTACATTGTTTGCTAGGAGGTGCGTCAGGGATTTGAATTAATTATAATTACTGAAGAGACATATACTGATTGAGCAAATAAAGTAGTAAGCCCATTTGTGGCAAGGCTGTCTAATTAAATTCTAACTTTGGATAAGCTAGATGTGCATGAAAGATTAATTTTAAGAGGTTTTTATGACTTACTAAATAATGATTCAGTAAAATTTT
Source organism: Canis lupus familiaris (assembly GCF_011100685.1). Lineage (NCBI taxonomy): Eukaryota > Metazoa > Chordata > Mammalia > Carnivora > Canidae > Canis > Canis lupus. The sequence continues at coordinate 57,634,472 of NC_049230.1, forward strand.
TGAATTATATCATTAAGAAATATTGAATCTTAAAGTGATAAAACACTTAGTCTTGAACATGCTACTGTGTAGAAATTTGTAGACTTTTAAAAACTATTTAGAATTAAGGACACACACACACAAAAAAAAGAATTAAGGACACGGAATAAAAATTTTAAGGTATATATTGACATTTAAGAAATTTGTAGTATTTAATCAACTGAAGCCCTGTAAGAAATGAATATGATATATGTACCTGAATTATTTCCTTCAATATTTGTACAATTTTATAATCTCAAAGTACTTCACTATCTCTGGAATCAAATTGTCCTTCGGGGTAGTGGAAGGTTGTACCAACTTTTCTATATAATTTAGGAGAATGATAATAGCTGTACTGTAACCTTTTCTAGAGATACATCATCTAGTAATGGAGCCAAGTATACATTCTCCATTGAGTTTTAATTTTAAAAGTTGATATTAAATCTTAAAAAGACTCATTATATTATGGTAATTGATAGAGTTTAAAACATGTAACTCTTCTTTATGGTTTTAAAAAACCTATTTTTACTTTTAAAGCATATTGATTTTATTATATAAATGATTTAATAATGAAGAGGTCCCTATACTTACCCTAGGTGATGGGGCTTAGTTCATGCAAATTACTTTTCTCTGATATTATCATCATTATAGAAGCCATTGTTTGTATAATTAAATGCAAAGTGCTGTGTAACATTAATGATCTAAAGAATCCCACAATGGCTATGAAAATTCAAAATGGACACTTTACATTCCATTATGCTTTAAGATGGCTGGATTGTACTTATGTGAGAGCACCTTCTGTTATGTGCTGTAAGCGTCCTGAGGCTGGATGAGAAGAGGATGCAATGGCTTTTCTCTCTTAGTGACTGAGATAGAGACCTTTCTTTCCTATTGCCTCTGCTTTTCAGTTTTGTTTATTTGAAGGAATGATTTATCCAGAGATCTGCCTGATCCGATTAATGACTTGGGTAACAGTATGAGGAATAACCGACACCTGTATAACAGTTTGCAGTTCACAGAATATTTTTAACATGCTTTATTTTTACTTTCTACGCCCTACCATTCTCATTTCTCTTTTATGGCTAAGGAAATTGACTTTCAGAGAGGTTATGGGCTTGCCCAAGGTTGCACAGCTCAAGGCTGGCAGGCCCACGGTCAAGACCAGTTCTGTAGACTCTGCAAGGAGTTATCGAGCAAATATAACTCTTGATGGTAAAAACTGATAGTATCAGGAACTGCTTTCTGAATTTAAGACTTTGAGAAAATGGTTGTTATTCGTGGTGCAGTTTATGGATAGGCTTTCATATTTTACCATCATCCTCCCACCTCCCCATTTTGTAAAACTTCTTACCTGTATTTGAACAGGTTGATTATCTTGGAAACAAAAGAATTATCCAAGGCTATTACTCAAATCTCACTTGATAACAGATTGTTTAAACCAATAGCTGTAGGCATTTTATTTTTTCAAAAGTGGAAGAAGATTCTGTCAGACAGCACATCAAAATATGGAGGATTTGTTTTTAATAGAGAAAACCTTTCCTGAGAGCAACAACCCCCTTTCCTGTTTTGGGTCCAGGACTTGAGATTTACATTTACCATAGATGCTGTTGAAAGAAAAATTATGAAAATCACTAGCCTAAGAAAAACCAATGGAAGTGATATTTTCTGTGCTGTGTTACACTCTGGAAATGATTATAGTTACAGTCTGGCTCATTCCATGGTACTTAGTAACAAAGTTATTTTGTTTGAGGCTCTCAGATATATGAAGTGTCTGTGGAAGTGAAGGTGGGTTAGTTTTGGTTTCCTGAGGGCTAGAACTAAGACCAGTGGATGATAAAATCTGCAAGAATGTATGTACCTCAGTAGAAGGAAACCTGTTTCAGCCATCAAAACTGTTCGCCCAGAGACTGAAGTAAAGGGTTCACCTCTAAAGGTGGCAAGGAATTCATCAGTAAAGGTGTTCAGGAGAGATTGTAGGACAGTCATTTGGTGAAAATGTTTTAGAGGGGACAAGTCATAAAATTCCTTTCCATTTTACAGTGTGTGAGTGGTAGTAAAGTTGTGTGTTTTGTTTGTTTGCTTAAGTCTTTGAATGTGAAAGCAGGGAGAAAAAGGAAACCTAATAAACAGCCGGCATTTCTTCAGTATGGCATTTCTTCAGCATTCAGTATGGACAAGAGAGAAAAAGCACAATAGCAAGTGCTTTTAATATGCATGGTAATCATTCAATCCTTTCAACAGCTCCATGAGGAGGTACTTTTATAATCTATTTCTGTGCGGAAATAGTGATGGCAGAGAGGTTAAATAAAATTGTCCAAGGACAGACAGTAAATGGCATTGCTGAGAATTGAACTCAGGTCTTTGTAACTCTACAGCTTAATGCTTTTAACTACCACACTGCACTGCTTTACTAGCTCCTTTTAATATAATAAGGATCCTGAAAGTACCTACAGAACTCGACCTTGTTAAAGAAAGAGTGACAGTTGACGTTCTTAATAATAAAAGCTTAATGGAACCAAGGTTGGTGATTCAGAGGAAATTAATGAGATTTTGTCGATTTTATTTTAAACTTAACTTGTCAGAAAATAGTGTCCAGTGACAAACTGTAGAAATGTTTTTGATAAATTAACTTGACTACAGGTGCCAGATCAGGGAAATGTTAATTTAATAGCCTTTAAACGTTCCAGATTTATTGAGGGTTAAGATAGCACTACAAAGCCAAGCTCCTAGCTCTGAATGGATTTGTCATAGAACTTTATACAAAATCTATTCATAAGTTCAGTGCGACCATTTTGAATGTGAAAGTGAGTTTTTTCTCTGAGTCCATAAAGCCAGCATTTTATTGAGGGTAAAAGCTACTGTCTGGTATTTGGGGTGTTTTGCCCCCCTCCCCATATAGAACTTCTTTACTTCTCATAGCCAGTTAAGCCTGGCTTAGACCAGATTTAGACCAGATTTTGTTGAACATCATTATTACTCTGAACAAATAAAGTCCCTTAATAATCATCAGAGTAAGGATCATTTCAGACCTCTGTACCAAGTGATACCATATTTTTAAAGACTAGGCTATAGTTAGTTCCCCACTGGGCATGGAGTGTACTTAAAAAAATAATAATAAAATAAAAAAATAAAGACTAGGCCATAACGTGATATAGCATCCTTTGGTCCTTGCTGAGGGAGTTGGGAGGGACTGCAGCCATTCCTTTAAGAGAGTTTTAAGTTTTGAAGGCTACAAATAACCCTTTCATCAATTTGCATTATTACATTGTCTGCATACACTGATATATTTATTTCTGCATTAAAATTGCATATAATGATCTGCTTGTACAGTTGTGACTAATGGAATAATGTTGCCTGCTTTTTGTCTCTTTAATTGCAGAAGCCAAACTGTCTACCCTTTTTGTTTCTTTCCCTTGATAGAGAAATTGAACACTTAGCAACAGTTTTAGATCTGATATTCAATTTATTATTGACAAACCTTGATGTTAAGTCGTCCTGCTAACTGAACCTTCTGTCCTTCAGACTTAATTCAGCTAACTCACTTTATTATTTTTTAAAAGATTTTAATTAATTAATTCATTCATTCATTATTGAGAGAGAGAGAGAGAGACAGAGAGACAGAGAAAGCACCAGCAGCGGGAAGGGGCAGAGGGAGAGGAAGAATCTCAGGCAGACTCCATGCTAAACACAGAGCCTGACATAAGGCTCGATCTCATGACCCTGAAATCATGACCTGAGTCGAAATCTGGAATTAGACGCTCAACTGACTGAGCCACCTAGATGCCCCCAACCAATTCACTTTATATGGCTGTTTCTTAATTCAAGATTATTTTAAACTGAATACTATTTATTCTACTTATTTTCCCTATTTTGGAAACTATCAGGTGCATAATTTTGAAATTAATTTATGATAGGCAGCAAATTGTATGCTATTTCAATTAACGGGATCAGATGAGAAAAACTTGGTTATGGATTATAGTGTTTAATTCATTATCATGTTCAAATTCTATATATTTCAATTCTGTATTAATTCATATTCTATATACTGAAGTTATTTTAAATTTTTAAGCTTTTATATTTTATGAACTACTTATTAATTGGATGATCTATGGTTCATAATATTGCTGTTTCACTTTGACCCAGTGATCTACTCTGAGGAATACGTGCACAAACATTTATATAAGAAAATGTTTATGGGGGGCAGCCCAGATGGCTCAGCGATTTAGCGCCTCCTTCAGCCCAGGGCCTGATCCTGGAGACCCGGGATCGAGTCCCACATTGGATTCCCTGCATGGAGCCTACCTCTCCCTCAGCCTATGTCTCTGCCTCTCTCCCTTTGTCTCTCATGAATAAATAAATGAAATCTTTAAAAAAAAAAAAAGAAAATATTTATGGGAATGTTATTTATAGTAGTGAAATATTAGAAACAATGTTCATATTTAACAGTAGAAGAATAGGTTGATAGTACCTCTGTATGCTATGATATGCAGGTATTTAAAATCATATGATGAAGGAATATTAATCATTTATTCCATGAATATAAGTAACTACTATATGTCAGGTCTGTTATTTTTTTTTTAAGGTTTTAAAGTTTTATTAATTTATTCATGAGAAACACAGAGAGGCAGAGACACAGGCAGAGGGAGAGGCAGGCTCCCTGTGGGGAGCCCGATGCAGAACTCGATCCTGGGACTCCCGGATCAGACCCTGAGCCAAAAGCAGATGCTCAACCGTTGAGCCACCCAGGCATCCCATATCAGGCCTGTTATTAGGTGCTGAGTGTATTTTAGAGAAGAAAGAGGGGGGTTCCTTAAGAACAGCGTCTGGGAAATAGAAAAGTTATAGCCAGTTTACGTGGAGCAGGAGAGAAGTGGTAGATCTTTAAGTCTGGTGGGTCAATTATGAAAGATAGTCTGAGAAATCCTTCGATAAACTAATGCCAGACCCCTACTACATTCTAGGCCCTAGGAGAATGCAAAATAGCCGAGGCACAGTTTTTCCCTTTGCAGTACGCATACTTGCATGAGAAGGTGGGAAGGAGGTAGTGAGGGTAGGTAGAGAAAAAGTGAAACCATAGGCTGTGCAAATTAAACTTCTAGGGAGCAGAGCAGAGGGAATTTGGACTTCCACCTTCTTGGAAGAAGAGACATTTGAAATTAAGAGAAAAAGGGATACATTTCTTGCTCAGTAACTGTGTGCTAGGCATTTTATATACATCTTATTTGTTTTGCCCATTAAAGGAATAGAGGTTCTGAGAGGTGCAGTTACTTGTCTAATATCTAAAGTCTAGAGGCTAAGGAAGTGGCAGAGCTAGGATTCAAGCCTGGATCTAGCTGACCACAAATCTTGTGCTCTTTAACTACTGTTCAGTGCAAACTCTAGCAGTGATACCCTGGGACCAGAATGTGATGGTGGATATTTTTTTTTTTTTTAAAGATTTTATTCATTCATTCATGATAGTCACACAGAGAGAGACAGAGAGGCAGAGACACAGGCAGAGGGAGAAGCAGGCTCCATGCACCGGGAGCCCGACGTGGGATTCGATCCCGGGTCTCCAGGATCGCGCCCTGGGCCAAAGGCAGGCGCCAAACCGCTACGCCACCCAGGGATCCCGTGATGGTGGATATTAAATGCCATCCTAAGGAACAGGCATGCTGACGCTGGGGAAAGGCATCATATACTTCTTTCTGAGTTGGTGACGGGCCTGATCAGTGATTTGAGTCAAATCACATTGATCGCCAGAGGAAGATAACAGTATGGAGGGGAGAAGAGCGATAGTTGGGAGACTGCTGCATGCAGTGGTCTCACCGAGGCATGATGAAGCTTGAACCAGGGCCATGCTACTGAGGATGGGAGGAAGAAAGTTTTGAGAGACATTTCAGAGGCATTTGGATAGTGATGAGACAGAAGGAGGAGTTAAAGTAAGGCCCTACCTTGAGTGACAGAGTGGGTGGGAAAGCCCTGACTGAGATGGAACAAGGAAGGAGAGACAAACTGATGAAGAAATCAGCCTTGGACCTGTTGAGCTTGGGACTCTGGCCTGCATTTGCAAGCCATCAAGTCATGCAGAGGCCATGGGTCTTCTTGAATTGCATTTGTGTCAAGGAGGAATTGTTTTGCTATACAAAGTACTTTTCTTTTTGTTCTGAAACCTCAATTGGGAACATTCCTTGATTTAGAGGCTACTCTGGAGAGTGTTGTTTAACTCCAAATTTGTCAACCCATTGTAGGTTTATTACTTTTATTATTTATTTAAAATAGAAATTATGTAGCCTGCCACAGGAAGGTATCTGAGTTATTTTTTCCAACAGCCTGTCATAGCACCTGGTACAGAGTGTGCTCTTAATAAATTTTGCCAGATGACTTACCAGAGGCTACATTTTCAAAACTGATCCTCTTTCTCTTGTGTAAAACTCTTAAGCCCTTCATGGTGGTTCTTTCTGTATCTTTTTTCATTTATAATGGTAACATTTAATATTTTGTTTCTGATTGTGAAAATAATACATGCTCATCATAGAAAATGCAGAAAAATATAAAGTAGAAAATTAAAATCACTCACAATCCCATGTTTCAGAGAGAACTCCTGTTCACTTTTTTTGTATATTGGTATAGTATATGTTTAAATACAATAAACATCTTTTGCCTAGGTTAAGGATTCTGTTGAATGAAAGGGTACTTTTTGTTTTTTAAAGCTGGGAGACCTTTGCCAACCTGTTTTAGTCTGGGTTGGTTTGAGCTTTCACGACAGCCTGTACTTTCCCTCTTTTAAAGCTTTTATCCCATAATACAATGTAGACTTCAGCGGACTGTGAGTTTGTTGAGGGTCAATCTGCATTGAGTCTCACTTGATATTGTCTTCACAGAGTTCAGCATGGTGTTTCATTGGGTGTTTGTTGCATGCATGAGTGACTGAGAAAGATGCTGCTAATCCATTTTTCCATCTTTTTGTGCACCACTTCTTTGTGTTCTAATTATGCCTCCATTTCTCCGATTCTGTATTGTGGAACACATAAATTGCCATGCAGTGGAACTGTATAATATGATCTTTGTTTATTGCTAGTTGCTTTTTAATAGTTAGATGTTAGATCTTTGGAATATTGCTTGCCTTGATGTGTGATGAATACTTTTAATCCTTTGGTCACCTTTTTTTATATATAAGTTAATTACTTTCTATTATGTTGATGGATTATTTTATGTTTTAGATGATTCCCTCTAAATATTGCAGCATGGGAACTATTAGGTAGAGCTAACTGCCATCACCTTGAGTTTTTTTAGAAGAGGTTCCTTATTAAAAAAATACATAATTTCAGAGTTTGTCCAAGGCACTTTCCCCCTGTCATCAGTGCCTCAAGGTGGAATTAGAAGATTAAAAAGATAAAGTGCTTCATTCATTTAATAAGTATCTACCATATTTATTCATATAGTTTTCCCCACACTTGCTATTTCACCATGAAATAAAGAGGATAAAGGGATTCATAGGAGTACTCTGTAACTATCTGCCCTGTAGTCCAGCTGACAGTGGCAGAGTTCTCTGGAGTCTTGGTTCCCGAATACTTCCCCTTGGGCAGCTCCTCAGAATTCATTCTTTTGTAGGAAACTGCTTTAGGAAGTGGGTTTGTGAGAAAGTCAGGATGAAGGAGGTGGATTCAAGCCTTGAGACTTTTAGATGTTTTTACATTTAGAGGAACTTAAGAGAAAGAAGTCATTGGTGTTTCAAGTAGAGGCTTTGGAGTCAGACGCGAATTTGACCTCTGCTCTTCCACCTTAGTTGTGGGAGCTTGAGGATGACTATAGCCGGATAAGCCTTTTCTTGTCTATAATATTAGGTTAATGATAGAATTCTACCTCTTACAGTGATTGTGAGAATTAAATGAGCTAATTTACACAAACATTTACCAGAGCTTATTTAACAGTTGGTTCTAAAGAAATGCTAGCTCTTGTTATAATAATAAGTATTATTAGGGCTACTTTCAGCATCCATCTTTGTCCTCATGTGACTCTGTAATCGGCCTGAGTAATAGAAATGGGTCTTATTTTAAAACTTAGGCTCTTTCTGGCACATTGCTCTGCATTTCGAAAGCACTTTACAGTTTGTGAAGCACATTCACATTTCTCATTGTGATTCCTATAGGCCCTCAGAAGGAAGGAGGAATAAACCAGATTGGGTTGGGCCTGCAAACGAGGTTGAAAGGAGAGTGATAAGAGGGCAGTAAACCCACTGCAGAAAGCTTACCATTGTTTTAATTTTAACCTACTTTGACTGTCTGACAAGGTCACAACACTTGCTAATTTAATTCATCATTGGCAACTTAACTGGTCATTGGAATTAGTATGTCCCAGCTGAAAAACATGCATGAGTGTATGTACATTTATGTGTGTGCATGCATGAGTGAGAGAGAGAGTCAGAGAGAGAGAGAAGGAGCATTATTGTAAGAGAATTTCTTTTTTATTATTTTTTTTATTATTTGTTTTAGAACAGAGGTAAGACTGAAAAAAGTCTAATACTAGATTCTAGGTCATATGAGAAGCAAAATTTTTCTGAAAGTTTTTAGAACTCATTTTATGTGTCTCCTTACCCAAGTTCTGATCTCCCCCCCCCCCCCCCCCCCCCACCCTAGAGTTAGTTAAAGATGGAACCATTTGATTGCTCAAGTACTCCTTCTACTACTACCAGGAAACAGACCTTTCGAGGAAGGGCAAGATAGATGGATGGAGGAAACAAACATTTGTTGAGTTATGGCCATGTTGTTCTGGTAGGCATTTTGAGTCATCCATGCATTCATTCTGTAGTTTAGCAGATTTTTTTTGAGAGTTGTGCACGTTCCAGGCACAGTGCTAGCCATTGTGAATAGAGCAGTAAACAAAGCAGACATTATTATGGCTGCTCTCATGGAAGGTCAGAGGCCAGTGAGGAAAACATACACTGAAGGTGTACATAAATAAATATATAATATCAAATTGTTTAGTGCTGTGAAGGAAGTGAACAGGTTTTGTGTGAGAGATTAACTATGGAAACTTCTTTCCATAGGATTATCAGTGAAAGCCTGTGAGGAGGTGTCATGAGCTGAGCCTTCAATAATAATATTAATACCAGTAATAAAAATCCTTACAAGAGTTCTGTGATAGGTAGGTCATATCATTATCATTTTACATAGGAGGAAATAGAGGAACAAGGAGATTAAGGAACCTGCCCAGACCATACTTTAGAGAAGTATGAGATCGTGAGAAAGAACCTTCTAGATACAGTGAATAGCACTTGCTGTGGTCTTGAAAGTGGGAGAAACAAGTGTACACACACACACACACACACACACACACACACACACACATCCAGGGCACTTCTAGAAGGCCAGCATAGCTGAAGTATGATAAGCAGGCCAAGGAGCAGCAATAAATGTTGTTGGGAGAGTTAAGCAGGGGTCAGATCATGCAGTGCTTTGCTGGACATTGCAGGAGATTTTGATTTTATTCACAGTAAAATTCACATGGGAGCCATTTGTTGAATTTAAGCAGAGATATAATACCAAATTTGAGTTAAAAAAAAAATCTAGCTTGTGTGTCAAGAACAAATATAAGTAGGCAAGGGCACAGGAGGTGCCCTATTAGAACAGTCCAGGGGAAACATCATGGTATTTTGATGTCAGTGGAGATAGAAGTGGAATGGTTTTGAAATACATATTTTTCAATGTTTAAAATTGAATTAAAACTCACTTACAGGGGTACCTGGGGGGCTCAGTGCTTGAGTGTTTGCCTTCGGCTCAGGTCATGATCTGGAGTCCTAGGACGATCCTCTCTGCCTATGTTTCTGCCTCTCTCTCTGTGTCTCTCATGAATAAATAAATAAAATATTTTTTAAAAACTCATTACATAGAGTTTACTATTTTAATGTTTTTCAACTGTATAATTTTGTGGTTTTCAGTATATTCACAATGTTATACAGCTATCACCACTAATTCCAGAACAATTCCATCACCCCAAAAAGAAACTTCATACTTCTCAATTCCCCATGCCCTCCCACCCCATATCCTGACAACCAGTAATCTTTTTGTTTCTATTGATTTGCGTATTCTGGACATTTCATATTAGTGGGTTCACTTTTATGAAATGGCTTCCTTCTTTTATACCTGGCTTCTTTTCTCTTAGCATATGCTTTCAAGCTTTATTCATGTTATAGCATGTGTCAGTACTTCATACCTTTTAATGGCTGAGTAATATTCCATTGTATACATTTTATCAGTTCATCAGTTCATGGGCATCTGGATTTTTTTCATTCTTTGGTTATTATGAATAATGCTCTTATATGTACACTTATGTATACGTTTTTATGTGAACATATGTTTTCAGTTCTCTTATGTACACCTAGGAATGGCATTGCTAAGTCATATAGTAACTATATGTTTAAGTTTTGAGAAACTGACAAACTATTTTTCCAGGATGACTGCATTGTTTTACATCCCCACTAACGATGTAGGAGAGTTCGAACTTCTCCATATCCTTGCTAATCTTTCCTATTTCTCCTACTTAAAAAAAAAAAAATTATTACCATCCTAGTGAGTGTGAAGTGGTATCTCACTGTGATTTGTATTTGCATTTCTTTAATGAATAATGATGTTGAACATTTTTTCATGTATTTATTGGCCATTTGGATATTTTCTTTGGAGAAATGTTTATTCAAGTTCTTTGCCCTTTTAAAGATTGGATGGGCTGCCTGGGTACTCAGTCAGTTAAGTACCTGATTTTTCATTTTGCCTCAGGTCATGAGATTGAGCTCCTCATGAGGCTTAGTGGGGAGTCTGCTTGGGGTTCTCTCTTCCCTCTCTCTTTGCCCCTTCCCCTGCTTGCTCTCTCTCTCTCTCGCTCTCAAGTAAATAAATACATCTTTAAAGATTGGATTGTCTTTTTTGTTGTTGTTGAGTCGTAAGAATTATATATTATAGGTACTAAATTTTTGTCAGATACATGATTGGCAAATATTTTCTCCCATTCTGTGGGTTGTCTTTTTACTTTCTTGATAGTATCCTTTGAGGCACAAAAGTTTTTAATTTTTTTTAAAGATTTATTTATTTATTTATTCAGAGAGAGTGAAAGAGAGGCAGAGACACAGGCAGAGAGAGAAGCAGGCTCCATGCAGGGAGCCCGACGTGGGACTCGATCCCGGGTCTCCAGGATCACACCCCAGGCTGCAGGCGGCGCTAAACCACTGCGCCACCAGGGCTGCCCAGAAGTTTTTAATTTTTATAAAGTCCAGTTTATTTCATTTCGTTTAGCGTCTTGTTAAAGAAATCATTGCCTAATCCAAGGTCATGAAGAAGTTACATGCATGTTTTCTTCTAAAAGTTTTCTAGTTTTAGCCTTAAAGTTAAATCATTGATCCATTTTGAATTAATATTCGTATATGATGTGAAGTAAATTCATTCTTTTGTGTGTGGCTATCCAGTTGTCCCATTTGCTGAAAAGACTGTTTTTTCCTCTATTGAAATATATTTTTGTAGTAGACACTAGAACTTACTAAGGGAGTAGGTAGAAGGAAGGAGGAAGAAAGAAGAATCAAGACTACTGATTTCAGCAATGGGGTTAGTAGTGGTAACACTATGAAATGAAGGAGAGTGTTGTAATTTGGGGTGGGACAGAGTTAGGGATAGTGAAAAATTTAGATTTGAACTTAAGTTTTAACTCATCTGTGACACTTTTCTGCCTACTGTGTAAACAGTGTAAACAGTTTGATGTATGAATTTGGAATTCAAGAGAGAAGTTTGGGATGGAGATAAGATTTGGGTGTCAACAGGATATAGATTGTACTATAGCTTTGGGACTGTGAGATCACCCATGGAAGAAATACACAGAAAGACAAAAGAGAGCCCAATCTAGAGGCCAAGGAATGCTAACAGAGACTGTAGAGGTAAAGAAATCTGCAAAGGAGACTGAGAGACCAAAGAGGATTTACAAAAACTAACAATGTATGTCATAGAAGCCAAGAAAGGGAGAAGTTGATAATGTAGAAGAAGAGTAAAGTAAATGAAGGAGTAAAGTTCTTGTGAAAGTGAGAGCCAAAGGGACACAGAACATGAGTAGAGAGATTAACCTTTAATGAGATGTGTGACACTCCAGTGTCGGGGGTATGTGTGGTTAAATCTGAGTAAGTCTGTGAATTTAATTATGGGAGGATAAGAGAATTCCTTTCTGAAAGCTCTTATTTTCTTTTTTTTTTTTTTTAAATTTGCTAGAACTCCTTTTTTTTTTTTTTTTAATTTATTTATGATAGTCACAGAGAGAGAGAGAGAGGCAGAGACACAGGCAGAGGGAGAAGCAGGCTCCATGCACCGGGAGCCTGATGTGGGATTCGATCCCAGGTCTCCAGGATCGCGCCCTGGGCCAAAGGCAGGCGCCAAACCGCTGCGCCACCCAGGGATCCCAAGCTCTTATTTTCTTAATGAAGAATAAGAATATTTCTTGTTCCTTTGGCAGTACAAGAACAAAGGATAGGAGCTGAGGTCAAGGTGGACTCATGAGAAGTTTGAGGAGAGAAGCCAAAGTATGCAGTGATGGTCTTGCATGGGGCACAAGTTGAATCAGGGGATGTAATAGGTTTGCTATACAATGCTGAGTGTTTTGAGATTTATCATCATGAATTTAAAGTCAATTCAATCTGTGCAGTTACATGATTTTTTTCCAGTAATGTTTCGCTGGGGAGTGCAGAGGGTTGGGTTCATCCGAGGCTGGCATTTTGCCAGTTGAGTCCCGTGGAGGAAGAGAGTATTAAACTGTATTTTTGAAAGATAGATTACAATGGTGGATCATGTAATCTGGAGGGTGTGGTGTTAGGAAATATAGGTGACATCATTTATAGTGATGAGTCAGTAAATTGTAAGTTGAAGAATTTGGGGGAACTACTTGAACAGGTGAGATGAAAATATATTAAAATATAATCAGTGAATAGATGTTCTAATTTGAGATTTTGGAGCTAGTACAGATCCTGGTGTACCCACTGCAATAAGTGATTAAAGGTGGAGTGGAGGGCAGACCGAGTGGCTCAGCGGTTTAGTGCCGCCTTTAGCCCAGGGTGTGATCCTGGAGACCCGGGATCGAGTCCCACGTCTGGCTCCCTGCATGGAGCCTGCTTCTCCCTCTGCCTGTGTCTCTGCCTCTCTCTTTATGTCTCTCATGAATAAATAAATAAAATCTTAAAAAAAAAAAAAGGAGTGGATAAAAAGACGTGGGATGACATGGTCTAGTGATTGAGGCACTTGGCTATTATATGGATTGTTCCTTTAGATGGAGTTCCAAGAATGATGATAGGTATTGGAGTGGAAAGAAGACTCAGTGAGGGATCCCTGGGTGGCGCAGCGGTTTGGAACCTGCCTTTGGCCCAGGGCGCGATCCTGGAGACCCGGGATCAGATCCCACTTCGGGCTCCCGGTGCATGGAGCCTGCTTCTCCCTCTGCCTGTGTCTCTGCGCCTCTCTCTCTCTCTCTGTGACTATCATAAGTAAATAAAAACTTAAAAAAAATTTAAAAAAAAAAGAAGACTCAGTGAGGGAGAAGCAGGACTAGAAGATTGGTGGGTAACAGAAACAAAAAAGTAAAGGGAGAGGTTAGTATAGTTGGAGGGCTTGGGTCTCAAAGCAACAAGGATTTTTGCAAGAAAGGGAAGTAATAGTTTGGAAGTAGGGGGACAAGAATACCTATCCAACCTCCTATCCTTGAGGACTTAGGGATTAAAAAGAAAAATGCAGAACAGTCTTCTGGGCAGCAGAGGAAACAGTATCTTCAATGACTAGCATGTGTCAGTTAAGACAAATAGGTGGAAGGAGTGTTTTTTTAAAAGGAGTGATTTATGGAAGTTTGTTGATTAGTACAGGAGTTTCAGAAGGCATGGAAGTTTCAGGAGAGAGAAGGGGTGAGTATGCGGAAGGGATTGAGGATGTAGAGAACAGTGTGGTTAGGACAGTAATAGAAGATGAGGAACCCTTGAACTTCAGTGCAGATGGCTGAAATAAACAGGTGGACTGCATAGGGGAATTAACCCCCCTAATCCCTGAGAAGGCAAACCCTTGGTTCCAGTGCTACAGGCCTAAATGCTTCCTCATGAAGTGTGATAGCTTTCCATGCAGCTTATCCCAAAGTCTCAAAGAGTGATATGGCAATTTTCAGGAAGGGCAGCTAATGTGTGGGTCTAATGGTGACTTGTCTAAGGCCACAGTGAATAAGTAGCGAAGCATATCACCTGACACCAAATATCCGGTCTGTTTACTACTCTTATTTTGTTTATTTTGGTTGTAGTGCTCATTTGGTCATTTACCTTACTACAGGCAGAGCTGGATCTATTAGACCATTAGAAAATGAAAATTAAAGGGGAAAAAAGACCTTAAAACTAGACAGTGTTTCTTCTCTGGGACCATTTCAAGCTCTTAAAGAGATCTCTGCTGGAGGATGAGAAATGGCTGGTGAGCAGTCATTGGGGCCCATTGGGATCTGCATGACCATGACTGAATGCTTTACCCTCATGTGTGTGTTTTGTCCACAGGGTCACGTAGGCACAACAGCAACCAAGAAGATCGACGTCTACCTCCCCCTGCACTCAAGCCAGGACAGGCTGCTGCCAATGACTGTGGTGACAATGGCCAGCGCCAGGGTGCAGGACTTGATTGGGCTCATCTGCTGGCAGTACACAAGTGAAGGACGGGAGCCGAAACTCAAGTAATCCTTCCTCTTTTTGGCTGCTCTAGTTTCTGGCTTCTTTTGGCCACCCCTGTTGCATTTTGCGCCCAGTTAGTCTTTCTAGGCATTGGTCTGGGAACCAGATGCCCACACAGATCCAGGTCAGGTTGCTTACCAGATTTTGGGCCTGTGTAGCTCAGGTGTATTTCAGAATCTGCTTACAAAGTAGACTGATAAGTTTGTGAATCCAGACATGAGGAAATATATTTTAGCAGTTTCAAAACCCTTTTGTGATGCTTGCTGGCAAAAGTTGCATGGGAGACCATAGGAGGGAACTAATATTTGTTGAACACCTACCATGAGTTGAGTACTAATGCTGACCTCTGCATACCCAATTTCTTGTTTAACTCTCCTGGTCTCTGTGAGATAAGCATTATGATCCTGATTCTGTAAAGGAGGAAATTCAGAATCAGAGGATTGATATTTGCTAAAGGTCACACCAATGGGAGATGGCAGCATCAAGATTTGACCCCTGGTCTGTTTAATGCTAAGGTTCTTGCATTATTTCCTTTTGGTCTGAATTATAGTTTTCTTTTTTATTGGTCAGTGGCACAGTTTTTCTCTCAGTCACTAATCTCTATTCGTGATTAAATAATTATATTAACAATATAGCACTTGAAAGTAGAATCTTTGCCTGTATAGCATAACTCGGACTTAAAGTGCTTTGTCGCATTGATTCTCCTATACTTGAATGTCTTATCTGATAGCCATCCTCTTCTAGTTTTCTGTGCTCTCTTGATCAATAAGATTTGAGATACAGCAAAATGTAGTACATGCCTTCGTTTTGGAAATGAATTCTCATGGAGACTTTCTCTTCTCTTAGAATGGTCCAGTCTGTGGTCAGTTTTTTCTTTCTTCTTAAGGTGCATTAAATTTGTATTTTAAATTACTCTTTGGGGGTACCTGGGTGGCTCAATTGGTTAAGCGACTGTTGATTTTGGCTTAGGTCTTGATCTCAGGGTCATGAGATCGAGCCCCACATCAGGCTCTGCAGTCTGCTTGAGATTCTGTCTCTTTCTCTCCCTCTCCCTCTATTCACTCACTCTCTCTCTCCCTCTCTCAAATAAAATCTTAAAAAAAAATAAAATTATTCTTTCAAGTTCTTACTGACATTGCCCTCTACTTTGTCTGATTAAATTGTAAATATAAAGATAATCTCTACTATTCCTGGCAATGAAAAAGCCTTTTCAACCACCTAGGTTCAGAAAAGGGTTGAGTCAGCAGTTCTGTCCAAGGCTGAGCTATTGTGTTATCCTTATAGGAGTCAAAGTGCTAGGGACTTTATACATGTTGTCTAAGTTAACTAAGATACTGCTTAGTGCAGGCACTGAGACCAAGAGACACCCAGGATTGGCTAGGGTTACACAGTGAGTAATGAACAGAGTCAGGAGTTGAATTGTGACATAATGTTACAAATGAGGAAATTAAAGCTTAGAGAGGCTAAGCAGCCTTCCTAAATCATACAGAAAGTGGTAGAACCGGCATTAAAACCTAAGGATCTCTCTTCAGAGCCCTAGCTCTTCACTGTTACATTATACTCCCTATGCTGTTATTACAGGTGATATTAAAATATTCACTGGATTCATACTTACTGGAGACACAGGCTAGAACTTGCCATACAGAAGTGAAAAAGGCATTTCATGCCCTCAGGGAGATTACCATCTAAGGTAAATATGCAGTAGTAGTACAATACAATAGCATGTAAATCAGGTTCTGTGAGAGCATCTGACTCCATGGTTGGGGGTGAGAGTGTAGTCATGAAGAGCGGCCTTGATTAAGTGACATCTAAACTGAAAATTTAAGGAGTAGGGAAAAGTAATGCAGTGAGGTTGAGAAGATGACGTTCTGAAACACAGGGAACAGTGTGGACTTCAATTATGATGGTCCTTCAAATTCAGTCTTTAACAAAGAGATGGAAAAATATTCCATGCTCATGGATTGGCAGAATTAATATTGTGAAAATGTCAATGTTACCCAGGGCAATTTACAGGTTTAATGCAATCCCTATCAAAATACAATGGACTTTCTTCAGAGAGAACAAATTATTTTAAGATTTGTGTGGAATCAGAAAAGACCCCAAATAGCCAGGGGAATTTTAAAAAAGAAAACCATAGCTGGGGGCATCACAATGCCAGATTTCAGGTTGTACTACAAAGCTGTGGTCATCAAGACAGTGTGACTGGCACAAAAACAGACACATCGATCAATGGAACAGAATAGAGAATCCAGAAGTGGACCTTCAACTTTATGGTCAACTAATACTCGATAAAGGAGGAAAGACTATCCACTGAAGAAAGACAGTCTCTTCAATAAATGGTGCTGGGAAAATTGGACATCCACTTGTCAAAATGCAGAAGAATGAAACTAGACCACTCTCTTGTACCATACACGAAGATAAACTCAAAATGGATGAAAGATCTAAATGTGAGACAAGATTCCACCAAAATCCTAGAGGAGAACACAGGCAACACCCTTTTTGAACTCGGCCACAGTAACATCTTGCAGGATACATCCACGAAGGCAAAAGAAACAAAAGCAAAAATGAACTATTGGGACTTTATCAAGATAAGAAGCTTTTGCACAGCAAAGGATACAGTCAACAAAACTCAAAGACAACCTACAGAATGGGAGAAGATACTTGCAAATGACATATCAGATAAAGGGCTAGTTTCCAAGATCTATAAAGAACTTATTAAACTCAACACCTAAGAAACAAACAATCCAATCATGAAATGGGCAAAAGACATGAACAGAAATCTCACAGAGGAAGACATAGACATGGCCAAGAAGCACATGAGAAAATGCTCCGCATCACTTGCCATCAGGAAAATACAAATCAAAACCACAATGAGATCCTACCTCACACCAGTGAGAATGGGGCAAATTAACAAGGCAGGAAACCACAAATGTTGGAGAGGATGCGGAGAAAAGGGAACCCTCTTACACTGTTGGTGGGAATGTGAACTGGTGCAGCCACTCTGGAAAACTGTGTGGAGGTTCCTCAAAGAGTTAAAAACAGATCTGCCCTAGGACCCAGCAATTGCACTGCTGGGGATTTACCCCAAAGATGCAGATGCAATAAAACACCAGGACCCCGAAGTTTCTAGCAGCAACGTCCACAATAGCCAAACTGTGGAAGGAGCCTCGGTGTCCCTCGAAAGATGAATGGATAAAGAAGATGTGGTTTATGTATACAATGGAATATTATTCAGCCATTAGAAATAACAAATACCCACCATTTGCATCGACATGGATGGAACTGGAGGGTATTATGCTGAGTGAAATAAGTCAATTGGAGAAGGACAAACATTATATGGTCTCATTCATTTGGGGAATATAAATAATAATGAAAGGGAATAGAAGGGAAGGGAGAAGAAATGGGTAGGAAATATCAGAAAGGGAGACAGAACATGAAGACCCCTAACTCTGGGAAATGAACTAGGGGTGGTGGAAGGGGAGGAGGGCAGGGGGTGGGGGTGAATGGGTGACGGGCACTGAGGGAGGCACTTGATGGGATGAGCACTGGGTGTTATTCTGTATGTTGGCAAATTGAACACCAATAAAAAATAAATTTATTATAAAAAATAAAAATAATAAAAATGAAAAAATAAAAAAACAAATTCAGTCTTTAAATTCTGTATTCTGTTCCAAATGCACAGCAGTGATAAATAAAATATGTTACTGTCATACTTGTACTTTAGTAACAAGATAAACATGCTGGTAGACTAAAAGCAGAACCAAAGTATGGAAGTAGGCAGCATGCACAGGTTGTTGATTCTTTTAGGGTGGTACTTCCCACAGAACATGTTGTGAATAAGTTTACCAGGGTGTGAAATACTGATTATTATCAGGCTTCAGGGTAGCTGGCAGGGCCTGGGTGGTCAGAGCCCCCAGCTATATCATTTATGGGTGGGGAAGAGTCTCATCCACCTACCCCTGTGCTATACACATACTATTATTTTAAAAGTATGCCATGATGTCAGAAAAGAATGGGCAACACTGCTTGTGAGTATGGAGACCAAAGGACCATCATGCCTGGATGGGGACCAGAGGAAGTCTCACTGCTGGAAATGAGGATCTGGGGTGGGATTGTCCTAACTATGAAAGGAAACTGAACAAAGCTGCCTGGATCTGTGGCTTGTTTAAAGTTGTGTTTCTGGGGTGGTGGAGGAGTAGAGATAACAGTGCGAGTAGGACCTGGCCATGACATGACTACCTTTATGATATCCCTAGTGTTTACAAGTGATAGGAACCCTGAGCTGCCAGGGTAAGACCTAGTTCTAGAGTGGAGCTCTCTGCTCGGACGGGGATGGAGGATGGTGGCAAAAACTGTAGAAACAGAGAGGGGTGGAAGAGGAAGGGCGGGAGAGAGAGAGAGACAAAAAAAAAAAGAGAGAGAAACTGTTCCTATTCAAGAAGAGCTAGCAAATTAAAATTCCCAAACAAACACATATAGGTAGTACTAAGACAATAATCAGGAGATGGATGCACTTCCAGCAAAATATAGTAAAGCAATCTGAAAATTAACCTTAAATAAATATCTTCAAAATCTTCAAAGAGATGAAGGAATAACATCCCTGGTAAATTTCTGGAAATAGTGAAAGAAAACCAAACAGATGAGAATTAAGGGGTGGATTTAGAAGAGAACCAATGAAAAGTCCTGGAAATATAAAATGCACTTATTAAAGTAACAACAAAAAAGTATATGGAATAAACTCCTGACTGGGCACAGTTAAAGAGGGACTGAGTTGAAAGAAAAAACCAGTGATTTCAACCTGGGATATGACACAAAAAAGATAAAGAGATTCAGGGAATGAAACATGAGCAAGTTAAGAGACATGGAGGAAAGATGGAGAGCCTCCCGCTGGTGAGGCAGAGAATGGAGGGAATCTCAGAGAAACAGTATTCAAAAAGATAATGATACCAGAGTATTTCCCAGAATTGAAAGCAGATACAAGTGAGTCTTCATATTAAAAGCTCATATACAGAGGCACCTGGGTGGCTCCATCAGTTAAGCCTCTGCCTTAGGCTTAGGTCATGATCCCAGGGTCCTGGGATCAAGCCCTGCATCGTACTTCCTGCTCAGTGGAAGCCTGCTTCTTCTTCTCCCTCTGTCGTTCCCCTTGCTTGTGCTCTCTGGCTCTAGCTCTCTGTCAAATACATAAATAAAATCCTTTAAAAGTAAAAAGCATATACAAATGAAATGGAGGAAGGATAGCCTTTTCAACAAATGCTGCTGGAAAAACTAGACATCCATAAACCAAGAAAATCAACATAAACATCATCTATTTTGTACAAAAGTGATTCGAAAAAAAAAAAGAAAAAGAAAAAAGAAAAAAAAAAAAGTGATTCGAAAATGAGTTGAGACCGAAATGTAAAACTATAAAATTTTAGGAGAAAGCAGAACAGGGACACCTGGGTGGCTAGTGGTTGAGTGTCTGCCTTTGACTCAGGACTTGATCCTGGGGTCCTGGGATTGAGTCCCGCATCAGGCATTGCTCAGGGAGCCTGCTTCTTCCTCTGCTTGTGTGTCTGCTCTCTGTGTGTTTCTCATGAATAAATAAATAAAATCTTAAAGAGAGAGAGAGAGAGAAGAAACAAAATCTTTGGGACTAAGAACTAGATGAAGAGTTCTCGTACATGGCACTGAAAGCAGGATCCATAACAAAACAAGATGGTCGGTTGGACTTCATCAAAATTGAGAACTGTTCCTTTACAAAAGATCTTTACTTTCTTTCCATTCCAGAAGCTGTCAGGCAGCCATTCTCCCTTCTCCTTTCCCATGGGCCAGAGTCTTCAGCTTCACCTGACTAAGGGAAATGAAGGGGGTTGGGAGGTGGGGTGTGGTGAGAGTCTTAATAGAATTTAAGGCAAAAAAAAACATCAGTAGGGATATTTCAGTAAACTACATAATGAAAAAAGAGACACAGCCCACCAAAATAATAATTATGACTGTGTAGGCACCTAGCAATATAGTCCCAGAATATTTTAAGAGAATTGTAAAGCAGCATTGACTGATCCACAGTCATAATGGGAAATTTTGTTGCATTCCTATCAAAAACTTGTTGATAAAGCAGACAAAAAAATAGTAAGGATGAGAAAGATTTAAATAATTTAGCAATTCTGAACCCCCCAAACAGATTATCTCTTACTAGTACTAGTTTGTAAGCCTATGAAATTGAATGCGTCTTACTAAGATTTATATTCCTTTTTTTTTTTTTTAAGTTTTATTTATTTATTCATGAGAGATACAGAGAGAGGCAGAGACAGGTAGAGGGAGAAGCAGGCTCCCTGCAGGGAGCCCGCTATGGGACTTGATTCCGGAACTCCAGGATCACACCCTGAGCCAAAGGCAGATGCTTAGCCATTGAGCCATCCAGGAGTCCCAAGATTTATATTCCTTTTTTTTTTTTTTAATTTTTATTTATTTATGATAGTCACAGAGAGAGAGAGAGAGGCAGAGACACAGGCAGAGGGAGAAGCAGGCTCCATGTACCGGGAGCCTGATGTGGGATTCGATCCCGGGTCTCCAGGATCGCGCCCTGGGCCAAAGGCAGGCGCCAAACCGCTGCGCCACCCAGGGATCCCCCAAGATTTATATTCCTGAAGTATCTAACACATTCACATTTTTTAGTAGTTGCTTTATTAGTATATTTTGAATGAAAGAATTACATTGAATCTGAATAAACCATTGGTCCTCTGAAATTTTTTACAATTATTATGTGACAGTGGATTTCTCAGTTTTGTTTGGTATAAGACAATCTATAAAATAAATCCCTGGGAGCTCTTCCTGTCAGACAGTGCAGTACAAGGTATTTTCTTTCTAGCTCATTTGTACTTAAGGGTTGGAATGGATCCTTATTTGATCTTTTCCAGTGGGTTAGCCCTATGAAGATCTCTTCATTCACAGGGGCCAAATTGCTAGATGGATGGTTGCAGTCTGATTGTTAAGAAAACCATTTATTTAGGAATACTGTTCTTTTGTCTCTCTGCCTTGAAAACTGTCACTGGTAGTAGTAGACTTTGGCACCAGGGAAGGAATGAAGAATTTGGCATTTGGCTAGAATTTTTGGCTTCCTTTACTCTTATACCTGTTAACTCTTGAGCAAGATAGAATGTGGTACTTAAGTTAATTCCCTGCTTATTTTGAGACAGTGATTTTAGGAAAAACATTTGTTAGAAATGAACTGAAATCATTTCAATCTCTAGATAGTTGAATTTTTAAATTTAGACTTTGTTATGTAGATTGATGTTTATTGAATTTTCATCATAAAATATGGCCTATAAAATTTCTGCCTAGAGATTTATTTATATTTTGGGGGCTTACTATACAATGAATTTTTATAAATATTTTGTGGATTCTGGAAAAATATTCTCTATAGGTTATAGAATTAAGTATATTCTTACTAAAGCAGTATGTTTAATTACTACTATGTTCTTATATTTTTGTCTATTTGGTCTATGGATGGATTAAGAGAAATGGATTAATGTTTCCATTTTCTTGTTCCTGTCAGTTTCTTCTGAGATTTCAACAGTTTCCACTTTCATGTTTCAGCACACAAACATGTTCATGTATTTCATATCTTACTGTGAGTTGTACTTTTTTCAATATGAAGCAACCTGTTTGTTTTATGTATTGTGTCCTGCCTTTTTCTTTGCTTTATTTCATTAATATGAGCTTTTCTACCCCTGTTCTTTGCATTTGTCTGACCCATCTTTGTGTTCAGCCAATACCTTTGCCTTAAAAAATATATATGTTGAATAATTTTGTGAAGTTTTTCTTTTTTGACTCTAAATCACTCTTTTAAAAGAAAAAAAAAGATTTTTACGTAATGTCTACACCCAATGTGGGGCTTCAACTCACAACCTCAAGATCAAGAGTCTCATGCTCCACTGACTCAGCCAGCCAGGCTCACCTAAATCATTTTTTATAGGGAAGTTTATCTTACTAACATTTATCATCACCATTGATGTGTTAGTTTCATGTTAGTCAACTTGTGTTTAAGCTTCGTGTTTTATGCGTCTTTGTTATTGTTTTTTCTGTTTTGATTTATTTAAAATTCTGAAGTCAGTTACCTATAAGATTTTTAAAACATTTTTTTAAATAGGCTTTATTTTATTTTATTTTTAATTTTTTGTAAATAAGCTTTTTTTTTTTTTTTTTTTTTTTTTATGATAGTCACAGAGAGAGAGAGAGAGAGAGAGAGGCAGAGACATAGGCAGAGGGAGAAGCAGGCTCCATGCACCAGGAGCCTGACATGGGATCGCGTTACCTGGGCCAAAGGCAGGCGCTAAACTGCTGCGCCACCGGGGTTCCCAAATAGGTTTTATTTTTAAAGCAGTTTTAGATTTATAGAAAAACCACACAGAAAACTCAGAATTGCTACACATCTCCTTCCTGACACTTGTTTTCCCCTATTATTAACACCTTGCATCAGTGTGGTATATTACAATTGATGAACCAATATTGATACATTATTATTAACTAAAGTTCATAATTTACATTAGGGTACACTCTTTGTATTGTACAATTCTCTCTCTTTTTTTTTTTAAGTTTATTTATTCTTTTAGTAATCTCTACACCCAGTATGGGACTCAGATTCATGACCCTGAAATCAAGAGTTGTATGCTCTTCTAACTAGCCAGCCAGGCACCTCTGTATGGTACATTTCTTTCTTTTTTTCTTTCTTTTTTTTTTTTTAAGATTTTACTTATTTATTCATGAGAGATAGAGATAGGCAGAGGGAGAAGCAGGCTCCATGCAAGAAGCCCAATGTGGGACTCAATCCCGGGACTCTGCGATCATGCCCTGAGCCAAAGGCAGACACTCAACTGCTGAGCCACTCAGGCATCCCTGTATGGTACATTTCTAATTATTGCATCATAGAGAATTATTTCACCACACTAAAAATGCCCTGTGCTCCACTTTCATCCCTCGCTTCTCACCTTTGGCAACTGCTTATCTTTTAACTGTCTATAGTTTTGCATTTTCCAGAACGTCAGCTAGATGAAATCATACTATGAAAGACTTTTCAGACTGTCATCTTTCACTTAGCAATATGTATTTAAGGTTCCTTTATGTCTTTTCGTGGCTTGATAGTTCATTTCTTTATATAACTGAATACTATTCCGTGGCATGAATGTACCACAGTTTGTTTTTCCATTCACCTACTGAAGAACAGCTTGTTTCCAATTTTCAGCAATTATTAGTAAATCTACTATAAACATTTATGGCAGGTTTTCATGTAGACAAAAGTTTTCAGTTCATTTTGCAAGTAACTTAGAGGAGTGCAATTGCTGGATTGTATGATAAGCCTTTGCTTAGCTTTCTAAGAAACTGCCAGCATATCTTCCAAAGTAGTTATACTGTTTTGTATTTCCATCATCAATGCATGAGAGTTCCTTTTGCTGCAAATCCTTTCCAGTATTTGGTTTTGTAAGTGCTTTGGAATTTAGCTATTTTAATAGGTATGCAGTGATATCTCATTTTTGCTTTAATATGCAATTCCCTAACAAAATGATAGTGAGCATCTTTTTATATGTTTGACACCAATCTATATTCTTGGTCAGCTGTCCCAAGTTTTTGGCCAATTTATAATCAGGTTGCTTTCTTATTGATTTTTAAGAGTTTTTTGTATATTTTCAGATATTTGTTTTATAAAGATTTTCTCCCAATCTGTGGCTTATCTTTTCATTTTCATAACAGCATCAACTCCAACTTAGCAGTTTTTTCTTTCATAAATTGTACCTAAAAAGTCATCACTGAACCCAACATTACCTAAATTCTATTGTATGTTATCGTCTAGAAGTTGTTTTTTTTTTTTTTTAAGATTTTATTTACTTATTTATGAGAGACACACAGAGAGGGGAGACACACAGGCAGAGGGAGAAGCAGGCTCCCTGTGGGGAGCCCAATATAGGACTTGATCCCAGGACCACACCCTGAACTGAAGGCAGGTGCTCAACCACTGAGCCATCCAGGAGTCCCTTTTCTAGAAGTTTTTTATGTCTTTTTGTGCTTTACAGTTAGGTCTGTGATTCATTTTGAGTTAATTTTTATTAAACATTTTAATTAAATTAAAATTTGTTAAGTCTATGTCTGGATTTAGTTTTTTTTTACATGTAAATACCTACTTGAAAAGATTATACTTTGTCCATTCCTTTTTTTTTTTTTTTTTTTTTTTTTTGCTGCTTTTCTCCCAAAGCCTTTGATCCTTTGTCAAATATCAGTTGACTATCAGTGGATCTATTTTTGACATATAAATTTTTTTAAACATTCCTTTTTAATCTGCATTTCATCATATTCAAGAGTGAAATAATATTTTTTGAGTAACACTCATTTATGAAAGAGAGAAAAATAAAATTCAGTGAGGTTTTATCCTGTCAAGAATTTGAGGTAGGAGGTATATACCTAATCTTTACAGGCACCCTCATTTACTCTATAGATAACTTAAGTGATTCTTCAAGGGTAATTTCGACTAGTCCCAATTTTTGTGCAAATTTTAGTCATATATTATGACTCTGTTGTACACATTCCTTGTCTTCTTCTTTTCATTTGTCCCTTAAACATTCAACATATTTCACTGACCTCTTGTTTACTATTGTTCTTTATCAGGCTACTGATGGGTGAGCTGCTAAAAGCTTAAAGAGTTTTGCTGTAGTCTAGAAAGCTGTAGTAGTATACTTTTGAGATTATTGCATTGCTCAATGAGTGGCAGTTTCTGGCAATAGAGCAGTGCTCTCCAAAAGAATTATGATGCAACCACTTCATACCTGTCAGAATGGCTGTCATCAGAAAGACAAGATACAACAAATGTTGGCGAGGATATGGAGAAAAGGGAACCTTTGTGTACTGTTGGTAGGAATGTAACTAGGTACAACCACAATGGAAAGCAATATAGAGGTTCCTCAAAAAATTAAAAAAAGAACTACCGTATGATCTAGCAATCCCACTTCTGGGTATATATCCAAAGGAAAAGAAAACAGGATCTTGAAAAGGTATCTACACTCCCATGTTCATTATAGCATTTTTTACAGTAGTCATGATACGGAAACAATCTAAGTGTCTATTGAAAAAATAAAGAAGGGACACCTGGGTGGCTCAGCGGTTTAGAGCCTGCTTTCGGCCCGGGGTGTGATCCTGGAGTCCCGGGATTGAGTCCCATGTTGGGCTCCCTGCATGGAGCCTGCTTCTTCCTCTGCCTATGTCTCTGCCTCTCTCTCTCTTTCTGTGTCTCTCATGAATAAATAAAATCTTAAAAAAAAAAAAAGATAAAGAAGATGTGGAATATGTATACACATACATACATACACAAACACACACAATGGAATATTATTCAGCTGTGAGAAAGAAGGAAATCCTGCCATTTGCAACAACATGGATTGACCTTGAGAGCATTATGCTAAGTGAGATAAGTACATAATATCACTTATATGTGCACTCTAAAACCAAATATGCAGAAACAGATTAGAATGGTGATTACTATGGACTGGGGGATAGGGTAAATGGGGAGATATTGGTTAAAGAGTACAAACTTTCAGTTAGAAAATGAATACATTTGGGGGGCACCTGCCTCAGTCGGTAAAGTGCCTGACTCTGGATTTCCCCTGCCTCTTCTTAGAGTATAGCATAGTGGTTAAGAGTGGGATCCAAAGCAATAGTCTTGGTTTGAATTCTGGCATTAACACTTATCAATGTGATCTTAGATGAATTGATTTAATCCCATGTACTGTAGTTATCTTGCGTGTAAAATGAGGATGGAAGCTTTGTAAAGAGGTAGGTATGAAAATAAGATGAGAAAATACATGACAAGTGTCCAGTGTTTATTTCTGTTCAATACAACAACTACAGCCAGCTGCTAGTACAACCAATACTGATAGTAGTTCAGCAACAGAAATATAACTTAGCCCTTTCTTAATGATTTAGAGAATTGTACTGTGCTATGATACACTAGTACTCTTGTGGGCTTATATAAGTATATAAGAATATTTGACCTTACATTGTTTTCTGACAACTTTGCAGTTTGAATTCTTTATACTTCCCCATTTTTGCTATCTATATAACCACCTCTGTCTGCTCTCCTCCCATTTCTGGTTTGCTGCTTCTAATTTATATTCCTTAGAGTCATCATTGAGAACCACTTACCTAAATAATACGGCCTTAGAGGCCCTTCCCATTCTGACCCTCAGCTGTGCTCCTATGCATCCATTCTTTAACTGGCAACTTCTTGACACAGATACCATGTCTGCTTTTGCTGTTTCCTTAGTCAGAAATGCCTTTCTCACTCTTCTCTTGATACCCAGCTTAATCTTAAAGGCTTCATTTTTTTGTTATTCCTTCATTCAGCAAAAATTTATGGAGTTCCAGGCCCTAAGTATTGAGGATAAAATGGAGAATAAGAGAAATGTGATTGCTGCTCAAAAAATTTACAGTTTGATGGGGAAGAAGAAATTATCAAATGTAAGAGCACTTTGTAACTGGCTCATTTCACTTATCATTTGTATTCATTCATGCATTCAGTAAATATTTATTGAGTGTGTGTTATATACCACATATTTTGCTGGATATACAATGGTAAGTAGAGCCACACACGGTCTTTCTTTCATGAATTCCACAATCTAGTGAGAGAAATGGACAATAATTAAAAAAAAACAAATAATTAAGCTAAGTAATGTTTGCATAAAAATGGAGTTAAGTAATGTGAAGGACAGAAATGCCATTTATGAGAGCCTAGCCTTGGGAGTCAAAGAGAAATTCCCTGAGAAGGGTGCCTGAATGATTCTGTCAGTTAAGCCTCTGCCTTCAGCTCAGTTCATGATTCCAGGTTCCTGGGATCGAGCCCTGCATCAGGCTCCTTGCTTAGCAGGGAGCCTGCTTCTCCCCCTCTCCCTCTGCCTGCAACTCACCCTGCTTGTGCTCTCTCTCTCTGCCAAATAAATAAATAAAATCTGAAAGAAAGAAAGAAGAGAAAAGAGAAGAGAAGCAAACTGAAGCAAAGAGAAACTCCCTGAGAAAGTGATACCAGAGATATTTGGCAAGTGGAGGTTCCTGACAGATGGAACCGCATGACAGTGACACTTCAGTGGGAGGAAACGTGTAGTGGTCAGGGAACTAATTAAGACCAGTGTGAAGAACTAATTACTGCAGTGTGGCTGGAATAAAAAGTTGGGAAGAGAAAATAGAGTGAGGTGAGACTGAGGTGGGCAGGGGCCACAATGGAGATTGAAAGAAGAAGACAGAGTCTCGAACTATTTAAAAGCTAAAATTCACAGGACTTAGGGATCAATTAGATATGAGAAGTGTGGGAGAGGAGAGGTACCAAAGGTGACGCCTTAGGTGTTTTGTTTTGTTTTGTTTTGTTTTGTTTTGTTTGTTTTGGTGTGTGAAGAGGAGTGGGAGAGGCAGCCCAAGTTTTATCTTCTATTAATTTGAGATGCCTTTGCTATATCTAAGAGAAGTTTTCAAAGAGTCATTTCTTAAAATTTATTTTTATTTTAATTCAGTATAGTTAACATATAGTATTATATTAGTTTCAGGTATACAACAAAGTGATTCAACAATTGCATACATTACTCAGTGTTCATTACAGTAAGTGTACTCTTACTCCTTAATCCTCTTCACCTAGTTTGCCCATCTCCCTACCCACCTCCTCTCTGGTAACCATCAGTTCTCTATAGTTAACAGTCTGGGTTTTTTTTGGTTTGTCTTTTTTTTCTTTGTTCATTTCTTTTGTTCCT
This sequence comes from Canis lupus familiaris, assembly GCF_011100685.1. Classification (NCBI taxonomy): domain Eukaryota; kingdom Metazoa; phylum Chordata; class Mammalia; order Carnivora; family Canidae; genus Canis; species Canis lupus. The sequence goes on from NC_049230.1 coordinate 57,662,945, forward strand.
TAAATTCCACATAATAAGTAAAATGATATGGTATTTGTCTTTCTCTGATTGGCTTATTTTGCTTAGCATAATACACAAACTCCATCCATGTTGTTGCGGATGGCAAGATTCTTTTTCCATGGCTATGGACACTTGGGCTACTTCCATAATTTGGAAGCTGCAACAAACATAAAGATTCGTATATCTTTTTGAATTAGTGTTTTCATATTCTTTAAGTACCCAGTAGTAGAATTATGGATCACATGGTAATTCTGTTTTCAATTTTTTGAGGAATCTCCATACTGTTTTCCACAGTGGCTGCACCACTTTGCATTCCCACCAACAGTGTATGAGGGGTTCCTTTTTCTCCACATCCTCACCAACACTTGTTTCTTGTGGTTTTTATTTTAGCCATTCTGACAGGTGTGAAGTGATATCTCATTGTGGTTTTGATTTGCATTTTCCTGATAATGGTTGCTTTTAAGCATCTTTTCATATGTCTGTGGCCATCTGGATGTCTCCTTTGGAGAAATGTCTGTTCATGTCTTCCAAATATTTTTTAAATTAAAAATTTTTAAGTTTATTTATTTTGAGTAATCTCTATACCCAACATGGGGCTTGAACTCACTACCTGGAGACCAAATAGTCATTTATACTTGCATGTTTGGAGTTTAGAACACAGAGCTATGAGCTAGAAATGTGAATTTAGGAGTTATCTGCATAGAGAGATTAATTGAAGTCTCCAGTATGCATGAGTGAAAAGAGATAAGGGCCTTAAAACTAGACATTGAAAAACTATGTAGATGATGGTGCTGAAATGGATTGTCCTCAAGAAGAAATAGGTTCAAGCTGTGGTAAATAGAGTGTGGTTTTGTATGTAATGAAACCTGAGATGACTTGAGAGATGTCCATGTGGTGATGAAGTCTTACAAGCAGTAGGATAGATATAAGTTTGGAGGCTGGACCATGTCTGTTTTGTTGTTTTGTTTTCCCCAGTCCATAACACAAGGCTTAGCACATAGCAAATGCTCAATACATAATTTGTGGAATGGATGAAAGAACGTAGGAACATTTAGATTCAAAGATCTGGACTGAAGTTCTCCACCCTTGCCTTTGTCAGGGAAGCCCTTCTCCAGGTGTCTGCTTAGACAAGCTGCTGACTAGAGATATACCATTATTCATTAAAAATCACTGAGTTAAATGGTCTCAACCTGACAAAATGTTTATTGAAGTGATAGGTGTAGATTTGGGGATACTGTTTACAAATTTCATTGAGCTGGACAGAAAGATGGCTCATTACCAATATTTCCCAAGTACCAGAGTCCCCATACTTACTAGGTAATGAATGGGTAGATATGTACATATTGGAGTGCCTGCTGTGTGTCATGACCCATGCTAAGCATTTTTTTAAAGATTTTATTTATTTATTCATGAGAGACACACAGAGAGAGGCAGAGACATAGGCAAAGGGAGAAGCAGGCTCCCTGTGAAGAGCCTGATGTGGGACTCGAACCCAGGACCCCAGGATCACACCCTGAGCCGAAGGCAGACAGTCCACCACTGAGCCAACCAGGCGTCTCCCCATTCTAAGCATTTTATGTATATTATCTCATTCCTTATAATACCTCTATAACTCATAGATAACAATGGAAAAATTAAGAATCAGAACTTAAGTTACTGCCCAAGATGATATATATTAATAAGTAGCAGAATCAGGATTTTTTTTTTTCAGAATCAGGATTTGAACCCAGGTTTCACTGCATTTCCCTTGCTCTTGACTACCATGCTATACAAAGAAATGAATTACTTTTCCTGGCGATAGCACCCAGAGACATTATAGCTATTTGAGATTTTCCTCCTTCCTTCCCTCCCTCCATCCATCTTTTTATTATGATCATTCATTAGATAAGCATTTACATGTTGTCTGTACCATCCCAGGTACAATGCTAGGGCACTAGGGATGTAATCAGTTATAAAATAAAGTTTATGGCTTCAAGATTCAGGCTGGTGGGTAAAACAGACACTGAAATACACAAGTTTAGTTCTGTTGTCATTGAGACTTGCTACAGTAATAGACATATAGAATGCTGCAAGGACATTGAAAAGGATTTTTTTTTGGGGGGGGGATTTTTCTAATTCTACCGGAAGATGGAGTGTTGGGTTGAGTAGGAGTGGGAGGAATGGCAGAGAAGTCTTCCCAGTAGAATGGATACTTGAGCTAAATCTCAAGAGAAGACCAGACAGCCTAAGGAATATGGAACCTCTGGGCTGAAAGGCCTGCATGAATAGTAACAGGAGGTAGCAAATGACATGATTAGGATACTGCAGGCAGCTGGTATGAATGGATCCTAAGCTGTATGTTCTGGAATGACAGAAGACTGAGTTGAAAAACAGGGCAAATATAATGGAAGCCTTTATAGGAGCCAGGTATTTTTTTTTTAAGATTTTATTTATTTATTCATGAGAGAGAGAGAGAGAGAGAGAGAGAGGCAGAGACACAGGCAGAGGGAGAAGCAGGCCCCATGCACCGGGAGCCCGATGTGGGATTTGATCCCGGGACTCCAGGATCATGCCCCGGGCCAAAGGCAGGCGCTAAACCGCTGCGCCACCCAGGGATCCCGAGCCAGGTATTTTTAACGGGCTTTTTTTTTTTATTTTAAAGGTTGCAAAAGGTTTTAAGTAGGGGAATGACAGTATCATATTGTGTTTCAGAAATTTCCCATTGAATATTTTCAGGGTCAGTTTGTGATAGAGTTAACAAATTTCTGAAACTTAAAATTTTGCTAAGTGAATTTGTTTTAAAAATATTTTAATTCAGAATGATATGAAAGAGGACATCTCAGAAATGCCAGAATGATAGAATTAGCAACAAGGATATTAACAATAGCTACTATAAACATGCTTCATATATTTGAGAAGTTAGAGAGAAATATGAATATGATGAAGAACGAAGTAGAGGATATTTTTTAAAACCCAAATGGAACTTCTAGAGATGAAAAGTATAGTAGCTGAAATGAAAACTATACTACATGAGTTTAAGAGCAGATTAGACACTGTAAAAGAAAACATCAATAAACTTGAAGACATAGCAATAGGAGCTATCCAAAAAGGAGCTCAAAATAATATGAAGGTCATGCATCTATTTGGAAATTAGTGAGCATTTTCTCTTTAGAACTTCCTTACCAGAAAATTTGGACTTAACTATTCCTGCATGATGTGACTGTAGCTGTGGCTGGACAAACCATATAAGATTACTTACCAATTTTTACTCTATGGGATTTTTATTTTGGAGAAGAGGAAATCTTGACAGTCTTAAAAGTCTTTTCTCTGATTTAAAGAAATGAACTTCTGAACTGCAATCCTCAAGGGCCTTTCTCTTGATAATATCTGACACACTCTTTATATTGATTATGTCATCAAAATAAATAGCAAAGCCCAAGTAATAAGAATTCTGCAGTTCTGGACCCTGCATAATCATGTGCTCTTTTTATTTTTCATTAAAGAAAAGCATTCATCTGTATGTTAATTTTATTTAAGTACATTTTGAGTGTTTTGAAGATAAAGTGAAATTTTAGAAGTATGTAAATTGAACATGTCAGATCATATTTGGGAGAAATCTAGGATGTTTCCTAGAATGATCCTGAATTTTCATATTCAAATTAAATACCATGTGGGACGCCTGGGTGGCTCAGAGGTTGAGCATCTGCCTTTGGCTCAGGGTGTGATCCCGGGATTGAGTCCCACATAGGGCTCCTTATGTGGAGCCTGCTTCTCCCTCTGCCTGTGTCTCTGCCTCTCTCTCTCTCTCTCTCTCTCTCATGAATAAACAAATAAAATCTTAAAAACCAAAACAAATTAAATACCTTGTATATATGGACTACAGGTTTCTGTCTCTTCATGAAAGCCAGACTGGCCTTTGAACAAAAATTGAATATTGATCAACAATTCAGTGAAATAAATTTATTTGACTTATTTGATGAAACATGAATAAGTGAAATTCAGTTAATTGTACCCATTAACACTTTGGGGAGATATAGATATATGTGTTACATGTGTTTATTTATTTATACATACACTTATTTATTTATATAAATAAAAAATCTCCAGAGATACTTTAATGAGTATGTTTAGTGACTCTATGTGTGTCTTTGTGTGTAATCTCTATCCGTCCTTCAGAAGAATCTCTTTTTGGACAGCGGGGTCCATTTTGTATCCATTTGTTGTTCTAACTTCCAATCTTCTCCCAAATGTAATTGTCTGTGGAAGGGACGTCTTTTTCCATATCTACCCAATTCTAAAATTAAACCTCTTTTTGTGGATCCTATTATCCTATACCTATTTCTATTAGTCTTTTTTCTTTTAGGAGCAACTCTTTTTTAAGAAAAAATATTTTAAAGATTTTATTTATTTATTCATGAGAGACACAGAAAGTGAGAGAGGCAGAGACTTAGGACGAGGCAGAAGCAGGCTCCACACAGGGAGCCCAATACGGGACTTGATCCCTGGACTCCAGGCAGGCGCTAAACTGCTTAGCCACTCTGGGATCCCCTTTTTTAAAAAATTTTAATTCCAATATAATTAATATTCAATGTTTTATTAAACCAAAGAAAATGAAAACATTACTTTGGGGAGATCTATGCACCCCTGTTTTTATTGCAACATTATTTACAGTAACCAAGATACAGAAACAACCCAAGTGTCCTTCAATAGATAAATGGGTAAAGAAGATATGATATGTATGTGTTTGTGTATACAGAAACAATGGAAAATTACTTAGCCATAAAGAAAAAGGAAATCTCACCAGTTGCAACAACATAGATAGATCTAGAGGATATAACTAAGTGAAATAAGTCAGAGAAAGACAAATACCATATGATCTGACTCATATGTGGAATTTAAGAAATGAAACAATTGAACAAAGACTCTTAAATATAGAGAACAAGCTGGCAGTTGTTTATTAGTCTTTTATCATTCCTCATTCTCTCTGATAGTGACTCGCAAACAAGACTTTAGTGTTCCCTATCTCATACTGTCTACCATACTTCTGTTAGATAATTCTGCTTCTGTGCAATGAGAAGCTTAAGAGTGGTAGAAGAGGGGCACCTGGGTGGCTCAGCAGTTGGGCATCTGCCTTTAGCTTAGGCGTGATCCCAGAGTCCTGGGATCAGGTACCGTATCGGGCCCCCTGCATGGAACCTGCTTCTCCCTCTGCCTGTGTCTGCCTCTCTCTCTGTGTATCTCTCATGAATAAATAAATAAAATCTTAAAAAAAACAAAGAGTGATAGAAGAAATTTTGACAAAATTAGAATCCTTCATGACAGATACTGTGCAATTAACTAAGTCATTTAATCCTTACAAGATCCTTATGCAGCAGATATATATATATGGTTATTTTCTCCATAATTCCAGGACTTAATAGAGAAAGTGACCACTACAGAATCAGGGGGTGTGGATGAGGCAGGCAGTGCTGAGAGTTCCAAGACAGGTGATTCTACAGTGGGGTGAGAGATTTCCCCACCTTCTTTGTACTGTTCTGTATTTCTAAATTGTTCCGTGTTTCTAATAAGCCTGCGTTACCCTTATCAAAAAATAAGTTAAATATCTTATAAAGGAAAAAAGGAAAATGAAAGTTACACCTAGTTGTTATGGTACATCTGGAAAGTACAGGGGAAAAGTGCTCATTGCTTAAATGTAAACACAATTTTTGTAGACTTTGCTCTAGTCTTTTTATATGCGTGTAAACATTTTTACACAGTCATAATTATTTCTCATAAAAAATGAGGTGTGGGCACCTGGGTGGTTCAGTCAGTTAAGCGTCCAACTCTCATTTCAGCTCAGATCGTGATCTCAGGGTTGTTAAGATCAAGCCCCTTTGTTGGGCTCTGCATTAGGCATGTAGCCTGCTTAACATTCTCTCTCTTTCCCTCTCCCTCTTTCCTCCTCACCCCTTAAAAAAAGAAAGAAAAGGGATCCCTGGGTGGTGCAGCGGTTTAGTGCCTGCCTTTGGCCCAGGGCGCGATCCTGGAGACCCGGGATCGAATCCCATGTCGGGCTCCCGGTGTATGGAGCCTGCTTCTCCCTCTGCCTATGTCTCTGCCTCTCTCTCTCTCTCTCTGTGTGACTATCATAAATAAATAAAAATTAAAAAAAAAAAAAGAAAGAAAAAAAGTGAGGTGCCAGTACTCTCCTATCATGATGAACTGTAAAAATGCTTCTTTCATCCTCACCTCTATCTGGGCCTTCTCCTCTTGTGTTGAATTGCAATCTCTGACATATGTGCACTGCCTAGAAAGCCCCATTTGGTTAACAGATATCAATGTGACAAGCAAGAAAAAGAAAAAGAAAAGCTTATTACTTCTCCTCTTCTAGTTAGCACATACATCATTAATGTGTATGCTATGTTTTTTTATGTTTCTTTCGTGGGTAGAATGATTCAATCTACACATTCATATATTCATTCAACAAATATTTGTTAAGTACCTTCTAGGTGCCAGCCATTTTACTCTTCAGTGAGGATGCAGAGACAATAGAAGAATCCTTGCTTTTTAGGAGAACATAGAACCATAAATTTATAAAAATGTGATAAATATTGTGGAAATATTAATCAAGTTCTGAAAGACCGCAGAGGAGAATCGCTTGGATTCTCTCTTTTAGAGATCCAAATGATTCTCCTAGAGAAGTTGGAAAACTTTTTATAAATAAGAAAATAAAGATGCTCAGAGAGATTTAGTCACACAGCTGGTTAGAGGTTGAATTAGCATTAAAACCAGATCTGACTGCAAAACTGCTCTTTCTTCTACCAAACTAGGCCACAAGGAGGAGGCACCCCTGTTTTCATGGTTTTATAAGTTCCAGATGTCTATATGTAGGGGATTCTTGAGTCATAGACCACAGCTTCTCCCTTTCTCTCCCTATATTTCAAAATGCCACCAATTTCTGAGTTGATCAAAGAGTAATGGAATGGAAGTAAGGAGACCTGAGTTCTTCTAGAACCAGCTTTGCCACTGTTTTAACTGGGTCATTGTGGGCATCTTATTCCTCATTACTAGGCATCTCTTCTCTATCTGTAAAAGTGAGGAGGTTGAAATAAATCTTTCTAAGCTTTTACTTTTTTGTAAGTAATATGTCATGATTTCCTCCTTCTTTTCAAAGTATGTGGCATTTCCATAGGAGCAGGGCTTCCTGAGAGTGTTGGCAAGTTTATACACACCATGGACTTGGCAGAGGGATAGGTGGGGGCAATGGCTGAGGGCTCTTAACTGCCTGGGTTTGAATCTCAGGTCTGTCACTTCCATGCTATTTAATCTTGAGCAAACCACTTAATTTTGTTGAGCCTCACTTTTCTAATTTGTAAAATAGAAATAATAATAAATAACTCAGAGAATTGGTGTGAAGATTCATTGAGCTTATGTATACCTATCTACTACTACTTTGCATGGTGTCTGGCACATAGCACTCAATGTGGCTGATGATACTAATGACTATTGGTACTAGTACTAATTTGGATTCCTGAAGAGCTTTTAGAAGTTAAAATACCATAGTGGCTACTTTTATTAATGATTCCTTTATAAAGACAGAAAGGAACCAATATGTTCATGCATAGAATATGGAGTTTTAGCATTTTCCCCTCCGATATTCAATTAAGGGATCAGAAGCGTTGGAGTATTGCTTGCTGCTAAATTTTACTAATGACCTAGAGAAGACCTCCGTTAGTCTCTCTAATAAAGGGTGAATCATTCATTCCTTTCTTTGCTGTGTTCTCAGTGCTGAGAGCAGGCTACAGCACAGGGTAAGCACTTTGCAAATGTTTTTTGAATGAATAAATGATTCCACACTTTGTTTTTAAAACCCAAGGAGAATAGTAGCACTTGGCAGTGAATCTTTTGGCCTTTGGGTCTTAGCCTGTGACATTTGTCGAGTTTGTTTTGAAGGGGATTTGGGGGCATCCCATGACAATCAAAGCAGAATTCTTCTGATACCAATGTTTGGCTTTCTGCTTTGATCAATAGGCTTATTATTTGCCCTTGAAATCTCTATGGTGCTGGGGAATCACAGACATTCCTCAGGATGATTTACACGGCAATAAATAATCTGTCCGTTGCTTGCTTCATCAGTGTCTGTCCTGTTCATAAAACCCTGGAGGCACAGTGGCCCCAAGGCTGGAGCACTGCTGACATGTTAACTCCAGAACATGTCGCTTAGCTTCATTGTTGTTTTGTTGCACTAATATGCATCCACAATGGGTCTTTAAGGATTGATGTAACTGTAGAAGTTATTTTCCATCTGACTTTATTATAGGTACCATAATTATTTTTTTTTACCTCTGTTATATGGTAGGGTTTGCATCTATCATCTTCTCTAATCTTCACAACTACTTCTGAGTTAGGTGATGTACTCTTTTTATAGAAGTGGAAACTCAAACTCAAGGTGAAGCTTATTTTCTGATATCACAAGGCCCATGAGTGCTGGAGCTTAGATATTTAACTCAGATCTTTCTGGACACAAAGCTCTTAGCTGCCATACCATGACATTCTTTTTATCTAAAGAACTTTCTTCTGCTGCTATATAAGTGTTTGGTGTTTAAGTTAGCAACCTCTTGCAAAGATCCATAAGTTTCCCATATTATTCAGAGATGAATTTTAAATTTCTTAACAGTGTTGCAAATACATGAAATTTATAGTGACAAACATGGCCAGATTACTTTCTTGTTATCCATCCATTTAGCAAATTTACAGTTCCCATTAATTTTAATCTGTCCTTATTACCAGTTTTATATAATAAATATCTCTTAGTCATGACAGACTGAGTATAGATCACCTGAAGTAGGCTCTCTCTCAATAAGCAGAGTTGCAGCTAAAGATTTGTGAATTAATTGGGAAAATTGCAAATCAGGTAGTCAGTGAAATAATTCATTGTCACATCCAATCAATAAACTTTGTAAATCAACTCATTTAATTCAAAAAATGATCTATATAGATCAAGCAACCAATTAAACAATTAGCATACACTTTGTAATTAATTAATTTAAGCATCAATCATATAATTAAAACTCCAAATTTAAGCTGCACAATTTAGAACCCTACTGCCTTGTGAACTATTAGGTTCATGTCTCTAAATGCTAGCAGATTAGCATTTCACAATTCAGCTTTGGAGCAGGGTATCTTAAAGTGTTCTTAATTGACTTTTAAGTTTCTAATTGTCTTTATGATGGTATAGTTTCTCCACTTCTCAGCAAATCGGTTTTTAACTTCCCCCAAAGAAACGGAAGGAAGTGTGTGTTGGCTCTAAAATGGGCAAAGGCTGGAATCTGGGAGTACAAAGTGGATATTTTAGGGATGTGAGGAATGTCCAGAAGTAGTTGAAGGGCCAGTTATTTTGCATCAGGATAAATAAGGCATTTGCTTTTATTCTGTTAAGTATCCTTGGTGTTTGCAATCAGATGTTGCCATATGAATCTGATACTCTTCACAGAAAGGAGTATAGATTGTCTTTGTTACCTTGAGTACTTCTGACCTGGAACAGGTATTTTCTTAATCCTGACCATAAGTCCAAGGCCTCTGATTCCTTTCCCACAGCAATGGTTTTGTTTGTGTCTCTTTTATGGTATTTATTTTATTTATACTTATATTTAGCTAGCATAGTACTCACTTTTTCCCCCTGCTATATTGTAAGCTTCCTTGAGGGCTGATACTAAATATCATCTTTGACTTAAGGGGTTGAGTTCTGCATCTTATTTATGACAGGTACTCTGTAAATGTTTGTTGAAAGAATAGAGCACTGGAAAGGCCCTCGTTTCATATTGCTTTTCTCCCCTTTTTTACTGCCATGTTTTTTCTTTATCAAATGAAATAGGATTTGGGGGAATCTAACTATATCACCAGGCTTTTGGGTAAAAGAACAGCAATGTCCCAGTTTGCTTGCTGGATACCATAGCCTCTGGTCTCCTTGTCCCTCCTTCATCTTGGTATTCACTCACCTTTTTGGTTTTCCTTTCAGTGACAATGTCAGTGCCTACTGCCTGCATATTGCTGAGGATGATGGGGAGGTTGACACAGACTTTCCCCCACTGGATTCCAACGAGCCCATTCATAAGTTTGGCTTCAGTACTTTGGCCCTGGTTGAAAAGTATTCATCTCCTGGTCTGACATCCAAAGAGTCACTCTTTGTTCGAATGTAAGTATTGGCGTTCTTACTGATCTCAGTATCTCACCTCTGCCTTCTAGAATTTTGGACTTGTTTTTGGTTTTGTTCATCATATGAATGATATTGGGTATCTAGATGTCCATTTGTAGTGACTACTTCCAAGGAGATGTTGGGGACAGCATTTGCATTGTATTTCATGCTTCTGCACCTAGATTAAATGGAAACTGCTTTGCAATAGCAAATTGCATGAGGTAAGTCTTTGAACATAGTATCTGTGAACCAGGCCTCTGGACATATGAATGGGGTACTTTGGAGCTGGTGAAGTAAAAATTTTGGGTTTCCTTCTTTCTTTTCATGGACTCCAAGCTATGTGAAAATGTGTATTGCAGCTACTTTTGTGACTTATTTCTTTTCCCCTCCAACTTTATTCAAATTAAATATGACTTTTCCTCTTAGTTGCCTTCCTTTAGACTGATAAGGAATAAATTTTCCTGTGCCTTTGGCAGTCTGGTAAAGCCTATAAAAGCCCTTTCTAGAAAATGTGTTTGTAAATGCAGAAAATAAATTCCACGAGAATATGAAAGAATTATATTTAAATACTTCTGAAATTACTAAATGAGTTTGGATATAGTAATATGTATAGCTTTATTAATACATTTATTTTTTTAAATTTTATTTATTTATGAGAGACAGAGAGAGAGAGAGAGAGAGGGGGGGGGGGGGGCAGGCAGAGACACAGACAGAGGGAGAAGCAGGCTCCATGCAGGGAGCCTGATGCGGGACTCAATCCCGGGACTCCAGGATCACGCCCCGGGCTGAACGCAGGCGCTAAACCACTGAGCCACCCAGGGATCCCCTATCAATACATTTAATACCAAGATCCAGCAGCAGGCCTAACTCCTGAAGTCTCTTGCTTCAAAGTAGTGATGAGTATAAATGATATCAGAGAAATTTGCAACAACTGAGGTGTGCTGTGACATGCGTTTTTTTTCTGTTCATGACAGTCACCAGTACTGCTAATACTACTGTGATTTGTTGACTACATCAGTAATTCAAGGAAATGTTAAATATCAGTTAGAAGTTAATGAAAATAAAAATATAATTTTTGTTTATTTAAGTCTCTAGAGCGAGTTTTACCCAGAGGTCCTGGTTGTTAAAGGAAAGCCTGTAGCATTTTCTAAAGCACAGTTTAAGTTCAACTAACTGTAACTGAGACTGTCCTCCTAGCCCTCTCTTGGGAACAATAGTGATCCTTTTGGCACCCCCTGCTGTTAGTAACCAGCAAATTCACAGTGTATCCTGTGGATACACAGGAGGGATTGCTTTAGAGGACTTTGTCTCTTCAAAACATACTAACTTTGTTTCACATTTTTACTAAAAATAGGATTGTGTTACCTATGATATAGGAACAAAGAAAGAATACCTGGGTACTGGGGGGAAAGGGTGGCTGGCAGGAGGGGATGACTTCCAAGTATTTGTACTTAGGGTTTTACCCTAGTTATGAAGTCTTGTTTGGTGTATGTAACAGTAAATATTTTCCATCTTTTTATGTTTTGGAGGTGCTAAAACAACACTGAAGAATACTGAAAGTAATTTAAAAGTTATCCAATGATTCCTCCATCCTAATATAAGTACTCTCGTTTTCCTATCATCATTTCCACATATATATATTACAGTTTCAAGTCTAGTATAAATTTTGTATTATTTTTACTTAAAATTACAAATATTTGGTATCTGTTCGTAGTTCCTATGATGTACATTTATTATGTGCCAAGAATCCAGTCCGAGAGAACCCCTGTGCTCATGGAGCTTACTGTCTAGGAGGGAGACAATTATCAAATCATTAAAATGTAATGAGCAGTACACTGGAAAAGGTGGTGGTACAAGCTGAAGTAGGAGCCTACCAATGGGATGTTTAGATTGTTTCCTTCCTTTGGTTTTAATAAGTGATTCTGTAGAAAAAGTCCTTATCTATATCCTTTTTATTTCTGCTGAATAACTTCCTTTGGACAATTTCCTATGAGTAGGATTATTGGTCAGAGTAGAAACATTATTAGAATTTTCTTTATATTGACAGGTAGACTTCTGAAAGATGTTCCAATTTACAGTGCTACCATTAGAATTCATAAAAGTATCTTTTCAAAGTCTAACCATCAAAAAGTATCATTAGAACTTTATTTCTTTTTACCTTAAAAGATGTATACAGGGATACTTCAGTAGTTTCCACTTGCATTTTTGTTGTTTATTTATAAATGACTGGAAGAGTTGTTCTCATTAGTGCATAATTTTTACTACATAAATATTAACATATGACCATCACATTTTTTTGAACAAGTCCTTTTAAAAACCTGAGTTTTTAAATCAGTGATTTTCCATAGAGGGGGCTCGGGGGTAGGCAGGACATACCTTCCTGGAAGAAGCATCTGAAGACTACACAGGGTCTTCATATGAATCTCAGCTTTTGGAGAATGGCGGGGGTGGGGGGGAGGCAGAGAGTAGCAACAATTGCTTGGAACTTAATACTCTTACTTTCTTACTAAATTACTACCACCATTGTACCCCCACTGCCAAACACACATACCCCAGTCAATCCTTTTTCTTATTTAAAGTTCAAGAGAGCTTATTCAACATGTCTAGAGTGTTTCTGAAAACACAAGGTAAAGTAAAATCTTTATATGTGAGCATTTAGAAAAAAAGTGTCACTAAATTTTCTGTTCTTTTTCTCATTTGTCTGGTGAAATAATACAGATTACTGACCATTTGCCCTATGTGTATTTTCTTGCTTCAGCAACCTTCCATTCACCTTGCTGGTCTATATTCTAGGTTAGAAAAGGCTATCCTACAAATGTAAGACAGAGCAGACCTTTAAGAGTCTCCAGGGATGTGTCCAAAGTTTCAGAGAGTGAAATCCCAACAAAATAACCCCTAACAAGGGCCCCTTGTGTCTTTCTTCCAGGGGAGAATGGGCAGAGGGTGTCTGGGAAGACACTGAACCGAACGAGGAAGAGGGAGCTAGGTTTTGACAATATGAAGTGGATTTGTATTTTCTAATTGAAAGCTATGTATATGTTATTCCACTTAATCTGCAAATAGCCTGGTTTTTATTATGACCATTTTAGAGACGTGAAAACTGAAGCTGACAAGTATTGCTTTCAGGCCTGGATTCGTCCCCATGCCCGACTGAAAAGTCCATGCTCTTGCAATACTATGCTGAGGGTTGGAATGGAGGTGGGGAATCTAGTGCTGGTCTCATCATTCAAGTGAATCCCACTGTCTTAAGGCCAACATTCAGCTACTATATATTATAGTGTAGCAGGTAAAAGCACGGTGGTCTTGAAGCCAGAATGCTTGGGTGCTAATGCTGACTTTCCCCTTACTAGTGTGTGTGTAATCTTCAATGAATTGCTTAACTTTTTTTGTTGCCCAGTCAAATGAGGGTAATAACAATAATGCCTACCTCATAGAGCCATGGTAGGCACTGAATGAGTTGATACATGTAACACACTTAGAACAGTGCCTGACTTAGGTAAGCATTGTCTGAGTGTTTATAGCAATTATTGTTGTTATGACTAGGAAACCCTTGAGGGCAAGAACTGTATTATTTATGTCCCACAGCACCCAGCATAGCTCAATTACTGTGATAGGTATGCTACAAATATTTCTCTTTTTTTAATAATTTTTATTGAATCCATTTTCTTTTCAGGTATATATATTTTTTAAGATTTTATTTATTTATTCATGAGGGACATAGAGAGAGAGAGAGAGACAGGCAAAGAGAAAAGAAGCAGGCTCCATGCAGGGAGCCCAAAGTGGGACTTGATCCCAGGTCTCCAGGATCATGCCCCAGGCTGAAGGTGGCGCCAAACCACTGAGCCACTGGGGCTGCCCACCACAAATATTTCTTGACTCAACTGAATAGATCTCTGCTGTTTCTACATTTTTCTTCTTCCCCTCCTTTGTGTTTTGTAGCAGAGAGGGGCAGCATGTGGGTAGACATTGCCCAGCTGGACTGAAAAATTATTGAGATAGTTTTTGCTAAGTATGCACAGGGGTAGACATTGGAGATCTGTAGAATTCAAATCAGTCCTCTTATGGGAAGACATCCTTTAAGAGGTAGTAGCAAGACCATAAACTCCTTGAAGAGAGGGTACACACAGTCTTATTTAATCTCTATGTCCTTAGTAGCCAGCAGGGCTTCATAGAGAAGGAATGAATGAATCTTCAGGTGTCTGTGGGCTGCTAGGAGGGCCCCTGGCCAAACTTTCTGTCCTGCCTCACTTCCTGGGCCCACCTAGCATCTTGCACAGGCCGATTCCTGCCTTTTGAATACCATGATGTTCCCAGCTTGCTTTCTGACTTGCAGAGGCCCTCACACCATTCACCCCACCCCTCACACCTTCCATAGACCATCTTTCCCCACTCCAAGTGAGGCCACACAGACTTTGAGCTTCAGCTAATATGGGCTCAAGTTTCAGTTTCACTGGTGACTTGCTATATGACTGTAGCCTCAGCTTCATCTGTGAAATGAGGGAAATAATAACTACCTCATGGAATTGTCATGAGGAAATTTCTTAAATGTAAGTAATACACAGACATCTTTTAAAGGAAAATTAATTCTCCTGAAGCCTCAGTGTTTGCCCAAATTTGTTTTATTATAATGTTGCTTAAATACACTTAAATGTAAAATTCTAGCTATAAATTCCATGTCTTTATGTAATCCAAACAAAATTATAAATTAAATACAAATAAAACTATAACATTAATAAAATACAAATTAACAACTGAAATGCAACAGATGATGTTTTGCTCAGATTAAATCACGATGTTGGATTTAATGGGTGTTAAATGTTTTACTTGTCAACTTGAGGTTTTTTATTTTCATATGAAACATTGACTACCATATTAATATTTGCCCTTTTAAACACTGAGTGTATTTTTAACTACTAGTCCATTATTTTAATGAGCCAGTTGATTTATAGTGCATCCCTCCCCCCCAATTTTAAATGTGCTTTACTGGAAAAGTAAAGAACATTTCTGCAACAATAACCAATTTATGTCAGTTTGCCCAGGACTTTCCCTGTTGTGAAATTCAAAGTCTTCTACCCAGAAGCACCACCTTCAGCCCCTAGTGAACCAGGATGATTGGTGACTCTACCTTTTGCTCTTGTCAATTGGTCTGTACCTAGTTGGATTCTCTGCCTGATTGATACCTGGTCACAGTGTGACTTGGGCACTCAGAGCCTGAATTCTTCAGAGGTCAACAAACCTGTTCCATAGAGACTTGTGCCCTCTTCTCCCATCACTTTTCTCTATTCAACAAACTGTTTTTGCATGAGACTTGCAGTGATGTCATTTGGCTTTTTTACTGAATCTATTAGTGATGTTAAATCACTAGCTGCTGGAATACAAAACCCCCCAAATCTCACCAGCTCATCCAGCAAGTTGGCAGATTTTTTCTATAAAGGGCCAACTAGTAAATATTTTAGGTTTGTGGGCCATACATACATACATACAGAACTCAGTTCTGCCATAGTAGCAAGAAAGTAGCCATAGACAACAATACATCAATGAATAGGCATGGGATAGATTTGTTGACCCTAGCTTATCCTAGTAAGTTTATTTCTTTAGATCTATCTGGCGAAGGTTGGGTTGCTCTCCTGGGTGTTTCTCCTCTAAGTAGTGATTCACAGCTCCCCAAGCTGGGTAGAGAATGGGGAACAGGAAGGCTAGAAATGGCCTACATCTCTACCTGTTTATCTGTCTATCTATATATCTATATATCTATTGCTTATATAAGTTATTATATATGTAATCTATATGTAATTTTGCTTTTCTAAATATACATCATCTATATGATACATATGTGTGTGTGCTCATGATTTTCATTAAACTAAAAGCAAAATTTTAAAATTCTGAAACCTAGCCTGTGAATTCGTCTGTTGACCGTGGGGGCCTTTGAACCTTAGGTAGGAAATGCTACCATGAGAAAGTTAGCTCAGACCCTGGTATGTAGGAAGTATTACATAGTTGCTATTTTTGTTACGTCTGTCAGAATAATTCACACAAAGGTGTATATGGGGTTTATTTGTTGTTGTTGTTTTTAAAGATTTTATTTATTTATTCATGAGAGACAGGAAGAGAGAGGCAGAGACACAGGCAGAGGGAGAAGCAGGCTCCACACAGGGAGCCCGACACAGGCCTTGATTCCAGGTCCCCAGGATCACACCCTGGGCCAAAGGTGGCACCAAACCTCTGAGCCACCCGGGTTGTCCTATTTGTTTATTACGTATTTACTTATTTACTTGGATTATTTATTATATAATGAACACATCTATCCTAGAAAGATTAAAAAATAGAGCTGTGTTTCTTCCTACAAAAGAAAATTTAAACTTTCACTTTGTTCCATCATGCAAGGTAGTGACTTTAAGTTATAGAATTATGTATTTTTAAGAAGAGGAGAGGGGTGCCTGGGTATGGCTCAGTAGGTAGAGGAGCATCTGACTCTTGATTTTGGCTGAGGTCATGATCTCGGGGTCATGAGACTGAGCCCCTTCTCAGGCTCTGTGCTAGGTGTGGAGACTCCGTGGGATTCTCTTTCTCCCTCTCCTTCTGCCCCTACCCCTATGCCCCCAACTCCTCCAACTTCCGCGCTCATGTGCATGTGTTCTTTCTCTCTCTCTCTCTCTCTTTCTGGAAGAAAATTTTAAAAAGAGGAGTAGTTAATCCTAAGTGAGTCCCACAGTTGTTCTGTGGAGAAGAATATGAAGCTGGATGAGTTCTGATGTTCTTACTGAGTTGGTGGCACGAGACCAGCTTTCTCCTCCCCGGCCTTGTTCCAGGAAACTCCTGGATACAGAGTTGTTGTTTGAGGAGGGAGAATGGATTACACTAACAGTTTGCAAATTAGGAGCATGCTAATGGAAAATCTCTCCTTCACCAGACAGGCAAGTGGATTTCTAAGATACCCATTGTTTGTAATTGGTTTTGGACAGATCCAATGTGTATATAAACAGGAGTCCCTAACTTGTTGACTGCTAGCTGCTCTGAGCCTAAACATTGAAGTTATATGGATATCAGGAATGTGGAAGGGGAGAAGTAGAGGAATGAGGGAATCTGGTTACCTCCCAAAACTAAATAACTAGATCTCAACTGGTTCCCAGTATCTGAAGAAGTGCTTCTTGCCAGCAGTGACCAAGCCAAGGCCTGCTGGGCCTTTAGACATAGTAGGACAAGGGAGGATGAGATCTTGGAGTGGGGAGGAGCCTGCTTTTTCCCTCTTCTTAAATTCCCCAGCACAAGGCAAGTTCAGTTAGAACTTGTGGAACTGAATTGAGTTTTAAAATGGTACTGTTGGGATCCCGGGGTGGCGCAGCGGTTTGGCGCCTGCCTTTGGCCCAGGGCGCGATCCTGGAGACCCGGGATCAAATCCCACGTCGGGCTCCTGGTGCATGGAGCCTGCTTCTCCCTCTGCCTGTGTCTCTGCGCCTCTCTCTCTCTCTCTGTGACTATCATAAATAAATAAAAATTAAAAAAAAAATGATATGACATGTTCATGTCATTTACTCATAAAAAAAAATAAAATAAAATGGTACTGTTGTCACAACAGCAGCTGTGATGGTGTCATTACGTGTGTTGATATTAACATTTCACACTGGGATCCTACTTTGGAGTGGGGAAGAAGGGTTTTAAAAAGAGAAGAAAAGTTCAAACCAGTAAAATGGACAGAATCCCCCTAAGTCAGCAGTCAGAACATTAAATACATGTGTTTACTTATACTGTTTGTTATATTAGGTGGACATGGGGAAGGAATATTTCTAACAAATAGCTATAGAACAGAGCAAATAAAGTCCAGCTAAGATTTTGCTATTTGGCAAAGGGACCACTGGCTAGTTGGTAGAGGGCCTTCCACCAGAAGCTGGACTGCTTTGGGCATTGTGGCCCAGAGAGTTGCCAGAGATTGCTGTGGCTTCTGTTGGCTCTGTATAAAAGGAAAGATTAGGTACTTTTTAAAAGGTGTGCCCTAGATTAATTGCTCTTGGCTATATGAGGGCTTTTGAAAAGAGTTGGTAGTTTTAGTGTACCATCTTGATGCGATCTCCAGAGTATACCCCAAGCAACCAGACCTTTTTGAAAGGATATCATCAGTTTGAAGCCTCTCCAACTCTTATGTGATACTGCTTTGTGGTCTGGAGAAGAGAAAAAAAAAAAGGAAATGAGCATTTTTGCACACTTAGTTTGGTGCCCCAGTAGCCATTATCTCATTTATTCCTTATAAGAAACTCATTTTTATAATATATGAGCTGAGGAACAGAGACAGGTGGTTATTTGCTCAAGGTCATACATTTGGTAAAGGCAGAGCTAAAATAGGTTAAGGGGGTGTGTGTGGGGGGAAGATGCCTGTTGTATTCTTTGTAACAAAGCCTGACAATATGGGTATAAATTATCTTATTTATTGTTTGCTCGAGTCATAGAAGACCAACTGTGTGTTGTTTCTTTTCATTCTGTTGTATTAGCAAACATTTTCATTGTCCAGATTGTCCTCGTGCACAGAAATGTAACATATGCAGCCTGTTTAATTTTGTATTTGTGAATCTGACTTGATTTCCTTTTTGGCAACAGCTACTGTCTAGAGAAAAGAAAAGATTTTTCTTCGTGTCTGTTTGAAGTGACAGAAATATTGGAGCAAGTAATAAAGATGGAAAGCATTAATTACATACTTCTAAGAATTTAAAGGTCAGACAAGCTAAATATGTATGTTTTGCTCACTGGAATGTCTGTTGAAATTGTGCCAGGATACTCTCTGTTCCTACAATAAAAGCACACATTTTAGATAGCCATCAACTTACTTTGGTATCCAAAAATTACACTAGAGTGTTGCTTTAGTTGCTTTATATCTTAAAGTTTAGGACTCACATTTCTGACATTAATGTGATTTGTTTCATGATCCACCCCCTTTGGCCATGTTTAGTTACTATGTCTCATTTTGATTTCCTCTGTTCTCCCCTCAGCTTATGTTGGAGTCTGTCAGCTGCTGCTATGTACATGTCAGGCTAGTGACTTGTAATGTTTATTAATACAATGTCAGTCTTACTGTTGAAAAAACTGTGATGCTTCTCAGAAGGTTGCAATAGAACGAAGCGTTTGATTTCCAGATCCTGTCTGCGCTGCATGGTGAATACATTCTCAGATGTTATGCAGTTCACTGACCTGACAGTTATGGAACCCCGCCTGGGACCCCATTTCAGCAGGACATATTTGAACAGAAACAGTTTGCAAAACTTTACACACTTAAACTCCTGCCAAGGCAAACTGTTAGCCACTTGAGTTTGTTATAAATACCCAGTGGCAGTGGTTGGAAGTAGCCCACGGTGTGTTTTATATTCTGAACTGAATGTGAATGTCTTTGTGGTTATATAGAGTAGTAAATAATTGAGTTTGATTAGGGAGAGGGACCTCATTATCCCCCACCTGTGCCCAGCTGGAAGGGGAGGGTCGAAATGAAGCCATTAGCTGTCTCTCTTACTGGCATCTCAAAGAGCTCAAATACATCTGTGTCTTATTTTCTTTTCTGGCACAATCAGTCGAGCAAGCTAAGCAGGCATGACCGGATTTGGCAAGTCCCAAGGACTCTGGCAAAGATACACAAGGAGAAGGTGGAGGGCAGTCATTTTGGCTTCTCACTGCCCATTAGTCTAGCGAGTTATGTTTTTGGAAAATGTCTGTTTTGAAAAAGAGTACTTTGTCCAATGTCAAATATCACATACTCACACAATACTCTTTGATCTTTAAAAAAAATTTTTTTGTCAGTGCAAGGGGAAACAAAATGTGGCACTCACACTAGTGTAAACTCTCTTTATGGATAAAGTAATACCCGAAGGACTTGCTTTAAAGGAGGCATGCTGCAGTTATTACAAGGCTTTCTCTTGCTCATATATTTTCATTTTCTACTTTGAAGTGCTAAAGAATGAACATGCATGGAATTGGGACCAGCGCAGGCTGGGAACTGTAGGAGTGTGTCTTCATCATTGTTATGACCTGGTCAGGAGTGGAGAATCGAGTCCTGCTTTTGGCAGCCTTTTCCCACAAACTGAGACTGTGACTCAGGAAACCATGATATTCTCCAAGGGCTTTTAAAAAGGGATCTCATAGTTCATATGGCTAGTGTAAGAGTCGGGGCATTTATAATCAAACTGAGTGTTACAGTGTAAGTTGAACCTTTGCCTGGCCAGTAGTTCCTATCTTGAGGATGTGCTCTCTGAAAGTCTGTTCTTACCTTGAGTCCTCAAGGCTCTCTTCTGGGCTGTAGAGAGGTTTAAAACTCAGGCTTTGAGGTCTGGCTGCCCTGGGTGTAACTCCAGGCAGGTGTCATAACCCTGCCCAACCTCAATTTCCTCCATTATAAAATGGGACTGATAATAGCACCTACTTTTTCTGGGAGGATGAAATGAACAAGTAAGTGCTCAATAAATGTTGACAACTTACATCTCATTTATCACTTCCTTGTACATAGAAAAGCCATGGTTATTATATTAAGTAAGCATTTATCATATGACGGATGTTATGTTAGCTACTTTGCAAATATTTAGACCTCATAACAATCTTATACTTTAAGGATTATCCCTCTTTTGTAGATGAGGAAGCTGAAAGCTGGAGAGGGAGAGATTATATCATTTATCCCAGGAAGGCAGGGCTGGGACTCCAAAGTAGGCTCTACTCCAGAGCTTGCTATGCTCTGCTGCCTTCTGGTCACCACCAGCTTTTTTAGCATGATACAGAACTAAACGATCTCTTGTTTTAAGACCTCTTCATTAAGAAGCTCTCTGATTCCCTTACCCTTTTCCAGCTTGGTTAAGTGCCTCTGTGTTTGGTAGCACTCAGAGCTCACCTCTGTCTTTGTACTTATCACATAGCACTGCAATTCTTTGCTTCTCTGTCTTCCTTTCCCACTGGACTGTGCTACTTGGTTTAGAGACCATATTGTTGATTTCTGAATTCAAAATTAAGATCTTTAATAGAGTGACTTCAGGTAAATTCCCCAATGCCTCCAGCCTCACATTCTGTAAAATGAATATATAATAAGCACCTATTTTTGGATTCAATTAATTGATACAGATTTTAAAAGCTTAACGTTGCACATGGCACATAGTTAAGGCTCAGTAGGTAGTGGTTGCTGTTGTCACTGTTGTAACTATTGAATAATAACTTGTACTGTGCAGCTCAAAAAGCTCTTCACAAGTCTCATTGAATTTCTCTGCACCACCACCATGATTCTTTACTTCCATCATTCCCATCCAAAGCCAGTAAATTAAGCTGAGGTACAATATACCCACTTCTCTGGCTTATTCCCCCAGAAATGAAAGCTTTGAAAATGGAGCTGAATACTCTTCCATGAGCTTTGGAGGGGGCTTGATGCCTGGGCCAGAGGTTGCTTGCTTACAGTGTCCCTGACTATTGCCACCATGCCCAGCAAATTGTACATTTTAATGGCCCTGTGTTACCAAATATAAGCAATGGTTGGGATCCATTCCCCCAAATAAGCAATCTGTGCTGAAGGAATAGGAGAGAGGGGGTGAATGGGGCCTCTTCTCTTGGAGTGATGACTTGGGCAAGTGAACTAACATTTTTAAGCTCCTGTTACTGTTTGCCAACCTTAATGCCTGGTGCATGGCATTCATTGTCTGTTTTATCCTCCCTGACAATTAAGTGGCCTCCTCACCTCATGGATGCAGCTGAGGTTATTACCACATGTAAGGCAACATTTTGGTTAGCCGTGGAACCAAAATTTGAACCAAAGGGTATTTAACTCCCAGCTCATATGTTTTCCTCTCCAATATGTTGCCTTCCAACTTGAGTTTTGCTTCCAGCTCTGTCCCTATAAGTAGAATCTAAGCTTTTCAGATAAGGACCTGTGCCCTGTCACCTCTGGTTTAATATTTAGCAGAGAAATGCTCATCGTGTTAGGTTAATGTGAGTATAAAAAGTTCCCTCTGGTAACTGAGTGGCTTTGCACTGGGACAGAGCTGAATTCCTCAAGTGAGTAATCTCTTTTTAAAATGCCCATACGTTTTTCAGTGGTTACGAGACTTGACAGGACCTAACTTTGAATTGACTGAAGCACTCCTGGCAGCATTTAGCTCCCTGAAGGGGCGCTTCATCCTAGGCCCAGCACAGGCAGCCCAAGGAGCTGTGGAGGGCAGCTGCTTCTGCTCACTGTCCCCCAGTGCCCTGCTGCGGTGGAAAACAAGCTCTCCATGAGGGGAGCAGGAGGAGGAGCAGTTTCTGAGCCAGGCCTCAAGGTTTGTCATCCATCTGTCTATCCGTCCACCTGTCTGTCCAAGGGCTAGTCACCCTCAACACAGGTCACAACTCAGAAACTGGAATGTAGGGCCACACAGAAGGGAGGCAGGACTGGCCCCCTACTTACCTGCTCCAACATTTCCCTCGAGATCAGTGTCTTTTCAATCACAGACCCAATGCCCAGCATTGAATAAAAGCAGCTCCACAAGATGTATTTCTATAGACTTTTTAGAAAGCCCATAAAAATTTCTGGATATAAAGAAATGAGGCATAAAACCCAGAACGTTTGGAAGTCAAGCTGAAAATTGTGGGAGCAAGTCTCCATATCCATTTATTAAATGGGAGCATAACTTAACACTTACACCTAGAGGTCTTTTGAGAACCACTTAGGTTCTGTGCTCTTGTATTTTCGAAACATTTTGCCCCCCTTAAGTGCTGTAGACTTCGCGTAAGATCCAAAGTTGGTGTTTGTGTGGAAAGAGAGAAGCAAGTGGAGTGGGAGACTGACCTGAGGAAGCCTTCATCGGGTCTGGTTGAGTGTGCAGTGCGCAGGTCACAACCTCTTTCTCCTTTTAACGTGCACAATTTTACCGAAATGGAGCCCCAGAGTGAGATACCGCACACTCGTGAAGGCACATTCTGAGTGCCAGGCGCGCCCCTTCCCTCCACTGTTGTTTTCATTTTCCTCTCATGAACCTTGCTACCCTGGCTGCAGCACGGAGGCTGTAAAGGAAGATGGAGAGCCGAGTTACCTCAGAATGATCACTATCGTTAACATTCACGGGTGGTTCACTTATCATTCCTGACTGCACAGACATGGCAGCCGCTCGGAAGCGTCCGCAGGTGTAGCATGGTGATACATATTACATTGTGCCACAATGGATTTATGTATTCTGTAACAAAAGAAAAGTGTAATGAAAAAATACAGAAGGTAATCCTTTATTCCTCCACCACACAATTTATCAGTAATGCCTGTGGATGATAAGTGCCAGGGATTTCCTCTGCTTGCTTTAACCTTGTCACCCAGGTACATTTTGGTAAAATGACAGAAAAATACAGACTAGGGATTTTCCTCTGTTCAAAAATCTTTTAAAAGGACAACTTTTAATTTATGGAAGTTAGTGCAAATGCAAGGCTTCCTTTTGAGCTTCTAGTCTGCCTTTGCTAAAAAAGATAAACGTATTGGTTTGAAATAATGCTGTCAGCCAGCCGCAGATTAGGAGAGAATGTAAGCAACTTATAAGCAGACTCAGATCTAAAATAGTTCGGGTGGAACCTGGGTGGATGGAAGTTCGTGAGATCTAGCCCAGTACTAGTTTGTGCAGACCCGAGAACTTGTGTTCCTTTTAGGCCCCACTCACCCATCGCCCAACATATTGTCACAGATGGAGCGCATACTGACTTCCGAGGAGAGAGCAGGGGAAGACAAGCCTGAATGCGGATGATTGGCGTTTGTTCCAAACATACACTGGCCTAGCGCCAGAGCAAATACCCCCAAGTTTATAAATGCACAAGGCACTTTACATTTCAGTGCTCTTGCCAAAGTATCACTTACTGCATCGCTCCCTAAATATAGTTTTAAAAAAAGAGCTATTTCTTATTTTGCTTTGATCAGTAAAATAAACTTTTAAAGATTGTTCTGGGATGGGGTCCAGCTTCTGAGGTAAAGAATGGCTGGATCTCAGGCATGATTCAGTAACAGAGTGTTCAGTAAAATTAGCTTGACAGTTCTCAGGCCTGCTGTTCAATAGCAAGAACTTGACCAAGTTAAAATGGATGATTGTGCTGGCTAGACCAGCGTCGGCTTTTGCTTTTTAACAAATGGAATGTCAAGGATTAAACAGCAAGCCGTATGGAGAGGAGGGGTGTGAAGATGTCTTTGTATTAGGGAAGCAAATTGGGTCCTTCGTTTTGAGATGGGCCCACAGCCCCTCTGGAAAGCCAGCCACCTGGTTGGGTCCAAACTAGGTTTAAGGCCCCTTCTCAGCCTGACCTATCATTGGGAAGCTTTTCTGTGGCTTAGCTTGGGGCTTGGCTTTTCTTTCAGATTTCTTGTCAATATAAAGTTCTGCCATATTTTTTGGCCATGTGTTCTCCTTTGAGATTCTTATGAGGAAATGGGAATGTGACCAAACTCCTTGTGGTAATTCCCATGTTCCATAGTTGGAAACTTGGGTCCCATTTGTTACATGAACTGCTTGGAATTGGCCTATTTTGTTCTGGTGCCCGAGCATAGTGAGTAGTATTTGTGATACTTGCTATTGCAATTAACAGTCTTGGTGAAGTTACACCTCAATCAGGGATGGGCTTCTGTTTTTAGGGTACTTGTTCCCTACCAGGTTTTTCCTATCTAAATGAATCACTCCCTCCAAGTTCGACTGGCTAGAAGCTACAAGTAATATTAGTATTTTGACTTGTAATTATTTATGCTTCATTTCACATTTTATTTGACCTTCTAGGACTAAGTAGATTAAAACATTCTTACTGAAGTATACAGACTATACGTTTAAAATTTGTTTATTTACATACTTACTAGCCAGTTTGAGCCCTTTTTTTTTCCTTACTCTAAATTGCTTTGGGCTATAATGTTTTCCTCTCACCTCCTACCCCCGCCACTCCATGATGTTTTCCTCTAGGGATCCATGAACTTTAATGTGATCATAGTATCTGCCTGCAGTGACATCTACTGACACAAGCCAAGTTTATTATCAATCCTTGCTGCAGGATTTGGCTTGGGAGCCAACATGAGTAACCCATACTACAAGTGACCCACACAGACCAAGTAGATTCAACTTGAAAGAGATTAGAAAAACCTTCCCTAACTCTGACCTTTCTTTAACTTGGAACCGTTTATACCAGAATGCTTCTCTCTTTCATTAGAAGTTAGTCTGTTTTTAAATAATTGGCACATTGAGGTACACTCAGTAAAATTTTATTAAATACAGTGAAGACCACAGTAACATTCCTCTGATTGAATATTAATGATGATTCAATATTTGTCTTTTCCTACAGAAATGCTGCTCATGGATTTTCCCTTATTCAAGTGGACAACACAAAGGTCACCATGAAAGAAATCTTGCTTAAGGCAGTGAAGCGAAGAAAAGGATCTCAGAAAATTTCAGGTGAGACTCTGGAAATAGAAGCTCAACTGTTAGTTTAAAATGCTTGGTGTGTGCATACATGTGCGTGTGTGCATGCACACACATATATATGTGTGTGTGTGTGAGATGGCTGGCTAGATACTGTTTTAGATATCATTGCTGGAAGGTTTTGTTAGCAGATTTACAGCAAAAAAGTGATTTTTAAAACTGCCCCTGGGCCCAAGGAAGAGATTGGGTCAGTGGCATGTGTGAGAAAAATATGTTCATATTGATTATGGAAGCTCTGTCATTAATAATTTGTGATAAATTAAGGCAAAGCTATTTGAGCTGTTAGTTGGTGTAAAGATGTCTTGAAAACCAAATCCTAAATTTGAAGGACTGCTTTTAATTTTATGTTTTCACATAATTTTCCATAGGGGAAACTCTCTGTTGCTAGTGTTTGGGGTATGCAATAAAAGAAAAACAATTTTCATTTTTACTAAATGAGGGCAACTGTAAAAAAATTTTTTTTTAAGATAATCCACTTGATGTGCACAAATACCTGTTAATCTTTGATTCTTCATTACCCAACTTTGTACAGAAAATAAGCTTATGGTATTAACTATGATATTTAAAGGATATGAGGGAAAAAATATTACCAGTATTGAGAAATAATTATTTTGAGAAATAGCTCTAGGATTTGTCATACCACAGACAACTTTAATATAAATCAACCTCTTTATGACATGTCAAATATCATTGCTTTGTAAATAAATGAGACTTCTTCAACACCTTTGGTTTCATCTTCTAGAGAGGAAAAAAGGCATTACTCAGGTTGAAGAAAATAGTTTTGTGTTCTTTTTAAGGAGAGGCATATAATCTGTTCCAGATTTAATTAGCTATCTTCAGATGAAAGCTGAAGTTTTAATAAAAGTTAGAAGAGATAACACAGTGAAGGACACGGATGAGCTGTCTCAAGGCCATATTCCAGGGGAACGATAAGAGCTGTAAAAAATGGCAGAGGAGAGCAATTGAATGGAGCAGTGAAAATCTGATTCTCATAAAAAAGAGAGAGAGAGAGAGATGCTGGTAGGGGCGGTTGTAGATGAGACCTGCTAGCGTCTGCAAGCAATTTGGATGCTTGCCAGGAGTCATTGTTCACCCTCGGCTGTGGCGGCTCCGTCCAGATGTGCCAACTGCACGTTTCGGCTTTTGCCAGCTGACTGCGCCGTTTGATAACCAGCTCTCTGGATGCCCATCACTGGCCGCAGAGATAGAATTAAATGATGATGATCTTCCCACAAGTTGGGAGAGGAAACAATGCATATAAATCTTGATTTCATCTCAGCATGAGAAGTCTTTATCCATCATCACTCATAATGAACAAGTCGTTAGCTGGGATGAATGGTGTTCTGGTTTTTCCAAACACCTCTTTTGTTCATTTTTTGGGTGACTTTTATCCATTGCATGGGGGTCAAACCTCTTTACATTTAAGGGATGATTGAAGAGGCATAGCCTTTCCTTCCCAGGGGAAAGAAGATATTTGGGGGTTCTAGATGCCAATCTAATAGCATTTAAACAGCTTCAGATATTTAAAGATATTTAATAAGCATTCGTCTTCCATTAAGATCCTATTTTTTTCCTCTTGTTTTGTCCCTAAATCTCTTACAGAGTAGTGCATTTTGTGACACATTCATTATATTCAAAGATAGCGTTATTCTAGGCTGTCCCAAGAGGAGCAGGAACCAGCTTTTTAAACCTTCTTATTAGAAATTCAGCTGTTGCTTATTTTTTTAGACCATGAAACCTTTGTGAAATTGCTGAGGTGCAGCTGAACCAGTGTCTTTCCCTCTGTCTCCAACTATCTCTTTCCAATTGTGTACCTATTTATCTGTGTCCATCTCCAGCAACCACGTTTATCATACACACGGTTATTTATGTTCACCTCTGTGTACATGTCTCTGCCATTTCCACCAGAGACTTTGCTGTAACCAAAACACAGTGATCTACATTATTTATTCCTTTTCATACTAGAGAAGTCATTTGAGATTGATGTATTTACATAAATTACTGTCCATTTCTTAATCCAAATAGCTCTATAAAATGAGAAGCTCTTTCTGTTGCTTTATTAAGTCTAGTCTTGTGAAACCAAAGGATCTCCAGTTTGGCAAAGATGTTTATTTAAGGTTAGCTTGGTGAAGACAGTGTATTTTGTGGTTTCGAACTTTGTATTGTGGAGTAGGCTTGTTTGGGAGGGTAATTAATGAAAAGAAGAACATCCTCTTGTCATAGATGGAAACACAGTATGTTTACTTAAAAGAAAAAAAGGCTGTTAATGCTCACAATTGGCTGTGAAATACTTGTACACATTATGACATATGAACCTAGTCATGAACTCAAGAACCTGGTGACAGGAGATACCAGGCTTGAGACATTCATCTTGCCCTTGCTTAGTGTCTGCCACAGTGACCTGCACAGTCTCTGCAAGAAGGGGCCTGCTTTACCCCATGTCCAGGACAGTAGTAGGGCGCTCAGCCCTCTCTTCAAACAGCTTCAGCCTAATGGAGTACAGAACAGCACTTGTCTCTTTGCTGCTCCTATTAACTGAAGTGAGAGACGAGATCAAACAACACGTGCCATGTGAAGGCGAGAAGTCTCACTGCTTATTCGTTAGGGGTTAGCTGTCCTAGAACCAGCTTTCAGAAATCCTTTTATAGGCTGACAGGGCACTTGTGCTGCTTACCCACAAACCTCTAATTTCTCTCCTCCTTTTTTTTTTTTTTTTCCAGACTGACCATACAACTCTCCATTTCATAGTAATCATAAACTGAGAACCTAAATTATTTTATTATGAAACCCAGATGTGGGTTTAATGCCTGCCTTAAGGCTTAAACACTCTGTTGCCCTTCCCTCTGGCACTGTGTTCCCAGTTTTCATTTGTAAAAAAATTGGAAGGTGGCAGATAATTGAGCAAAAGAAATCATCTTTGTTTAGGTAGGTAGGTTTGTCAATGGAAACCCTTAGGGTTGTAAAATATTTTTGCTTGGTATAGATGGACCATCATGACAGGCTCTTGTAACTGATCTAGAATTTTGACTTGCATTATTTGTAATTATCATTGTCATAACTATTTATGAACACTGCAGGGGTTTTTCTATTAATATTCATGTACTGAACTAATCTTTTCATGGTGTGTTCCAGTCAGTTCTCTGCTAAGGCCCATTTTTTTTAAAGCCCATTTTTAAATATCTTTTTTAAAGTTTCTCTGCAGCTTTTCATTTTATTACTGACCCACTTGACATATGGAAGCTACCTGCATTGGCGGAAAGGCCCCATTGTTTAGAAAATTGTAAATGGAGAATCTGATTTGAGAAGAATTAGCTGGAATCTCTTTACTAATTTTTACAATCGGGTGTGTGTGTTTTTGACATATGAGTAGCCAGTCGGGTTCTATGATTTAGCTGGTAAAATATACTGACCTGCTGTCTAGTGAGCAAAGCTCTTAGCTCATCAAGTCCTCCTTTTGGCAAGTTCACCCTCACAATCAGCTAGTGATCTTCTGAGCTTCTTAGTATTTTGTTGTTGTTTAAAAATGCTGTCTCCCACCAGCCTTTACCAGCCTCCTGAAGCAGGAACACTTAAGAAATGGAGGTAGATACAATTTCAGTTTTACATTGACACAGAAATATAGTTAACTCTTGGTCTACAAAAGAGAGAAGGCTTTGAAGTGGGATTTTCCAAGCAGAATAGTTTTCTGTGTGGCTCTATTTCAATATCTGTTGTCATTTTGAAATGGAGGTGTTTTTCCTTATCATCTGCTGAAAAGTTGAACCAGAAGCATATTAACTTTTTCTTACCCTTCTTTATTCTTGCCTTTTGATATAAAAGACAAATTTTTATTCATCTGAAAATCCTTTTGAAAAGTTCTTATGGTATTATTAATAAGCCTTATGGCATTCATTTTTGCTTTTCCCTTATAAAATTTCACCTAGATTTTGAAAGATAAATGTTAGCTTTGTCAAGCGGGCTCTCTCTTAATGTCTCTGTTTAGAGTCACAGGCCACCTTATTGCTTCCTGATGTACTGTATTTTCACAAGACACCTAGAGTATCATTAATGACATTGTCTAGGACACCTCCACATTATTCCCTAAAACAGTGCTAGGTGCAGAGAAGGTGAGCAAAGAGCTACCACAGGGTGCAGGGTTCTGTTCAGAAAAAGGGCTAATGATGATATCATTGGATTCTCAAGTTTTATATTAAAGATTCATGTAAAATGTAAATTTTGATCCATAATGTATTTGTATGTTCACTTCTCATGTGTTCTCATGTTGTCAGACCTATGCTTGGGTGCAGGGAGACAGTGGGAGGCAGATTTACAAGGCCCTTGCTCAGGAGAACTTATATTCTAGAAGAAAGGTAAATATGAGGGGCTGAGAGAAGATACAACATGTAGGATGGTCAGGGAACTCCTCCCCAAGAAATTGACACTTAAATTGTGACCTTCACATTTAAGCTGTGAAGATTTGGCGGCGGTGGGGGGGGGGGGGGTGTCGGGAGGGCAGTGTCATTCAAAGTAGTGGCTATTAAAGGTTTACTTTTTTTTAAAATTTTTATTTATTTATGATAGTCACACACACAGAGAGAGAGAGAGAGAGAGGCAGAGACACAGGCAGAGGGAGAAGCAGGCTCCATGCACTGGGAGCCCGACGTGGGATTCGATCTCGGGTCTCCAGGATCGCGCCCTGGGCTAAAGGCAGGTGCTAAACCGCTGCGCCACCCAGGGATCCCCCGGTTTACTATATTTTAATATAAGAGAACATTTCAGATTACTGTATAGTTAATATACTTAACTTCCTCCCCCCATCCCACCCCCCTAAAAAAGTAGTAAAATTGACCCTTGAATTCTTCCCTGTGCTAGGTCCCCACATCTTACCCATTAGCAGATCCTCTCAGTTTTACCTCCAGAATATATCCTGAATTTACTCAGTCTTTTCCATCTCCACTGGATGAGTCCAGATCGCCATGACCTCACCCAGACTGTTGAAATAGTGGTTTTTCTGGTTTTCCTGCCTCTACTATTGTCCTCCTCCATTCTGATGTCTACACAGCAGCCAGAGAGATCTTTTTTTTTTTTTTTAAGATTTTATTTATTTATTCATGAGAGAGAGAGGGGGGCAGAGACACAGGCAGAGGGAGAAGCAGGCTTCTTGCAGGGAACCCGACGTGGGACTCGATCCCGGGTCTCCAGGACCATGCCCTGGGCTGAAGGCAGCGCTAAACCGCTGAGCCACCCGGGCTGCCCGAGAGATCTTCTAAAGTATAAATCAGATCATATCTGCTCTATACCCTCAGTGACTTTCAGAATAAAATTCAAACTTCTAACTACTGTGAAATACTCTGAGGCTCAAAGAGGGGAAGGGACGTACAGAGAATATGAACACAAAGAAAGAAAAGAATTGGAAAGAAGTGCAGAACTGATCATTGCAATATGGCAGAGAAATATAGACAGACTAGGTGGAGAACCTGGGAAGTCAGTGTGGGGATTTGGAGCCTATAACCTAACATGGAGCTGCTGTACTTAGTAGGTTGGCAGCAGCAGGGCCAATCTCTGACACACTCTCTGCAACAACTCACTTGTAGGCCTTACTTTCATGCCAGATAGACCTAGAAAGGAGCATACTAATTAATTAATTATCGGTAATGTTTTAAAGGGGATTTGTGTGTCAGGCGAGGAGTTGGTCTTTCCCCAAGATGTGGTTCCAGTGGGGAAAGAGCTGATTTATGGAGTGCCTTTGTGTGCTTATACATATTACCTCATTTAATCTGCTGAAACCCCAGGAAGTAGATTTTTTTTTTTTTGCCTGTCTTACAAACAAGACTTTAGAAAGGTTTGGGGGGCAGCCAGGGTGGCCCAGCGGTTTAAGTGCCACCTTCGGCCCATGGCGTGATCCTGGAGACGCAGGATCGAGTCCCACATCGGGCTCCCTGCATGGAGCCTGCTTCTCCTTCTGCCTGTGTCTCTAACTTTCTCTCTCCCTGTGTCTCTCATGAATAAATAAATAAAATCTTTAAAAAAAAAAAAAACGAAAAAAAAAGAAAAGAAAGGTTTGGGGGTGGTGCACGTTAGAATTAAGGAACTGTTAAGAACTATATGTATAATCATATACTTACCTTTCTGAGCCTCCCTTTCCTCAGCTCTAAAAAAACTTAAAGTTACCCAAATTTCCACAGTAAGTAAATGGCAGAATTGGAGCACAGGCTTTTTTGACCTCAAAGCCCATACTCTTTTTATTGTACCATGTTGCTTATTAGAACCCTAATGGGAGAACAAATTTAAAATTCTGTAAACAGAAATGTTCATTGATTCTAAGATCTAAATGCACTAGGGAAGTGCAGCATTTAAAGGAACCCTGTGGTGAATCTAGATATAAAGCCAGGAATTCTTTTTGTAATTGCACAGTTTGTCTGAATTGGTGTCAGTTTTAATGTTTTATGTCTAGCTTTCTTAAAGCAACATACACCTGTCCTGAACTGCCCTGTGGAGAAGAGAAGCCCATATGTTTTAGAGGGAGCAAGGTTTCTAACACTCTTCTAACCTGAAATGTTCTCCAAAGGCTAAAATAAGCTAAAGAATCTTCTAGCTATAGAGTTGAAGAGTCTTATTTCTTGTATAATTGTAATGATGGAAAATCCAGTAACCTTTCTTTTATGAAAGTAATTTGTGAGTCAGAGACAGACATGTGGTTTCCTTATGCCATAGCAGGTAATCCTTCAAAAGAAGAAAAAGAAGGTGAAGAAGAAGAGGTAAATAAGATCGTTTAAATGTTCTTAGTCGAAAAGGCAGTAATTTCTGTGGGAAGCTGATCCTTCTCATGAAAGAACAAATAATCATGCTGATGCCACTTATGCATGGGCAGGGGGCGGGGGGTAAGAAATAAAGACCTGATACTTGATATCCACTGACCCAGTGGGAAAATGATAAAGAAAATTAGGGCAGCTAAAGTGCTTAAATGTATAACTCAGAAATGCCCCAGGCAAGAAACTCCAAGTTAAATATTCCTCCTTTCGTCTTCTCTCTGCCTCTTTATCTTGTTGTTTCTTCCCACCTGAGCCTCCCCCTGTCTGAAGTGCTCTGAGGCTCCTGATGGATCTTCTTGAGAATAGAGCAGAGCATGTTAAAGATGGCATTGCAGTCAACTATTTTATCTAGGAAGCCTGGAAATTTAGAGAATTTATGTCAGGCAAAAATCTTTGGGAACCACTTTAGAGACCCAATTATTTTAGAAAGGTGTATGAGCTCTCGCAACCGCCATATCAAAAAAACCTGATATATATCATTCGCCAAAACTACATTTGACCAGCGTTTACTCTTCCTACCAGTCGCTAATCTTTCAGAAGTTCCTTTTCCATCACAAAATCTATTCATTCACTCCATCTGGGACAGTCACCAACGTGGATTAGATTAAAGCAGAAGCCGAACGAAAGAAAGAGAAAAGACCTATTCACCTGACAGACTGTGTGGTGCTGCAGGAGGCACATACATTATGGAGTCAGAGGAAGGACCTTCTCTGGGCCACTAGGGACTAGTTCTAGAGCATCACTAATTTATTAAAGCTTTTTAGAAGAAAACTACATTCAGTGTACATACTAACTGTAAGCTGTACCCTGATTTTAGAAATGTTAAGAAGGAGGAAAAAATGCATCTTAGAATTCAGAACTGCAGTATCAGAATGTGCAGCCCTGTACTTACCTCCATGCCTTCCTCAGCTGTGACGTGGAGAGGTTGAGGGAGGAGTCACCCAAGGCACTGTGTGAAGGGGCACGTGTGCTCTCAAGCTCTGAGTCTGGCTCTGACAGACCCTGTTGACCTCAGCGGTCACTGTCCATTGCTGCCTGCTGTGGGCCAGCACTGTGCTAGAATCAGGTGGAAACCCAGTGAGAAAACAGATTCAGAAAAGGGGCAGTAAAATATGGCAAATTCACAAGGAGAAGTACATAAGCTACTAAAGCAGCATAGATAAGGAAGTACTTAAACTACTGGGAGAGGCAGGGGACTGAGAAAAAATGCTCTGGAGTAAATGATTTGATGATTTTTTGAAGATTAAATAGAATTTTGCCAGATGGGTGAGAGGAAGGACAGTCCAGACAGAGACGTTTTGAGATGTAGTGGCAAAACATGGACATCCCAAATTTCCAGAGCAAGAACAGGGCAAAGGATACACTGCAGAAGCTAGGCAGTGTCCAGATCTGACCAGGCCAGACCTGATAATATACTCAAAACTAGAAAAGCTGTATTTGTTTACTGGGGGCTCACTTTGCAGCAGATACTATATGTAGGCATCAGGGATTTTGTTGAAGCCAGGAAATGGTCCTTACCCTCCTGGAGCTTACTGTTTAGTTGGGGAGACAAACAAATAAATAGGCAATTACAATGCTGTGCATGTGATCAGTGGAAATAAGTGTAAGGCCTGGGTACACACATCACACATGGTGGGAGGGGAGCCCTAGTCCAGTCTTAGGGGGTCAGGGAGAACTATCCTGAGCAAATCTTTCAGGTGAGACCTGAAGATGGTAGAAACTGACCAGATGAAGAAGGCTGGGAAAGAGCATTCAGGCTGAAGGAGTGAAGTGAGAGAGCTTGATGCCTTCTGGAAACCCATGTAGTTCCATATAATAAGCAGAAGAATAATAGTTAACAGGGTGGAGCATGATGAGCCTGAAGTAGTCATTCGTGACCAGGTCATGTTTGTAAACCATGTTGAATTTGAGCTTTATTCTGGTGGCAGAGGGGGAACCATTGAAAGAAGAACAATATAGTCAGAATTTCTTTTAGAAAACACACCATCTTCATGATAAAAATCGATTAGAGGACATAAACCAGGAGGCAGAGACACCCGTGAGGAGGCTCTTGAGGACTCTATCCAACATGATGAGCCCTGAATTAAGTCATGGAGAGAAGTGGATGGTACTCAGTACAGGAAGTAGAGAGATGGACACCATATAGTAAAGTCTGATTTCTTTTATTAGAGCTGAATGCACAGTTTGAGGAGAATTAAAATACCTTGAGGCTGCCACCATCTCTGGTATTAATATTAAAACTAAAGGGTGGTAAAAGATAGGCTTTTAAAGATTTCTTTTTAAAAAAATTAAATGCTTGTTGAAAAAAATTGAACATTTAAGAAGTACATGAAGTAAAAAGTAAATGTCTGAAGTTTTCCTCTTACCGTATTTGGTGTGAACCCTTGTTTTTTTAATTCAGTTCACACAGATATATGTATCGGCAGGACCCTGTTTTTTGTTTCTGGTTTCTTTAAATCACTATATACCCAACGTTTAGCAGTGTCAAATAGAAGACATTCCATAAATGTTTATTAAATGAACTTATAAAAAAATGTATCCACATAATAATTTTTAAGAAAGATACCATACAGTGTATTTGATTTTGCATTTGTTTTTCACTGGTTATTGTGTCATAAGCATTCTACTATATTACAGTAACCATCGCAGTTTAACCTTTCTGGTTAAATTTATTTAACTTAGTTCTCTGTTGTCGGACATTTAGATTATTTCCAAATTTCCAGTTTTATACAAAAATATAGTAACAATCTTGTATGAATATTCATTGCACAGTTGTGCTGGTTGTTAAATATAGGATTGCTTGTCAGAGGTTTGCTTGTTTAAAATATTGGGAAAAACAAATCGCCCTTTAAAAAGTTTAGACCAGGGCAGCCTGAGTGGCTCAGTGGTTTGGGGCCTGCCTTCGGCCCGGGGCATGATCCTGGGGACCTGGGATTGAGTCCCACGTTGGGCTCCCTGCATGAAGCCTGCTTCTCCCTCTGCCTGAGTCTCGGCCTCTCTGTGTCTCTCAGGAATGAATGAATGAATGAATGAATGAATGAATGAATGAATGAATGAATGAATGAAAAGTTTAGAACAATTCTTTGACACTCCAAGAATATATGAGAGCATCTTCTTTTCCCACTCCCTTACTGACACTGATGTTATCAGTCTTTAAATTTTGCCAGACTGTGGCTAGCAGTTAATATCTCATTTTCATTTGCATTTCTGGGGGGTTTTTTTGTGTGTAAAGTTAAGCATCTTTAAAAGTATTTTATTTGCCATTTATCTTTCTTAAAGATCGTTTTTAAGTCAGTTGTTTTAGTGGGAAGAGAAATTGAGCAGTCTAATTTCACAAAACTCTTTTTAAGAAGTACCCTGTAGTTTAGAATACGGTTTACTTTACAACCCTCTTTCCTGCCCCAGCAGGTACACACACACACACACACCCTCGTATAGAAAAAAGGCACACATCCAGCCCAGGCCATTTTACTTATTTGCCTTTTGGCCCTTCACTCACCAACAAAGCTCTTGTTTTTTATGTTTGGATAGAGTTAGCTGGTAATTCACTAGATTCCAATTCACCTCAATTAGAACCATATGTTGTTACCTCCCTACTTTGTCACAAAACTATTTGAAAAAACAGATTTCTTGTTAGTTGATTTTAGTCTGATATGTGTATATAGTACTTAGAAAATGCATCATAATCTGGAAATCAGAAATGTAGACAAAAAAGTTGTCACTCCTTAACACGTTTATTTTGGGGAGGCACATTTACGGACATGTCTGGCAGCTTTATAAACAGTACTACTGGCACCAAGGGCAACTGTAGGGGGTTAATGGAGACCCTGCATCATTCCTTGCCATGTGCCTGGTGAGTTAACTCCTAGAAGTTTCTGGGAATGGTAGCAAGTGGGGAAAAGGCTGCAACCAACAATCAATGTCACAAAGTGGGGATGACTAATTTGCCGAGGACACCGTTGAGACAGATGTTTAATTAGCTGAAGTCAGAGTGGATAAATTGGGAGAGGACTGCCTATGCAGAGAGATGCCCTGTTCCCTCATCTCTCATTTAACTGGTTTGGTTTTGGTTTTTGTCCTTTCTGTTTTCTTTTGGAAGGCAACGTCCTCAGACTCAGGGGAGCTGGGAGGGGAATAGGACAAAAAGTACCCTTTGGTACATCTACTGAACACTTACTTATATTTTTGTATTTAACTATATTTTTGTATTTAACCTTGTGAAATGGACATTATCTATTTTTTATGGTTGAGAAAACTGAGGATGTGTAAATGTGTATTGTGTATATGTACATGCATTCTTGTGTGGGTTGCTAATGAGTGACATAGATGAGATTTGAACCTGTACCCCTTGATTCTTAAGCCCAGCATTTTTTTCTCTGTACTGCAGCTTCCACACTTAAAATGTAATACAAATGAGAGAACTTTCTGGAATAAAGTAATCTGTATATTGACAGGAGCTGGTGTATGCATTTGTTAGAACTGTCAAATGATACTCATAAGATTTGTGCATATCATTGTATGAAAATTTTACCTAAAAGTAAAAAGAGAATCTCAAATATTGGATACCAGTTAACGTTATGCACACTGAATGTACTGATGTCTGCTCTTCACTTTGAATTCTTTTTTTAATTTTTTATTTATTTATGATAGTCACACAGAGAGAGGGAGAGAGAGGCAGAGACACAGGCAGAGGGAGAAGCAGGCTCCATGCACCGGGAGCCCAACGTGGGATTCAATCCAGGGGTCTCCAGGATCATGCCCTGGGCCAAAGGCAGGCGCCAAACCACTGCGCCACCCAGGGATCCCCACTTTGAATTTTTTTTAAGAGATGCATTGGTAGATGGATATATGATAAAGCATATACAGTAAAAATGCCAGTTATAGGGTCTAGGTGGTGGGTACATGGGTTTTCAATGTATAGTTCTTTCAACTTCTCTGTAATTTAAAAATGTTGATAATAACCTAGGAAAGAACTCATAAAAATTAAAAATATATAATTTCAGTTCTGCTTATTAATGTAAATTTCTGAGCTTACAAATAAATGTCTTTGTGGTATAGAAAATACTAATCTTTACTTCTTAATAGGGTAGTTTATCTTTCACTACTTCATATGTTAAATGACATCTTTGAGGTCATAGTTTCTTCCATGGACCTGTGGTTTTAAGTAGCATATAGAGTTATGAAAATATAATTGTTACCACTTATTGAATATTAAAAATTTGCCAGGCAATCTGCCAAACACTTTTTGTAGTGATGTCTTTTAATCCTTAAATCAAGTATTTGAATTGGTTGTTATTTTTGTTTTATAAGAGAGAAAACTAAAGCTCAGAGAGTCTGCAAGACTTGTCCAAGATCACACAGCTAGTAAGCTGGGGAACCGGGACTCAAACCCAGATGTATGATGCCAAAGTTTGTATTCCTCTTACTGGCTAAGTCTCCGGGGTCCACGTGGCAGTGGAGGCAGATATGCTTTTCTTCCTGGAGAGACCAAGTGCACCTGCTTCATTTGGACATGGCAGCATGATTCAGTGGAAAGAGTACAGGTCTCCACCCTAGCTGTGCCTTTCACACAAGCTGTAAGGCACAGACTAGTCTTCAAACCTTTTTACCTTGGTTATCTTTTCTGTCAACAGTTCATAGTAAGTGTTCAGTGGATATTGGCTGCCTTTATCCTTGTTGCCACTGCTGCACCAGGCACACCATAAAATCTAGCTTTTGAGGTTTTTATTTACTTCCTTTTCTACCCATATGACTTTGTCTTTGCCTGTACCTTTCATTTGCAACAAATTAAGTCTGTAGAAAGCTTATACCCGGTGATAGAACCAGCCTTTGAATTGTGTTTGGATATGGATCTGCTGGAAGCATCCTTTATTTTGAGCAGGAGAAAACTAGATCCAGAGGGCCAGCACTAAAGATTTTTGGCTAACAAGAAACTTATGTCAGGCATGTAGGGGTGGCCTCATGGTCATAAGGCACAGTCATCATGTAGCTTATATCAGCAAATTTAATTTACTGCACCCAAGATTCTAGAGAGAAAGTGAACAAATTACAATTACCTGTAACAAACATGTTTATAGAAAGGTGATTATAAAAAGCCTTTGTATCAACAGCCAAGTAGCTCACAAAACCTATTGCTTCTTCTTAGAAAACATTTGAAAGAGAAAATGTAATCAAACACCAGTATGATTTTTGAGGAATGATTACAAAAGTTACAGAAAGATTTTGAGTGCTGTCTGTCCGCCCCTTACACCCCCCATGAAGCAGGCCATTCATATAATTACCCTGTTAGTAAGTATAGTTTTCCTCTAAGGAAAACTCTGCCAAGGTTGGGTTTAGCCATTTGCATGAAAAATCATCACTTTATATGAGCTATGCCCCCATAGAAGACCTCTTTAGCCCAGAGACCTGAGAACTCAGCTTCTATCTCTCAATGCTTTCAGAGGCCTGACACTAGAACCAGTCTTCCCCCATAGCAGTTTTATTAAAAGGCAGTTTTAACAGTTGCACTGACAACTTTCCACAAAGAGTTTTTCCTTTTTGAGTAAGTTACAAAAACTGGCACTTTCTACAATGCCTTTAAATGCATTAAGAAAAAAAGAAGAAGAAAAATAGCTCATAGGTATTTCTTCTTCTGTCCTACAGTGACAATAGTACCCAGAAACAAAGATGACTTAAAATCAGGAAAAGGCATTGAAGTGGCACTGGGAGGCAAGTCTAGGGAAAAGATGCATCAGCACCTACTTCTTGTTACCTGGCTACTGATCACAGTAGGACAGTCAGCAAGGTGGATAGATTTTACTGTGCCATCAAACCAATTTTTCAAATAGAAAGTCAGTGAGATGTGATTAAAGCCCAAGTGCTACAGAAGATACAAGGTGGTCTATTGGAGCTCCTCAATCTTCCTCAAAACTATCACCGCTAGATCATAGAACTATCAAATCATAACAAAACCCCAGCTTTACTTTTTTTGTACACTGCATTTAATAGAACAATGTGAATTAGACAAAATTAAGACAAAGTATGATTTAAGTCTAAAAAAATCCTGAGGGTCATGTAGATCTCTCAAGCACAGTGTATCTGAATCCAAACTCCTCACTCAGTAAATATTTATAGAGTCTCTGCTACATTTTAGGCAGTGTATAAAGGATGGCAGGCCTGTTCTCAGCTCTGATTTTAGTGGGGTAGATGGTCAATAAAAACAGACTGAGATAGATTTGATAAGGATACTCACTTCTGGTTAAAAGGACTTCTTTGAGTCTCCAGTTTTATGAGCACCACTCCCAAAAGGACTCCCTCTTGCCTCCATGATCAGGCATTACCTCAGATTTTCCACTTGAGCGAGTTTCCATGCATCTGCCAACCAGTTACCAACACCGCGCCCTGATGCAGGAAGACATGGACAGGACAGCGATGGCTGGGTGAATTCATGAGATCAACAGTGTAAATTAAGAGGTATAGGCAGTAACTCAGCCTTGGAAGCTGCTAGGGAAAACACTGTCCCTCAGCCACTAAGCCTTGCGTCAGCGGCGCCATGGGCCTGCCCCAATGAGTTCCTAAAAGCTTGATCTTGCCAGATGTTGGTGAGTACCTTACCAAGGGAAAGGACAGGGGCCCTCCTTTTCTTTTAGGATGGGGGAGTTGAGCTTTCCTTTGAGTAAAATGAAAGCCCCTTGTGGAGAACAGGTTCCTTTTTGTTTGCCAGCACTGTAGCTGGTGTGGAGTTGATGACTAACGTATTTTGTGGAATAAGCAAAGGAGAAGCAGTGAGAGCCAATCTGCAGCCCACAGCTGCTTCACTCCCTGCCAGCCCAGGCTCAAGACTACGCACTTCCTATCCAGGAATAGATTCACTGCACTTTGATTATTGGAAATCAAACTTCCTCTGAGAATTAAATCATCGAATGAAAATGTAAATGTCTTAAAAATGAAACGCAGTGCACATCAGTTGAAATTAGTGTTGCCTCCCAGGTTCCCAAGACATGAATCTCTAATGAGTCCTTGGGGAGCCAGTGGAATACAGCAAAAACAGACATTTTTAAGCCCTGATAATCAAGTAAGGGTGCCCAACAGGAAGAAGCTACTGCATACATCCTATTACAGAAAAAGAGAATTAGGGCGAACTCACTTTCCAAAGCAGGGTTGCACATGTGTGAAAGGTAGACCACACACTAATTCCTCATCTTCATAGCAGAAGTTAATACGTATTGTCTGTTATTTATAATCATTTTTAAAA
Organism: Canis lupus familiaris; assembly: GCF_011100685.1. Taxonomy (NCBI): domain Eukaryota; kingdom Metazoa; phylum Chordata; class Mammalia; order Carnivora; family Canidae; genus Canis; species Canis lupus. The sequence continues at coordinate 57,703,538 of NC_049230.1, forward strand.
CAGCTGAGTAAGAATGCTGATAAAAAAGAAGGTGGGTACCAGAAGAGCCAAAAATTTCTGAAGTAATTACCTATAAGAAGGAATTCAGGGATGTGCAGGGAATTAACTTTTTCATTATAGGACTTGTGATATTATTTAACTTTTAAAACTATATAGATAGCAACTACCCACGGGTTCTGTCCCCATGCTTTAAGAAAAATACTTTTTTGCACTGGAAAAAAAAGTAAATAATAAAGATAAAACCTGTATATACAGGTTGACCCTTGAGTAACATGGGTTTGAACTACATGGGTCCACTTATGTGTGAATTTTTTATAGTACAGTACTATATGTGTATTTTCCTATTTTCTTAACATCTTCTTTAGATTACTTTATTGCAAGAATATGGTATATAATACATACACCATACAAAATATGTATTAATCAACTGTTTGTTATTGGTAAGGCTTCCAGTCAACAGTAGTTAAGTTGTTAGACAGTCAAAAGTTATGTGTGGATTTTTGGCGGTGTGGAGGATCAGCAGCCCTAACCCTCTTGTTGTTCAAGAGTTCCTTTGCTAAAAGTAAAAGTTGTTTTTAAAGTTTGTAAAAAGAAGACTACATACTTTCAAATTCTAGAGCTTAGAAAGATTTCTTTCTTTCCTTTACTAACATGGACTTTATTTGGTAACTTCCTTTCTCCTAAAAGCCACAATTTTATTGCGTTGGATTTTATTGTGTTGGATTTTATTTATTATTTTTATTTATCCATTTTATTGCATTGGATGTCACTTTTCTATGAGAACACTGTTATTAAATAGTTGCTTTCCATTGCAAACATCTCTAAACCTTTTAAGACCAAAATGTTATATGAGTATAACCATTATATTGTGATTTTGCCAACATCTTGTCTCTGTGGCCTGTATTTTCTGAAGGTTAAAGCACAAGCTATTAGCTGAGTACTCTTGTCCCATCCTAAGAATGACTAATATCTCAAATATAAATGAAAACAGCTGCTTTTCCATAACATTAGAGTTCCAAACAGCTGTCACATACACATTTTGACATTCTCTCTTTTTTTTTTTTTTTTTTGTTTCCCCAAATTGGGACAAAAATTAGTTTACTGAATCTACTAATCTGGTTAAGTATATCATCTAACTTCTGTGGAAAAGTGGAGAGGAGGTCACAGAAAAGCATTTTGAATTAGAATATAGCCATCTCCAAAGATTCGAACTTACTTAAAATGAAAACTCTGTGATAAGACCTCTCTGTGCCAAGAACATAAAATTTTTTGTAGAGGCCTGGCTGTGGCTGCTGTACCAGTGTTGCCCTTGCCAGAGAGCCTGCGCCTTGGCAAGACAGCCATTGTTCTCTCCCATCTCAAGAGACTGTGGAGTGCCACCCCATTGTCTCCTGAAAGCCTGAATCCGTGCTGTCTCATCTTCTGCAGCCGTTGGAGGGTTTATTTCAGGGATTATTGTTGTGGATCAGAAGGCTGTGCTCCCCCTATTGGCTTAATGCTGGCCCTACCACTCCTAAGTAACCTTGATCAGGTCATTCACTCTCTCGGAGTTCCTTGCTTTACTTTGCTCTTCAGTAAGATAAAGTCACAACTATATCACACGCTGTTGGCTGGTAGTCTTAATTGTGGGAGCTTAATACCTGTGTTCTAGCTTAATCCCCGAGGGTTTCCCCTCTTGCTTCTCTTACTCTTTCTAGCTCTTTGGTGGGTTTCATAGTCTGTTTGAACTTCATTTTCCTCCTCTATAAATGAGAATAACACTATCTTCTCCATAGCATTGTTGCCAGAATTAAGTAGATATCCATGTGAAACACCGAAAACACTGTTATTATTTTATTACTCCATAAATGTTAGTCCTGACCCCTCCCTTCAGTTTCATTGTTATGAGACTCAGCCATGCTCACAATTGTGTGATATAAACACTTTGTTTTTTGTGAGTATGACTGCTTTGAGTCATGATTCAACAGAGACCCTAGCTACTAAGGAACCTGGCTCAAATTTAGTCCACATTACATACAGCCCAGAATGTGTGCATCTGTCTGCCCAGCTGCTCATTTGAGCTTTTCCAGGGGTCTGAGGTGCCTTGTCAGAGCAGCAAAGCATCAGTGAGAACACAGGTATGCACGTGTAAGAATGACCTAGCATTCCTCTGTAGCACTCTGCATCTGGGGCTGGATATGCAGAAGGGTTAAAAGCTGGAGAAACTTTTGTCATAAATTTACTCTTCAGCAGGACTTCCCAGGGAACATCTGACATTAGGAGAGAGGAAATGCTGATTGGTCTCGGAGTCAGCTGAAGGAGACAGGAGCTGCAGTGGAAGCTGCTGGATTTACTGTTATTAGCAAGGCAAATGGAAAGCCAGCAGGGCAGCCCAGCTCCCAGATAATAGATGTAACAAGAAGGAGAACTCCCAGGAAGGAAAATGGCTGGCAGCCATGAGTCCTCTTCCCCCTCTACTGCCATTTTTTTCCATCGCTTTTACCTTGTTTTGTGTGTTTAGCACAGGGAGAAGCATATTTTAACATTTTGAGTTATAAGTCACAATTGATTTAAAATAAAACAGGATCTATAATTCAGCTTACCAGTTTGATAGTTGAACATGGTGAAATGTTAAAATTGTATGAATATAGTATCAAACAACTGCCATTTATTGAGCACTTTCCATGCCTAGCCTAAGTGCTTTACATGTGTTATTTCATGTAATCCATATAACAACTTCATGCTTTAGAAATTATCATCATCCCCAATTTAGAGATAAAAAACAATGCTTAGAGACCTTAGGTAATTTCCCAAGGTCTTAAAATTTAGTGAAGCTGGGATTTGAACCATGCCATTAAGGTCCTACCAGTCCAGTGGAAAGTACTGAGACAAGAGCACAAATGGCTATTATGGGGCCAGACAAGGTACTGGCAGTAAGAAAAGTGCTTACTGAGGCCTGTGTTCCTGTCTTGAAAAACAGCCCTGGCTGGTACAGTGGTATTTAGAAGGTGGATGGGTAGGCAGGGAAGAGCCCAGCTGGCAGGTAGAAATGATCTCTGAAGGACCTGATCCCTCAAAACAAGAAGGGCATGAAGGCAGTTGATACCTAAGGACCACAAGGACTGAGGGAGAATTGCAGGTCCTGACAGCAAGGACCAGGGAAGCAGATGATGCTCAGCATCCAGGGACACAAATACAGAGAGCTGTGTCCTATGCAGGGTCAGGTCAGAAAGGCAACAGGTGAACAAAACATCAATTGTCAAGATTACCGCTAGAAAAAAAAAATCCCTTTAAAAATACCTACCAGATCCCAGCATATACTAGTTTTTCTCATTAAGCCCAATGTAGCTAGCTTTTTTTTTTTTTTTCCTAGCAGGAGAACCAATGAAAACTAAAAATATATATCTTTAAATGCTAAAATCAAACTTGGCACAGAAAGACATTTGGCTAAGAAACCGACATCACCATCCACCTAATTAATTCAGTAAGTCATTCATCAGACATTTACCAAGCTCTGTAGTTGCAAAGATTAGTAAGACTCCCACCTCACATTCACTCTCTTGGGGTTCATTGAATCACTGAGAATCATGGCAAGTGGGATTCTCCAAACTGTTGTTCTCTTGGTCATTCCTCACCTTTTCCTTCATTTTTACCAAACAAGTGTAGGTGAATTCAGGTAAATTAAATGTGTACATTTAAATGTGTACACAGAGAAATCCAGGCAGGTAGGTAGCGTCAAGGGCAGGCCCAATTTTCTGAGAGGCCCACTGAGAACCTAACAGGGTACTAGACCCAGGGCAGGGTTCTGGGCAGGGTTGGGCCAGAGGCAAGGCCACTTACCTGGATGAGACTTGAAGATCAAGGCCAAAATAAAAAAAAGGAAGTCTTGTTTTAGGTTGGCCTTAAATTGCAAAAATCTTCTTGTTTTGAAGCAGAGCCTGCAGGTGAGATGAATGTTAAGTGATGTGACTTTCCCTATTGTGGGGAAAGGAAGTGGGCCAGTCTGGGAATCTGGTAGGGCCTGATGTCATGGAGGTCAGTTGGAAAAAAGTGTATGCAAAGGGTCCTGGAGGCCAGATAAGACTTAAGGAATAACCGTAAGAAAGGGATGTGGTTTTGACAGACTGGAGGAGCAGGCAGTGTGAGTGAAGGGAACTATGATACTATGCACTGAACAGTGAGGAGACCAGTTTGGCTGGCTCATAGAGGACATAGATGAACAATTAGGATGGATAGAAGATCCAGAGAGTAGGGCAAAGAAATTGTGAAAGGATTTTTAGCATGGAGGGGATATAACCTTAAGAGAGGACCCTCTAATAATAGGATGAAGGATGGATGGCTGGAGGCCAGGAGAAGAGTGGGGAGACCATTCTTGATGGCTGGATGATAAGCAATTCAGGGGAGATATTTAAACAGGTAGTCTGCAGAACTTGAGAGTTGACTGTCAACAACAAGGAGGGAAGGCTGAGTAAGAAGTATTCCAGACTTGTGAGTGCCTTGTTCACTACTATGAATCCTTAGAGGCCAGAATCAGTATTAATGATCTTTGCATCTGTAGTGCCTAGCCCAGGACTCAGCACGGGATAGGTTCAGTAAACATTTGACGAACAGCTGAAATAATTTATTGTCATTGGAAACCTAGTTACAAGGAAAAAGCTGTTTTCGGTAGAGAAGCTTAATACATTTGTAGTTGATTCTCCTTTGAAATTAGGATCAAATAAGTGCTTGGAGTTCTCTTCATTCCTGCAAAGGCAGGCCTGAGCCATTTATTGTCAGTGGTACTTCGTTGGAGAGTTGATGGAAGCCCCAAAGAGGCCCTGCAGCCTGTTGTCCCACCCACGGTTACAACCTCTTCCAACGGCCACTGGCACCCAGCGGTTTATAGAACACTGTCACTCTTAGTTCCTCACAGAATCTGCTCAGTAGCCTGTCAAGTACATACAACTATTATCTTCATTTTCAGAGGAGGAGACAGAGGTTCAAGAGGATGTAATTTACCCAAGCCGGTCTCTGGCATAAGCAGATATGAATAGAAGTCTTCAGATTCCACTGTATCCTAACAAAGTCTGATGATTGAAAACAGCTGGCCCTAAGCATACTCTCCATTGACTTAGTTTGGAGTCACCACTTTTTTATAGCAGAGAAAAGGCTACAGACAAATGAAGTCTCCTTTTTGTTTGCTTCTTTTGTTTTTGTCCTTAGGTGTTTGTGACTAAATTCACTAATTTTGCTGGCTGTCAAGGCTGTGTTAAGGAAAATGGGTTTGAACTGCTGTGGTTTTTGAGTACTGGACTGGATGTCAGAAACCTTTGCCATCACGGGAAATTCTGTCACTCTGGATTTACTATCTGTTCCCCACAGCTGAATTCCTCAGCAGTGTGATTTAGCACCCTGGCTCCCCATCAACCAGTTTTGGCATTTATTTGAATGCATTACCCCACTGGCTTCCATAAACTATTTTACAATTGTTTAAAATAAATGACTGTTTATTTCCACAAAAACCATCTGTATTTCTTTACAGAGTAGCAGATAACTGTATGTAAAATTTGGTAATGTCACAGTGACTCAAGAGAAACAGATTAGATTGAAAAATTGGATGGTAAGGGATAGTGTTAAAGGTTTTCATCCTCGGGCAGCCCTGGTGGTGCAGTGGTTTAGCGCCGCCTGCAGCCCAGGGTGTGATCCTGGAGGCCCGGGATCGAGTCCCACGTCGGGCTCCTTGCATGGAGCCTGCTTCTCCCTCTGCCTGTGTCTCTGCCTATCTCTCTCTCTCTCTCTGTGTGTTTCTCATAAATAAATAAATAAATATTTTTTTTTAAAAAAAGGTTTTCATCCTCTGTAACAAGTGATACCTGGATTTGAAGGAGGAAAAAAAATGTTTCTTTTTTCAAAGTAATACCAGGCTTCCTTTCTCCAAAGGGAAATGCATTCCTGCCAGCTGGGTAGTAACAGGTTATGGACTATGAGCATTTCTCTGTTTTTCCAGCACTCTCTCTGCCTGGGGTGGTGTTGTATAGGAAGCTCCTATCCAGCAGCTTCCAGCCTTCACCAAGTTTTAGGGTTATCCATGCCTTACCTCTTCTTGTTCTGATGGTGAGTGGATTTCTAGGCCCGTGTGTTATATCTCAGAGAACTGGTAGGAGACACACTGGGACAAGGTTGATGAGAGAGAAGGTAGGTCTGAGTCAGGGAACTGAGCTGAAAGGGAAGCGGGATTGGCTCCTGACAGTGGTGGTCTTCCATTCTCCAGCCAGAGCCCAAAGCAGCACAGATCTATGCCAGCCCTGTCCATCCCCAGGAAATCCAGTCAGAGTTGGGGATCAATTGTGAGTCTCCAAACAGGGGGGACATTTGGAGGCTGCTGGAGGTAGAACTTTAGGCCTGCTTTGGAGGACAAAGTAGTCAGGGTGGTAGCCAAGCAGGCCGAGTTTCTATTTAGTAACCACTGAAGTCACACACTTTTTGCTGTGGCTGCCCCAGGAATGCAGAGGTACTGAAACATGCACTCCAACCACTCCAACCACTCCAACCTCCATTTGCATACAGCTAGTAACAAGAGATAGACCCAAACAGAGACTTTCTTCGTGTGAGTTGCACAGAGAAGTCCAGGGGCAGAGGTACTCAAGCTGCTTTGATTTCTTGAGTAGGAGAGAATGAGTACTAGAGAAGTGAAGTAAAGGGAAGATTACTTCAGAGGGACTAGTATGAGCAGAGCACAGAGGGTTGAAACAGCATGGTTTGGAGGGTGTTTCTAGATTACTGTATCATTGGGTGGGAGGCAGGAAGAGAAAGGAAATAAGACTAGCATGGCAGACCTCTAGAGGTTCCAGCCTTTGCTGGAGAATCATACCCCACCTCCCCACCCCCACCCAGTGAAGCTTAGACAGCAAAACCAGAAACCCCGACATGATCTGTGGAGCCCTGGGAACAGCTCTTAAAAGGGAGTTACTGTTATTATCCCAAAGCAAGGCATAGAATGTTTAAGTAACCTGCCTAGGGTCACACAGCTAGGAAGTGGTGGAGCTGGGAATTCAGATCCAAGCAGTCTAGCTTATAACTACTATACCATCCTGTCTCAAATGTTGGGGTCAGCAGGGTTTGTGGGTCACTCCCTACAACACATACACATACTAAGTTTAGGACAGGGAATAAATCCAGACCTTCCTCCTACCCCTGAAGCTACAGAAATGGACTCCAAACACACTGCCTCTTGTCTCAAAGCCTGAGTGGAGGCACCAGGACTGTCCTAGAGGGAGAGACACAGTATGGAGTCACCCTTTGTTTTCCATAGCCCATCTAGAATCCAGGAGGAAGACAGGGCAGGCATAGTTGTCTAGACTAGGGTGATAGAACAGCAGATGGACAGTAACCGTTGGTCTGCAGTCATGGCCTCTCTCTGAACAGCCTGTGGGGGCTGCCTAGCCTCAGATGTTCCAGTCCTCTTTACCTTTACTGCCTAGCTCCTTTGGGCAGCTCTGGAAGCCTTTGTGGCCCACCTTATGCCTTGACTCTGGACCATGGGAACCCCTGAAGAGGCTCAATGCCATTTTTGATCCTGGTCCCCCAGCTACTTAGGTGTCTCCCCAGCAGCCACTGAGCCCCCATGATCCACAGGAGCCAGAGATGGTAAGAAGAGTCTCCAGAGACCACAGTCCATAGTCTGATTTAGCTGTAATCACCTCTTAGATTGTTTAACTTCATTTTTAAAAATTGGGTTTTTAATGACAGAAGTAATACCTATATATGCCCACTGTCAAAAAGCCAAACAAGATAGAAATCTATAAAATAAAAAAGCAAAAAAGCCTTTGTCTTTGCTACTATCCCATCCTATGCACAGACGTTAACAGAGTTAACTAGTTAACGGAGTAACTGTGCAAACTGTTTGGCTGATATCCTCCAGATTGTGTGTGTGTGTGTGTTTTGAAAATACACACTCGTAAATGCACATATATAGCTGAGGCTTTACTTTATTAATATGGAGCATGCTCTGTACATTCTATATCTTTTAAAATTTAATAATGTATCATGGAAATCTTCCAATGTCTTATTAACTTGGTTTATTTTTTTAATAGCTACATAACATCCTAGTGTACAGAAATACTGTAATTTATTTGATCATTTCCTGCTGGAGAATATTTAGACTGTGCAATATTTTATTTTAAAACAGTGCGGCAGTGAACATCTTTGAACATACATCATTGTGTGCTTGGAGTAATGCTTCTCCGGATAGATTCCTTTGTTGGGTCAAGAGTCAAGGTTGTTCAATTTTAAATGCCACCTTGTTGAAGTCATTCTATTGAACAAAGATTATTGAGCACCTACAAAGAGCCTGTTGCTATTCTGGAGCTCTGGGAATACAGAGTTGGTTTTATTAAAAAGCCCCTCCACCCTCATCTTCAAAGATTTGCAGGAGGGGGGCGGGGCGGAACCAATGACAGACAGAAATGCTTCTAATCCAGCATGCTCGATCCATTGAGACAAGCAAGGCCCCAAGGAAGTTGCAATGAAAGAGCTCTTGACTCTGACAGAGATTTAGGCAGGGCTGCAGAGAGGAGGGGAGATGCCAAAAGATGTGCCTCCCTACTCCTCCCAGGAGCCCATATGTGAGGCTGGGTATTCAAGAAGAAATTTGTTCTAAAGAATTATGATGCTCCTGCATTTTCTCCTGCACAAAGAAGGAAATCTCGGCTGTACGCCCTTTCCTTTCCTCCTCTTGGCACTTTCTGATTGATGATTGGAAATGATGGCAATACATAAACTATTTTTCTTTTTATTTTATGACCTGGTAATAGCAGTAACATATTTCCAGTAAATGTTTTCTATCGCAATAAAAAAGTTGTAACAAGACTAGAAATGGGTATAGTTAAACCCTAAAGAAATCATACTTTCAGAACTGTGGATTGAGGCGGTAACTCTGTAAATCATTTAACTTAGAAAAAGGTCCTCCTCCACCCGAACAATTCAGGGCAGGCAGCCTGTGTTCACTTTCAGTGCTCAGCAGATAGGTGTATGCCACGAGGGCTTGGAGAACCCTCAGTTTTGACCCTCATAAAACCGACTGCTCTCTCTCTGTCTTCCTGCCTGGCTTCCCCCACCCCAACACCTTTACTCCTCTTCGAGCCAAAGAATCATCTCAACCTTAAAATTCTTTTTTTCAACCCCCAAATCAAGAAATCATAGCATGCTCTTTCTGGAATACAGCATAGTAGTGTGGTTAAGAGCACAGGCTCTGGAATCATACACCTGGATTCTTGTCCTGGCCACACGATTTAACCACTCCAGTTTTCTTCTCCTCTGTAAAATGAGGATTATAATGAGGCCTCCCCTCTAGAGTTTTATGATTCAGAGTGCTAATGCACGTAAAGTGCTTTGTTAAGGGCCGGGAAAGTCCTCAGTGTCATTCACCGTTGTATGAAAAAAGAGTAAATTGATGATTTTGTTTAATTTGCATAGCAGTATAACAACCAACATATATTGTGTGCTTATTATGTCGTAGGCATCACGTTACACATAATCTTTGCAGTTACTCCTCAAAGGTTTAGATCGGTAATGTGCCCAGTGTCACATAGTTTGTAAAAAAGCCAATATTTTAATCAAGGTCTTTCTGACTCCAAAACCATTGTCTAACCACCACATGTCCACCTTCTAGGATTAGATACTCAGCAGGAGCAGAGATGGTAAAACTAGTCAAAACTACTCAAAAGTAGTTCTGTCTTATGCAATCATGGCCTCCTTTGGCAAATAATGATTTTGGAGCAGATGATATTGAGAAACTATGCTCTAGGAGTTCCAGGGCCAGGCAAAAAAGAGAAATTCCCTTTCCCTAATTGCACGGAGAGCAGCCTGCTCCTCAGCTGATCCTTGTTTAGGCCCTATCACTCTCAAAAGAATGAATGTCTGCTTTTTCTGTTTGTTTGGTGTCCTTAACATGCTCTAAAAATTAGGCCTTTCCCAGCCTTTGTCTTTAATTTCTGATTCTAGCTGACACCTTCATTAATGGTCCAGTACAAGCTTTCTGTCAACTTGAAGACTACTCTGTAAAAGTGGTTTTGCTGTCCTATCAATAATGGTCATAATTTCCCCAATACTCTCATCAGCAGTGAATTGAGTCTTGTAGCAAAGAAATGGAAACCCCAGTGCAGTGGTTTTAAAGTGATTTGTCTTGTAGACGGCGTCTTATTTCAGTAAAATCAGGTCAGTGCAGCACTGCTGGGTCAGATGTAAGTCTGATACAAATTACTTGGAGGAAATTGATCATTTGAACATTAGGTTATTTTTAGCTACTGTAGCTTTTTAATATCTCTTTTTTTCTTTATTTACATCTGTTTTAATAAACTTTAACCATCATCATCAGGGAAATTAAATGTCTTCTCAATTTCAGCCTAGCCTGTGGAAGGAATACCATCTCCCCACCTGCCTTCCCTGCACGGTTTTAGGATTGGCCGCAGTTCCGGCCTCGTTTAAAACACTTAAGCCCCACTCCTCCTCATCCTCTGGCCGGCCCCATTCTGGCGTTTGTTTATTGCACACACTGGCCCCTTGACCAGTCTGTTCTTCATTGCTATTGAAAGTTAATGGGGGCAAAATTGCATTCCCAAACATTTGAACCTGAAGTGGCCAGGGCCGAACTTAGTTGATCTCTGGTGATCGGTTCAATTTAGTTACGATTTTTTGCCATTAGGCTGGGGCTGAATGATGGTGATTTGGTTGAGGCCAAATGTCTGAAGAAAATTGGCTCTCTGATAAGAGTGCTGTTATCAGAGGGGGCTCCCTTCTCATTTACATTTAGATGAGTATTGATTATTTATTTACTCAGAGAAGTGAGATTCGTTTCCAATCTTATCTTTCTCGTCTCTGCTTGTCAGCAGAAAGAGAGATAGAGCTCCTGACATCAGACCAAGATAACAGCACTTTGTAGTAAAGATAAAAGTTGGAATGGGCCTTTTTCTAGTCTTGACTGAAAGGATAAGTTTTAAAAATTAGAACTGATGGGTCATGCTTTCAAAACCTTTCCTGAAGGTTTTGTAGTTTAACTAGGCAGGAGAATTGGTTTATTGGAACAGCCTTGGTCTTTCTTCTTTTGTAATAGGAATTGTATTTAATTTGATTATATTCGGCTGATTCACTGAGAGCAAATTGTGTATTGGCTCAGAAGAGGCTAAAATGTGACCTTATTGTCATGTCACCTTGTTCCTTTTTTATTATTTAAATTCCAAATTATCGGATCTGAGCCTCAGAGGGAGTATAAGCTACAGTGGCTATCACTTGAATATAATTCAGTGCTTACATTAAGATCAAGCAGAAAATGATTATAGTCTCCCCTAGAGGAAGAGTTATAAGCAATAGCATTGACACTAAATGCAGACATTTTAGAATAGCTGATGTTGGGTCTGAGCTCTGATACAGACGGCATCAGCTTGTCAGGGGTGGCTTTGGCTCAGTGAAGAGCTCACGATTCAGTGAGTCCCTGCCATGGAGCAGGTGAGGCTTGGCACCGTTTGCCTTGGATGAGCCTCCCTGCCATCAGCCTCCTCTGACCCATTGTCCACGGTGTCTTCAGAAGAATCTTACCATAGTGTAAAGCTGACAATGTCACCTTCCTGCTCTGTTAGCATCCGTTGCTGCCGGACCTTGACCAACAGTCTTGGCCAAGCATCCCAGCCTACTTCTCCTCTCACCCCAACAGAACCTATGTCTTTTCCACACTGAATTTCCCCTTGGTCCATGTGGGCTCTTCAGTACCTCCTTGCTTTCGGACATGCTCTTCCCTCTGTAGAAATGCACTGTTTCCCCTACTTCACCTGGCCCTGAGCCCTCCTTCAAGAGTGTGCTCAGATGTTCCACTTCAGGATAGAGGAAGTTCGTTGTTTGCCTCTTCTATGCTTCCACAGCACCTGATCTATCCCTACCTGGGGAGGAGCACTGACTCAGGCCCTTGGATAACGTCTGCTCCTGAATGTGCTGCCACCTCCTCCAGCCTACCTGAGGGCAGGAATCACTGATTATTCATCTTTGTGGCTGGGTCATCGTTGGTGCTCAGGATACCTTTGTTACATGATGTGTGGGTGGCGTTGTAACATCACCTGTCCTTTGATACCTGTGCTGCCATGGTTGGCTCCATGACCTTTACTCATCAGTTTTAGACTATATTTATTGAACCTGAGCCTAGGGAACCTTAGGACTCCGGGCTGCTGAACAAGTCTGATTTTGTAGCTTAAAAGCAAGCTTGCTTAAATAGATATGCACCATCTCCCACCCTACACCCCTGTCTTGGACACACGTGAGAAACAAGATACCACATCCACTTTAACACCAGCATTCCCTGCCATCATGTATTTTCCCTTAATGGGGCTATTAGCCTGTTGGGACTCTTGGCCTACGGTTCCACCTGCACCTCATCTCAGCTAGCTCTGTCCCAGCCCGTACGAACAGTAGTAGATGCTGTCACTGAGCACTGTGCCGAAGGAGTCAAGGATTGTCTCATTTAATCTTCATAGCAACCTTCCAAGAGAGGTTCTATTATCTTCCTTTTATAGATGAGAAAATACGCAGAGAGGGACCACTGGGTGGCTCAGCAGTTGAGCGTCTGCCTTTGGCCCAGGGCATGATCCTGGAGACCCAGGATCGGGCTGGGCTCCCTGCATGGAGCCTGCTTCTCTCTCTATGTCTCTGCCTCTTTCTGTGTGTCTCTCATGAATAAATGAATAAATAAAATCTTTAAAAAAAAAAAAAAGGAAAAGAAAATACACAGAGATTAAGTAACTTCCCCAGAATGCATGTCTGGACGTGTTACTCCCTGAGAGGGTGCAAACACCTGGATTTTTCTGCTCAGAATCCAGCCTTTCCTCCTCCTGGCTCATACTTCATATTTTTCTGGCTGCAAGAAGCTCTTTCAGATTAAAGTAGCTCTTTAAGCTGGTGAATGGAAGATGATTGACATAAAGGCACATCCGTGGAAGTATTCAACCTTTGACTTCATTTTTCTTTAGGCAGGTGGTCCTCAAATTTGTTCTGATGCTCAGCAGTAATAGCAATAGGTTAATTCATTTATATCTCACTTCAATCCAAAGAACATCTGGAATATATACATCCTTATAATAGGATAAAAATACATGAATTGAAAAACTACATGAAAGGAAAAGGAAAATAAAGATCCAATCATCACAGAAACGCATGCCCAGTCAGCACAGTTGGATCACATGTTTAGTGCTGAGCTTCCTCAGAGGCAAAGGAGAAAGAGAAACCATCACTTAGTCACAAGAGTTATATTAAACTGTCTGAAGATACAAAAGAGCAGCCAATAGCTCCAAGAAAGCACAGCTTTTCCTGAGAGTGAGGTCTGAAGGAGTTTTCCCCTTGCATCTTTAGAAATAAGAGGCAGAATGTATGTATGTATCCACCATCTAACAGATTTTCTTTGAAACTTATGTGCTGAGATGTTTGCCTCAGATTTACAAAATCCCATAAAAATCCTGCCTGGCTGTTATAACTTGGGACCCTCCCAAAGTGCCCAGAGCAGTATTTTGTTCCTAGACCATCCAGTGACATGGTGTTACTGCAATAAATACATCATTAGAATACCCAAGCAGGTTTTCCTGTCTCGGCACAGTAACTGCTTCCCAGAATCCTTCTTTGGTGTCCACATCCACTGCAAAGTAGAGAGCATGTGGCTTCATGTGCAGCTGTGATATTTGAAAATCTCTTTCCATAGGTGGATGTTGCCTTGAGAAATACATCCTGTTCAGTGGGAAGGAGACTTTTATATAATCATTTCCTTGGAAAAAATATATTAATAGAAGCTGACCTCACAGCTTGTCTTTTTAAAGTGGTTTTAGCTGCTATTTTTTCTTTTCTCCCATGTTAGCTGCCTGAAAATTAAGCATTTGATAGAAATTCTAGATTGATAGATCTAGTAGGTCTAGGTTGTCATGATCTCAATTATCATCACCAGACATTTATTAAGAACTTGTTATGAGGGAGGCAGTATGGTTTGTACATATTATAGAGTGCAGACTAGGGCAGCCTGGCTGTGAGTCCTCATTCTGCCACTTCCTATGGGACCTTGAGCTGGTTTTTTAGCCTTTGTAAGTCCCAGTTTCTTCCTGTTATGAAATGGAATTCATATTCTTTACATCCTAGGATGACAAATCAGGTGTTCTGTATTAAAGGCCTAGCACGGTACCTGGCACACAGTCAGAGGCCCTGCTATGTTCTGACCTCTTAGTATTGATATAGTCCAGTGAGGAGGCTGTGGTTGATAGCTGACACTTATATAACACAATTAGTGTATCAGACACTGTTCTAACTGCTTTACAACTATTAACTTATTGAATCCTCAGGTAGGCCTATGAGGTATTATTATCCCCATTTTACAGATGAAGAAACTGAGAGAGATTGAGTTGCCCCAAAATACATACATACAACTCATACAGCTGAGTTGATCAGCCAGGACTAGAGCAAGGCAATCTGGCCCAAGTCCATTCCCTTAACTACCAGGTTATATTACTTCTCATACATATATGGCCTAAAGTTATCCATTTGGCTTTTTCAGGGGGAAAATGTGTGCAACAGTCTTTCTTTCTTTTTTTTTTTTTTTTTTAAGATTTTATTTATTCATGAGAGACACAGAGAGAGAGAGAGAGAAGCAGAGACACAGGCAGAGGGAGAAGCAGGCTCCATGCAGGGAGCCCAACGTGGCACTCAGTCCCGGGTCTCCAGGATCACGCCCTGGGCTGAAGGCGGCGCTAAACGGGCCGAGCCACCCAGGCTGCCTACAAGAGTCTTTCTGTGTGAGATATCTCATCCACTGTTTGGGCAAGAATTAGGAGTTCAATTTGGATTTTGATCTCAAGTCTCATCTACAGCTTAGCCACCCTACCTTCCCCGGAATCCTTTGCTATGCCCAGAAATGGGTTTCCAAATAGGTCTTCAGTTTTTATGGAAGAGCAGAGGGAGTACCTAGGGTAGAAGGTAACACTCAGAATTTCAGTTAATGACAAAACTGGGCACATATAGGAATATTCTTAAGGAAAGATGAAAGGAGAGTCTTCCTGGATGGATGGAAAAATAAGGTGATCCTGTCTTCATAAGGATCCAGGATATAACCATTGGACAGAATATTTAGTATGTATGGATTTCATAAAAATAAATAATTTCAGATCGTTTTCATTTTGAACTTATAGAAACCACAAGTTAAGTGATTCAGAACCCAAATGAAACTACAAATCTACAAAAATTTATACTTATGGTATAAACTATGGCCTCTTTATAATTGTCCAGTAATTTATAGTTTGTTAGAAGAAGAAAGGTTCAAAACACAGGGGCTTTAAAGCCTAAGACCCTTGGGGTTTTATTTCCCCTGAGCTACTTCCTACCTTTGTGGTCTTGGGGAAGTTACTTCATCCTGCTAACCTTCAGGGTCCCAGTCTGTCAAATGGGGATAATAATATCTGCCTCTTAGAGCTGCTGTTAGTATACAGTAAGGTAACGTGTAGAGTGTTCGGCATATAATGGCCATTCAGTAAGTGAGCATCATCATCATATTAGGCTTCAAGGAGAAAATCCTAAAGCTACTTTCACAAAACAAACTATTTTAATAGAAATATCTGCAAGACCCAAGAAACAAAAGAGGGTGAATGGTTGATTGATGGCTGTTATGGCTTTGAGAAGTGGTGGAGGGGCTCATCATGCTTAGAGACAAGGAACCCTTGCTAGTACTCCCTCCCTCCCCTAGTTTCCCTCATCACGTTTTCCAGGCAGCCACAGAGACTAGAAGGAAAGAGTGCAAAGGAAAACAGCCTGATATACACCGCGATGCAGCCAGGCCTTGGGTCCCAGCGATCAGGAAAGTGGTGGCTTATTTATAGCCTAGCTGCCAGGTAGGCAGACAGCTGTAGGTAGGCAGAGAAGCCTAGCTGACAGGTAGACCGAGAAGCCCAGCCCACTGTGCACTGTGCTCAGAGTCAGACTAAGCAAGTCTAGGTTTCAGGGTTACCTAAGATGAAAATGACGATCTGCATAAACAGATAAATGTCTGATTTTGATTAAATTATCACATGTGAAAGACCTATTAGAGATGCCACAATGTGTGATAATTGTGGTATCCCCAGAAAAATGGCATAGGAAGAAATCAGAGGACTTATAAGTATATATATGATGTATTTTAAATTATAAAAGTAGCCTTTTTTATTATAGGAAATGTGAAAAATACAGAAAAACACTAAGGAAAAATAAAACACTCATTATCCCACCATCCAGTATTAGCACTATTTACATGTTGGGAATGACCTTGCAGTCTTTTTTTCCCTTGTGACTTTACCCATATTTTTTCACAATTGCAATCTTCTGCACATGTTGTGTTATAAGTTGCTGTTTTCATAAGATAGCATATTATAAACATGTTTTATAAAACTAGATATTTTTGCAGCATCACTTTTAAGATCTTTATGGTATTTCACAATATTTTGTTTAACCAGTCCCTTGTTGTTATATTTAGGGTGTTCCCAAACTTTGGCTGTCATAAAAAAGTGAATTATTGTGGCTAAACATTGTACCCAATTTCACCCTAAATTCATAGAGGTGGATGTCAGTGTCTTGCACACTATGTTGCTGGGAGGTATTCAGGGCAGTCCAAGATGGTTTAACCGGCCCGTGTCTTAGAAAGCAGCTCTCTAGGTTCAGCGGCGACTCCTTTACCCTAGTGGGCTTGAGGCCCACAGCTCTGAAAGGTGGGTGCTGGGAGGGGAAAGGAGAGGGTGCATTGGAATCTTCTTACCAGCTGAGTTTTCTGAAAGTTCAGCTGGGCATGATTTTTCTGTGATTACTTTCCCCAGTGAGTGTGGAAGCATCAGGAATCAGCAGCAAACATGCCTGGTTATTGACAGATGTCAGTGGTAGGTGACAGATGTCAGTGGTAGGTGACAGATAATCAGAGACTAGGAATCACCTGTGTTTCCATACCTTTATTTGCTAAATATTTTCAAAATGAAAATTTAACTGTGTATGATGTTGAAATGCAGTATCCTCTTGACCTGAATATAGCATTTTAGAGTTTATAAGAATTGTGTAGTCTTCTGAGCATGTATTTGCATAAAATTGGAAAAGTGTTTTGAGCACTATTGACTTGGTAAAAGTTTAAGCACTATAAGTAGTGTACAAAAGACTGTGGACAAGAACTCTGAGTCTTGCTAATGACATACCAATTAGAGAAAAGATGGACTCTCCCATGAAACTGACATGACATGACAGTGCTCTCGACGAATGTAGAACATAGGGGAGGAGGATGACATGGAGGAGGTGAGTGAAATGCCTCTGACTGGTGAAGGAGTGGTACTGGATGTGAATAACAAGCTGACAACAGCTGAAGAATATATCTAAAAATATGTGTTCCGCCTGGGAGCCCCGGAAGGCCTCTGATGCTTTCCTCAGATCTCTTACACCTTTCCTCCGTCTGACCAAACACGCCTTTCATAGTCAAAATAATAAGACAGTTTCTTATGCCTCTAATCTTTTCAATAACCATTAACAACATGAGCAGTCTTTTGAATCTGATCATTGGACCCATTAGGTATTATCTGAGAAGAACAAGATTGTCATTTGCCTTGACAAAGAAATACATGAATAAATGTATAAAATGCCCCAGTGTTTTATTAAGATCTGCCACAGCCCCCCGTGTGGCACAGGCTAGCTAGTATTCCCGGTTTTCAGTATTATTGAATCTGTGTCTTTGTGTTTTCATGAATGTTCAACAAAAACATGAATCAGCAGCCCCTGTCTTTCTATCTCTGTACCCAGAAATCGGAGTTGTTTTTTGTCTCACCAGCTTTTTAAATTTTTAAAAAGTTTTTGGGCTGTCATCGTTTTAAGAGTTCTAAATATACTTTATTCCTGCTTATAAATGACTATTCATTATTACATAATGATTTTTAATAAGTACTTCTGTAGGACTGCCTCCTATGAGGCAGATGCATTACTAAGGATTTTTCCTGTATCATCTGTAATCTTCACAGTAATCCTTAACACATAAGTGTTCCCCCATTACGTATTAGGAAACAGAGGCTCAGAGAGGGTAGGTTATCTCCTTATATCTGAGAAACCATGTAGCCATGAGATTCCAGGTCAGGCCAGCCCAAAAGCCATCTACCTCTCACCTTACAGAGAAAAACTCCAAACTCTTCCATCTTGGATAGCTAGACCCCTCAGACATACTTCAGTGTTTTTCTAATGCTTTACCAGCTTTTCAGCCAGTATATGGTTTTTCAATGCTAAATTCATTGTTTCAGACTTCCTCCCCCCTCCTGCCCCTTTGATCTTCCAGGCCCTCAGTACCGCCTAGAGAAGCAGAGTGAGCCCAATGTCGCCGTCGACCTGGAGAGCACTTTGGAGAGCCAGAGCGCGTGGGAGTTCTGCCTGGTCCGCGAGAACAGTACGTTGGCCTCCTCGCTCCGTGCCCACTTTGTCCGTTGCAAACATGCGTAGGAGTCCTGTGTTCGGGAATACTCACTGGTCTGGGTTCGCCAGGCAGATTTGAAATGACTCGGTTTTCCAAGGTAGATCTCAGCCTTTGTGCCAAAAGTGTGTCCCAAAATGAAATGATTGATTTTATGCATTTTGGTAAAATGTCTGCATCCTGTTTAGCACTCTGTGATTAGTATTTTTCTGGTAAGCTGTGTCTTCCTAAGTTAAGAGCAGCCTTGGAAACAACAGCTTAAAGATAAATATGAGGCCTTTTCTGAGGACTATTTTGTATATAAAACAACTGGCCTTGTCAGTATCACTACCATGACTTTAAGTTTTAGAAAATTCTGATTGCATACTCATTAGCAAGAGGCAGTGTAATGGTTCCTAGAGCTATGCTGTAAGCCTTTTTAAAACTTCAGTTTTTTTTCTTCTTTAGTTTCTGTGTTGTGAATCTTTGCCACTCCCTCTTCTGTGCTCCCACTAACTTAGGGGACAAGAATGTAAAAACCGAGATTATGGTAGCCAACTCCGCTGTCGTTCCTGCTTACACAGGCTGTTTCTTCTGTGAGGAGCACACTTTCCCCCACTCTGGTTAACTGTTTCTCATCCTTTGTCTCAATTCACATGTCACATCTTCAAAGAGGCTCAAAGAGGCCACCTTTTTTTTTTTAATAAATTTATTTTATTAGTGTTCACTTTGCCAACATATAGAATAACACCCAGTGCACATCCCATCAAGTGCCCCCCTCAGTGCCTGTCACCCAGCTACCCCCATCCCCCGCCCACCTCCCCATCCACCACCCCTAGTTTGTTTCCCAGAGTTAGGAGTCTCTCGTGTTCTGTCTCCCTTTCTGATATTTCCCACTAATTTTTTCTCCTTTCCCCTTTATTCCCTTTCACTATTTTTTTATATTCCCCAAATGAATGAGACCATATAATGTTTGTCCTTCAAAGAGGCCACCTTTGGTCCCCCTACTCCCCTTACCTGAACCTGATCCATTCCTCATTTGGTACCCTGTTCTATTCTGTCATAGAGTATACTACTTTTTCTTCATTATATATAGTTCTCTTTATAATTATATGTTTTTCTCAATGATTATTTGTTGTCTGTCTCCCCCACTAGGTTATCAGGTCTGTGAGAGTGTCATTGACCCGTACCATATTGTCCCTCATTATTTCAGCAAATATTCACTCGTTATCCACTATAGGCCAGTACTGTAGGAGCTTAGTAAATGTAGATTGACTGAATGAATAAATGGTAGTTTTTAGTCATGCCACTGACCCTCTCAGCAAGAGCAGCTTGCTACTCACTGACCACGGGGCCCTGACAGCCTCTGTTGAAGACTCATGCACAAATTTCACCAGGATGGTGAAACATGATCTTTGCATTTAGCAACACAATCTAAAAGGCAGAAAAAGTTGGTATCCCACAGTCTGCAGCCAATTATAAGTATCTTATATAAATATACAAAGAAATAAAAATCAAAATCAAGAGGATTCCCAAATGGTAAAAAATTCAAATAAATAATAAATAATAAAAATGTTTATCCCTATCAACAACATAAGATAAAAACATTTTAAAGCAACAATGGAATACTCTTCACCTATCAAATAAGCCAAGTATTTCAAAAAAAGAGCCCATATGACATATTCAAACATCAGTGACTAGCACGAGTTAATGTAACTGTGAGAATCAAGAAACATAAAAATGTTTTCCCCAGCATTTCTGCTTTTGGAAATCTGTCCAAAGGAGAAAAAAATCTAAAATGCAATAAGTATATATGTATAATGATAGTTGTCAGATATTTATATTATTTAACACTAGAAGAATAGTTAGATGAAGTGTATATGTATACTTAAAAAAATTGCACAGAGCATCACCTTTTGGTAAAGGCAGACCAAGTAATTTGAACAAATTCTCCCAATGAAGGTAACTTAAAAAGCTCATTAAAATCTACAAATCATCACCCTAAAGTTATCAGAAAGCACAAGATAGAAAACAATTAATGGCCTATATGTGGGAAAAGGTTGAACCAAAAGAACTGAGATCAATACCTAAGAATAATTTTACCCGGATATCATCTGAACTTGAGGGCTGCTGTATGTAAAGGAAATTTTATAGCTTTCAGATTCATATATTACAAAAGAAGAAAGGCCAAAATATAATAAATAAGCATTCAGCTCAAGAAATTAGAAAAGAAACCAAATAAAGAAACTTAAAGAGAATTAAAGGAAGGAAGTAATAAAGAGCATAAATTAATGAATTAGAAGATTTAAGGACATCAAAACCAAAAATTAGTTCTTAGAAAACATTAATAAATTACTAAACCTCTGAGTAGGGATCCCTGGGTGGCGCAGCGGTTTGGCGCCTGCCTTTGGCCCAGGGCGCAATCCTGGAGACCCGGGATCAAATCCCACGTCGGGCTCCCGGTCCTGCTTCTCCCTCTGCCTGTGTCTCTGCCTCTCTCTCTCTCTGTGTGACTATCATAAATAAATAAAAAATTTAAAAAAAATTACTAAACCTCTGATGAAATATATTAAAGACAAGGAAGAAAAATAATAGAAACAAATAGTAATAAAATAAAAAAGAGGTATACTTTTATTGCCAAGGATATATGGCTATTAAACAACATGAAATTATTTTGAAAACCTCCATACTAAAAATTGTGAAAATGTAGATGAAAAGGACAAATTCCTTTTAAAAAAATGACAATTTGCCAAAATTGACACAAGAAGAAATAGAACATACTCATAACTATTTTGAAAATTGAGTTCACAATTAAAAACCTTCCCACAAAGAAAATTCAGGCCCAGTTTATTTTGCTAGCTAGTTGTACCAAACACCTACGGAAGAAATTACTCCAGTCTTACATCAGCTGTTCCAAAGAATAGAAAAAGAAGTGTCACTCTCCATTTCAGTTTAAGAGACTATCTCAATCTTGTTACCAAACCCTATTAAAGACAATGCAACACAGAAAATTTAAATAGACACTATTAAATTTTTGCAACACAAAAACTTAAATAACCTAAACAAAATGTTAAATTAAATCCAGTATTATATTAAGGGAATAATAGAGCATTCCCAAGTTGGATTTATTCAGAGAGTAACAAGGTTAGTGTGACATTAGAAAAACCCAGTCAAGGGTTGCCTGGATGGCTCACTCAGTTGAGCATCGACTCTTAGCTCAGGTCTTGACCTCATGGTTGAGTTAGAGCCCCATGCTGAGCATGGAACCTACTTCAAAAAAACAAAAAAAAACAGTTAAGATAATTTGCCACAATAACAGATTAATAATCATCTCAGGAGATGTTGGATATTATTAGCCATTGTATATTGCATTTACCAAGAGTTTTCATAATGGGAGAAATAACTTTTGATGTTATATTAAGGAGGAAAAATGTCAAGGATACAAAAATAACACATAAGGACTAATATCAACTATGTAAAAACAACAACAACAACAAAAAGAATAAAACGAAAATGCCAAAATAGTAATAGTGGTTATCTCTGGCAAGATTCTGAGTAATTAATTCTCCTTCCTCTTTATGCTTTACTTACACTTTCCAGAGTTTCTGTGATGAGCATGCATGACTTTCTATGAAGAAAAACCAAAGAAGCAATAAAAATTACATAATGAGACCAGCTCTTAGTTTAACAGTACTTACGAAATTGAATTCTCAAACCATATATATATATAGTACTACACTATGGCACACCAAAGGGAGAATTATAACAACACACCCCTTTGTAACTTGTTTATCTATTTTTTTTTACCTGATTTAAATGGATAATTCCTCCCTCCCTATCATCTTCTTTCATTCTTTTAAGAATTTCCTCTAAAACAAACTGGGGAAACTAATTCGCAGATAGGAACTCTGTAGTGGATTCTATTTCAGAATTGACTCTTTGTTATATGATTAAGATGAAATGTTATTTGTTAGCGTCTTGATAAGTTTTTTGGACAGGTAATACTTATCCATGTTAAAAAAAAATTGCTCAAATAACAAACTATCTGTGATGAAAACTTCATCTCTCTTCTCTCTCCTGATTCTCCTTCCAGAGACAACAGTTGTTTCCAGTTTCTTCCGTATCTTTCCAGGGATCATCTGTGTATATGCAAGCATACTCTGTATAAGGATGTGAGGATACACCCACACATGCATGTATATGCTCACACATATACAATGTATGTGTGTGCACATACACATATATACAACAAATGTGTGCACATCTGTACTTCCCTGTTTAGAAACAAATGAAGACAAACTTACTTAGTGTTCTCATTTTTTCTTTTATCATTTTTAAATTTTTTATTTATTTGAGAGAGAGCACAAGCAGGGAGGAGTGGCAGAGGGAGAAGCAGCCTCCCCGCTGAGCAAGGAGCCTGATGCAGGACTTGATCCCAGGACCCTCAGACCATGACCTGAGCCAAAGGCAGATGCTAACTGACTGAGCCACTCAGGCGCCCCTTCTTTTATCATTTTAACAATACATTTGTAGAAATTATTCCACATTAATCCACATTTGTGTAATGTACACATACGTGTAAATTCAACCTTTTTCAACTATACCACAGTATATCATAGTATACTGTGATTTCAAATTATTTTTTTTTTAATTTTTATTTTTTCTTTTTTAAAGATGAGGCCTATCTCTCGTCCTAGAAAAGAGACACTATGAGGATTGGTAGGTAAAGCTTTGAAATCTGGGGCTCTTATTCTCACTCCACTTGTAAGCGTGAGCATAGTTTTAATAAATTGTCTGACATCTGTGAGCCTCAGCACCCCCATCTTAAAGGATTTGCAAGAAATTCCAGCTTTCTCACTCTGAGTCAAAATCACTATTTTTGTAAAAGAAGCCCTTACCAGCATTTACAAAGGACACAAGGCAGTCAGTGGTTTGAAATCAGTAGAATATTATAACTAATATTTGTAAAATGGAAGTAAATTATAAAAGCAATTTATTTCTTTTCTAGAGAAGGTTTTTAATCTTTTGCTTAATTTTAAATAGAAATTCCAATGAAGAAACAAATATTGTTCTCCCATAGCTACGTATTAGGACATTGGATTGAGACAAAAATATTTCAGAAATAGAATTTTTTTTTTTTTTTTTTTTTTTGCTTCTTTTGGTATGTTTGATCAGGACAGGCTTGCTGTCCATAAAGCCATTTTAGAAGTGAACTGAATTATGAGCATCTATTATGCAATGTTTAAGAGACTTCACTATTGAGCCAGATTGCCTCGGTTCATATTCTGACCCTGTCACTTACTGGCTGTGTGACCTTGGACAATTTACTTAGCCTCTCTTGGGTTTATCTGCCTTCATAAGGTTGAGAGGATTCAGTGAATTTTATTAATCATAAAGCTCTTAGAATAGTGCCTGGCACATAATAAACACTCAATAAACGTTAGCTATAATTAATAAATAATGAAAACAGCCTTCTGTGGCTGACAGAGCAGATGGGCCACAGATGTGGAGGTCTGGAATCATAGACCTGTTGGGGCCCTCAAGAAGGTGTATGATGGGGGGAGGAACTGATACAGAATGGAGGGAGGAAGGGGAGTGGAGGGCAGGCAAATCCGAAAATCTGTGTCATAAGACCAGAGACCTTAGAAGCAAAGTACTTTCCAGCAAATGTGCTTTGGTGTCCCAAAAGAGATGTGTACCTTGTAAGTAAAACCATTTGATTGAGCATACTGCCATAAGAATGGATATAAGCCTTTCAGTTTTCCTTCCAAGAAGGGATGGTCATAACTTTATTCGATCAACCACATCAAAAGATGTTTCTTGGGCAGCCCGGGTGGCTCAGCGGTTTAGCGCCACCTTCAGCCCAGGGTGTGATCCTGGGGACCTGGGATCGAGTCCCACATCAGGCTCCCTGCATGGAGCCTGCTTCTCCCTCTGCCTATGTCTCTCCCTCTCTCTGTGTCTCTCATGAATGAATAAATACAATCTTAAAAACAAAAAAAAGATGTTTCATAAATTACTTATTCAGGCCTTCTATAGTAAGGCATTATCCTAGACATTTTGCAAACACTCTCTTGTAATTTTCACAACCACCCTATAAGATACTGTTCTGATTGTGGAGAGAGGTTGTGACTTGTGCAAAGTTAGCTAGCCAGCAGATGATGGAACCAGAGTTGTAAGTCAGCTGATTCCAAAGCCCACCGTGAGATTATTGGTAAAATAACCTAAATTTTCAATCCTAAGAATTGTGATGACAATTGTCTTACATACAATGAGAGAAGCTTGCTAATAATGAAGCTGATATGACAAGAGTTTCTGTCTAGGGACTGAGAGCTAATATTTGTGCTTGGATCTTGGCCTAAATAAGAAAATGACAAGCCAAAGTCCTTGAGCTTTCCAGTTTGGATTCTTGTCTGATAATCTACTACATCCTTCAGCCAACTGCCTGCCAGAAGCTGGAATCAGACCAGAAGGAGGCATGAGTACATTATAGAGAGGATGTAACGTTAGAAGACTTCCACTCTTGTCCAAGCATCTATATAAATCCTGGCACCAAACTGAGCCTCAATTTCCTTTTGTGCCAAATGTTGCCAGTGACCTTTTCTCTTATCCACTGATTATATGTAGGTAGTCCATCCAGGTCCTTCTTAGAAGAAAAGTGCAGCATGAACCAACGTGTTCTTTCCACAACTTTCAGAAAGAAACTCAGGAATTTTCCATCATCAGGGAAACAGGTCTGAAATTAAACTGGCTTTACAGAGTACCAGCAAAATGTCAGACACTGTATCTTTACTCTCTGACCACTCCAGAGTCTTTCAAAAGCACTGTCCTTTAAAAGCACTGTCTCTCTGCAGCCTCTCACATCAGACAAATCATGTCACTTCTCTGAGCTTCAGTTTCCTCTGTAAATAGAGGTGGTTGAATCTTACACAAGGGTTTTTTGAGGATTAAATGAGATACAAGTACCTTCATTATAATGACCTTTTAGGTCACTGTGCTCGTCATCTTTATTTTATAGAAGCAGAGGCATGCACATGATCACATGAATAATAATCAGGGGTGGGAGGCTTGGAAAACTGTCTTCTGTCCAGTAAGTTTAGTGCAAAGTTGAATCTGATTATTTTATTTCCTGAGTAGAAGTTATCATACCAAGAGGCTTTGGTGGTTCTCTAGATGTCAGTTCCACTTCCTTTGATCTCCTTTCCTTTTCAAGAAGATCTTCCATTATTTCAGTGCTTTACTGAAGTCCTCAATTCCCTTAATCTATCCTGAGGAAGGCTATCTTGAGGAAGTCTCAGCTCAAGGTGGACAGTCATGTAGATAAGTGGACTGTGCTGGGGAGAGTATCTCTGGGTGTCAGTCTGTGGGAGGCCTCTTCTAGTTCCTTTAGTTTCCCCCTTGAAGACCAGAAGAGGAGGCAGCTTCCTGTGCTCAGGAAGAGTCTCTCCTTTCCCCAGTCTGACCACTGACTCCAGTGATGGATTGACCCACCCCCACACTGGACTGTGACCACTACCACTCCGCCCCAGGGCAGGAACCATGCCGGTGCCTCTGGCCAGGTATGGTTCATTACCCTGGATGGAGTTAGCCTTCTGAGTGCCTGGCATCAAGGAGGCTTCTCACTAGGGCTCCAGGGGGCAAGTACGTGATAGCTTTTAAAGACAATTTGGGATTTGGGTGAGAATCTACACTCATGTTTCTTCATGGAGGTACTTGGGCTTCTGCCCCCACCCATTGCCTCCCCCCCAGTACTACTAAATATAAAAGGAAGGCAGGAAGCAACCATAGGCAGCGAATGACTGTTTGCTAATCCTGATGTGTTTCTAGTTTCTCTGCATGGTGCTTAATCATAGTGGGCTAATCCCTCCTCCTGTGCTCTGTGCCAGCCCTGGAGACTCCCTGGTGGTTCCATTTGGCTTCTGGAGGCTTTCTTTAGCTACAGATTACTAATCTCTCTAATTTCTGTCATGTGATTTAAATACCCAGGCTTTAAGCCTCTTTTATTATAATGCAACAGCAGTCTTCAAATGCAAGAGAAAATGTAATCATGCAAATAACTCTGTTTACAAATAGAAATGACCTGTGGTATACATGGTTCAGATTTTAGGTTGAATTACTGCTGAAAGCCAGTTACGTATCTGGCTTTGGTGGGGGAGAAGTGTTCACTCTAAGGAATTTTTGTATGGGTGAGGATTTTTCCATGTAGATATGGATAATAGCACCCCTGCTTTGCTGCATGCTAACAGAATTTAAATAAAACAGAAATATTGTCCCCAGTGTAAGAATACCTGAGTGTTGGCACCTCTTGCTTTCTGGTTAATGTCGGCTGTTGGTCACATGTTGTAATGGAAAAGGCAAGATGTTTGCAGGCACTGTGTGACCATGGGCAAGTTGTTCTCTGTGAACGTCATTTCCCACCTGTAGGGTGTGATGGTAACCTCTGTCCTGTAGAGCTGTTAGGATGGTATCGTGTATGCTAAGAGCACAGGGTGAGGTGTATGCACATTGCAGGTTCTGGCCAGGCCCAGTATTTGTCTGTGTGCCCAAGACAGCACGCAACTGGCCTAGGCACCATGGCCAGTGCACGTGTGTGGTGGCTTTCCCCTCCCTGTTACTCCAGTTTTCTCACTAGCTTTCGGACTTCCTGCAGGCCCCTTTGACAATGGCCAGCACCAAGGGTACATGGTACCTGGGGCAAAAACCAGTGCTGACCTAGTCCAGAGGCAGACTCACGCCCTGTCCACACCTCCTTCTTTAGTAATGAATGTCTGAATTGCACTTTTCCCTCTCCCTTTCTTGAAAGTTCCCCCCTTTTCATTTTATCATTAGGTAGTAATTAGTATTCAAGGGAAATTGGTCTTAATATATTGAAATTGGTTAAGTGCATTTAGACCTGTACCACAGCCAATGTCTTATTGGAAAATGTAATTGGGGACTCTGTGTATGTAATTAATTGAATTACAATTAAGAACTTTCATTAAGCGATACACTGGTACATTAAAGCAGTAAGGAAACATGTTTGACGAGCCACAAACCCTGTATGGGCTCTAAGTGAGGGCACAGGGATTTGCATCCCTCTGGTAGGCTCCTGGCCCCAGAATTTGCCCTGCAGCCCCTGACTAATGGTTTGGTAATGCATCAGGTGACATTTCCGCAGTGATTCCCTGATAGGAGGTGGGGTTCTTCTAGCATGTGTGCCCTCAGTCTCTGACTCTGGAGTCAGAGAGAGAGAGAGAGAGAGAGAGAGAGAGAGAGGCACCTCAGTGTTGATCAAATATTACAGTTCTTAGATACTTTGTCATGGAATTTGTCAAAAATGCCCAGGCTCCTTTTACTGTGTTTCCCCCAGTAAACAAAGTAACAAAGATACATTGCAGGAAGAGGAAGTGATGAGAATTTTGTCATCATCCTAACTTAGCAAACCTAGACCCTTGGATGGTCACGCTTTATCCTCTAAAAGGTGATTAGTTTCATTCTTGGCACACATTTGTTTATTTATCCCCTAAACATTGATGGTGCCCTCCTCTAGGGCCAGCCACTGAGTTGAGACAGTAGAGAGGAGCTCCACATTATGGAGCTCACAGTGATAGGTACTACTAAGGGTATAAAAAAGTAGCTATGGGCATCCCGGGTGGCTTAGCGGTTTAGCACCACTTTTGGCCCAGGGCATGATCCTGGAGACCTGGGATCAAGTCCCAAATCAGGCTCCCTGCGTGGAGCCTGCTTCTCCCTCTGCCCGTGTGTCTGTCTCCTCTCTCTCTCTCTCTCTCCCTCTAATGAATCAATAAATAAAATCTTAAAAAAAAAAAAAAAAAAAAAGGTAGCTAGCAGGAGCTGGTAAGAGAAGGAGAAAACTTCTTGAGGAAGTAGAAAAAAAGAGTTAGTGAGTGAGGGAAGAATGTTCCAGTCCAAGGGACTGCTCATCTCAAGGCTTGAGAAGGAGCTTGACCTGTTTGGGAATGAACAGAATGGAGTGAAATGAACAAGGGCAAGAGCGCTGAAAGTTAAGACTGAGGGATGCACAGGATCTAGAAAGCAGAGCCTAATGACCCTGGTTCTATGTCCTGCTCTTTTTAGAAATTCTACAAACCGGAAACTGTTTCTTTCTGTTTATCTCATAAAACAAGATTACCCTGATTTATTGAGGGTCTGAAATCTCCCTGTGGAAAGGCTCTGACTCCAAGAGTTTAATCAGGCCCTGACAGCAAGGATCCCTACCCTGGTCGTAGCGTGGAACATTCAGTGAAGGGCATATCCTACTATGTGATCCTGATGGCTTTGGTAAGATTACTGCAGAGGGCATGCATGCACGCATGTGTGTGTTATAGTATATATCACCTATTGATTATTTTTTAGAGACTAGAAAAATGACTAGTTGCCAAAGGGAAGTGTTTAATAGAAGAGAAGTTTAGGGCTTATGAAGCTTTAGGAACTTTAAAGGCCTTTGGAAAAAAAAAATGTGATGGATGTAGATAGCAAAGGGAGAGTTTTTCTCTTCCACTCACTTATGCAGCTAGCTTTGAGTCTTACACAGAGAGCAGAGAGAATTAGGTTTTATCCCTGATTCCTTATTCTGGAAAGGCCAGGCATGATTGTGTTTTCCTTAGATACTGTTATGGCCCATGGAGTTGCACACTCACAGCCTATCCGAGGAACATTTCTACTCGAAGGGTTATGTGTTGGTTTAGGGCACATTTTTGGAATTATTCAGACGTGGGTTTTCAAAGTTCCAGCTTATGCTAGTTGTATGGCTGTACTAGCAGGATGACATTGCAAGCCTCATTTTTCTCACCTGTAAAAAGTGAATACTACACAACAAAAGAGCACTGGGGAAATTAAATGAGGTAGTGTATTTAAAGTGCTGAGCATGGTGTCTGGCATATAGTAAACACTGAGTAAATGTTAGCTGCTCTTGTAGTTACTGAGACAGGACCTCAGTCTGGTGGGTTGTCTGAATGGAAAACTAGGAATGGTGTATGAGTTCTATTAACCAACGTAAATACAGGGATGGTATACAAACTTGGATACTATTATGGTTAATGTGTGTTGCATCAAACTTCGTTCCTATCACCAACAGCATTTATTGAATACCTACTATGTGCTCTGTAGGATAGAATGCTCCTGCACTCAAAGGAACTTATAATATAGAAGGGGAGTACAGATGTTTATCATACTTATCAATAGAGCCTCAGACTACAAGGTTTCAGGAGACGGATCAGTGAATATTCTGGACTAGACCTTGATGTATATACATTTTAAGAAATGGGAAGGACATTCTGGCCAAATGGTATAACCTGAGCAAAGTCCAGTTTAGCTGAAGCAGGAATTGTTCCTTGTGGCGAATAGCAATAAGGCATCAAGATAGAGTAGGACAGGGGTACCTGGCTGGCTCAGTTGGTGGAGCATGCAACTCTTGACCTCAGGATTGTGAGTTCAAGCCCCACTTTGGGGGAGAAAAAAAGATAGGGTAGGGCAGAATCAGGGAAATACAAATCAAAACCACAATGAGATCCCACCTCACACCAGTGAGAATGGGGAAAATTAACAACGCAGGAAACCACAAATGTTGGAGAGGATGTGGAGAAAGGGGAACCCTCCTGCACTGTTGGTGGGAATGTGAACTGGTGCAGCCACTGGAAAACCGTGTGGAGGTTCCTCAAAGAGTTAAAAACAGATCTGCCCTATGACCCAGCAATTGCACTGCTGGGGATTTACCCCAAAGATACAGATGCAATGAAACGCACCCCGATGTTTCTAGCAGCAATGTCCACAATAGCTAAACTGTGGAAGGAGCCTCGGTGTCCATCGAAAGATGAATGGATAAAGAAGATGTGGTTTATGTATACAATGGAGTATTACTCAGCCATTAGAAACAACAAATACCCACCATTTGCTTCGACGTGGATGGAACTGGAGGGTATTATGCTGAGTGAAATAAGTCAATCGGAGAAGGACAAACATTATATGGTCTCATTCATTTTGGGGAATATAAAAAATAGTGACAGGGAATAAAGGGGAAAGGAGAAAAAATGAGTGGGAAATATCAGAAAGGGAGACAGAACATGGAAGACTCCTAACTCTGGGAAACAACCTAGGGGTGGGGGAAGGGGAGGTAGGCGGGGGGTTGGGGGTGACTGGGTGACGGGCACTGAGGGGGGCACTTGATGGGATGAGCACTGGGTGTTATTTCTATATGTTGGCAAATTGAACACCAATAAAAAATAAATTTACAAAAAAAAAGAGTAGGGCAGAGATGGTTTATTTTTTCTTCTTTTTTTTTTTAAGATTTTTTTTTTTTTTTTTTTTTTTTGAGAGACAGGGTCGGGAAGAATATACATGTGTACGGAGGGGAAGAACAGAGAGAAAAGGAGAGAAAGAATCCTCAAGCAGACTCCCTGCTCAGCATAGAACCTAATGAGGGGCTTGATCTTAAGACCTGAGATCATGACCTGAGCTGAAATCAAGAGTTGGACACTTAACCGACTGAACCACTCAGACGCCCCTATTTCCTCTTCATTTAGTCAGTTATTTGTACAGCAGTATTTTATTGTGTGCCAGGTCCTGACATGGGTACTGTCTCTGCCTTTGAAGAATTTATCCCCCTCTACCTCTGACCATTTTATTTTCCACTATTCCCCTGCACACACTCTTTGCTCCAACCAAATGTGAACACTTGCCATTCCCTATATATGTGCTCACACCTTGTGAACTTATTTTTCTCATACTACTCCTTCTGTGGATTTCCTGTCCCCTTTCTATCGTCTGAGAATCCTGCCATTCTGCTCTGTTCCTGAAGCACAAGCACAGTCCTGCAGCTGTGGTTGGTGCTGGGTGACTATTTGTGAACCTGCTAGGATTAGTCAACCACATCATCACACTACAGAAAATTTAAAGGTGAGGATGTAACAAGGTCCATCGTCTTCTGGTTGAGTTCTAGAGTTGGCATAGATCTTTTCAGAGAAGAGAGATTGAAAATGCTTTAACTTATAACAAGATTCAAGCTTTTTAACTTGGTCTAAGATTCACTGAACCATAAAATGAAGTTTGAAGTTTTGTGTAGTTTGTATCTATGAACATAAGACATCTGCTGGTAGCACAGTCAGTTCATCTGAGCTTTGATTTAATGGTTAGTTCCCATTTGTCTGAAAGGAGGTCGTGTACGTACCTCTAAGCGTCTCCCTAAGTTTCAGTGAAATCACATATATGAAAACACTTTTTATTTATTTTTTATTTTTTAAAGATTTACATATTTATTTATTCATGGGAGACACAGAGAGAGAGAGAGAGAGGCAGAGACACAGGCTGAGGGTGAACCAGGCTCCATGCAGGGAGCCCGACGTGGGACTCGATCCCGGGCCTCCAGGATCACGCCCTGGGCTGAAGGCAGCGCTAAACCGCTGAGCCACCTGGGCTGCCCCTGAAAACACTTTTTAAATGTAAAACAATTTTAGTTATAATTAGCCTTGGTCTGATCACCTCAGAGCAAGCCTGTTACCCTTGTAATTTGTACCTAAGCTTTCTATTTGTGTTTATTGTCAGGTATATAGCACATGCATAGCTGTAACTATACTTTCATGTCTCATCACGATTGTCCAAATGAATGTCCAGGGACAGTGAAAAACATGGCATAAGAACCAATACAGGCAGTGACTCTTAAGCTTCTTGGTGTTAGACTGCTTTACACTCTTAAAAATTATTGAGGATCCTAAAGAGCTTTTGTTTATTGGGTTACATCTACTTATTAAGAATAAACACTGAGAACTTTTAAAATACTACATCTTAATGTAAATTTTTATGAAAAATAGCTATATTTTCTTTTAGTTTTGTTTTGTTTTCCATTTTCTTTCTCTGAAGAGTGTTTATTTTTGTTCCATCAGGAAGATAAATTATTGACCAGTCACCTGAACCAGTGGCACTGTTTTATATATTTTTTTGCAAATTTCCGTCATGTCTGGCTGTATAGAACATCTTGATTTTCATATCTACCCCATTCAGTCTACTATATTGTTTCAGTTAAAGTATATAAAGAAAATTTGGCCTAACACAGATATGTGGTTGGAAAAGATAGGAGTATTTCAGTAGCCTTTTCAGAGAATAGTGGACATTAATTTTCATTAATAAACCAAAACTCAAGTGATTGATTCTTAAAGGTTAGTTCCAATGTGGAATCAGAACCATATCATTGAACTTGTGCACTTATTATTACTTTGTACCCTTGTAAGATAATAGGCATGAAAAGGGCAAATGTCTCACTGTTAATATTATGAAAATAGTATTGAGATTCTAGACCCCCAGAATGGTTCTTGGGGATCACCCATCCAGTGGGTCCTGGACTATACTTTGAGAACCAGTGATTTAGAGTTTACAGTTACCTACACTGTCTCTCTCCTTGCTGCTGCTTGTAGGAAGGCAGTGAGGTGGGAGGGGAAGGAGAAGCACAGCAGAAGGAATATGGACTTGAGTTCAACGGATTTGTCCCAGCTCTGCCCCTTCCCAAAAATGGAATCTTGGGCAAGGTTTTGAGCCACTCTTGACCCTTGATATCAGAGTTAGGATTTGAACCTATATCCCTGAACTCTGTGTTACAGTGTTATTAAGTCCCAACACCACTTCCCAACCTTTGGCTCTCTCAGCTGTTCCCTCCTCTTTCTTTTCTGCAGGCCCTAGACTTTGCCCGGCTACTCCTTCCCTCCCATCCCCTCTTGCCCAGGCCTGGTTTTGCCATTAAGATAGGTGTTGTTCCTGTTTCCTCTATTCTCATTCTTTCCTCTAGATAGCTGCACTCCTTTCCCCCTTAAATTTTGTCCCTCAAACATTTACAAATTGCACTTGGGCTCTCTGTCATCCTTCCAAAGCCTGGTGTCAGTCCAATCCGAGCACCCTGGTGCGCAAGTCACTTTTAGGCTCCACCCCAAAATTTGATCTATCACAATACATCTATGAGTTATTGCAGCTCGAGCGTTTTGACACAATACATTATGGTAATCCATGGCACATAGAGACATTAACACTCCCGACTTTGACAAAATACATTGTGAAGTCTTTGAAGGCACCATTACAATTTATCTTGTCATTCAGGAGGAGACCCAGTTCAGCATTAATGTAGATGAACACAGTGTGGCTTTTGTTTCATTTAATTGCTTGTGACCTTTTTAATTGCTAATTTAACAAAATACCAAAGGGTTGTGTTTCAACTAAATTAATAGTTTGGGAGTGGTTTTTTAAATATGTTTATTTTTAGGACATGCTGTTCTCTTTTTTACTTTGAGTAGATAAAAACGTCTTCTCTTGAACATAAGTGGGTTTTTAAATGTGAAGTTGATATATATTAATAATTTTAACATGCAAATGGTATAGTGCTGATGTATGGTTGGTTTTACTCCTTTCTGGAAGGATACAAACAGTAAAGGTATATATGTAAAGTCTTAGAACTTTTCTGGTCCAAAAACGTGCTTTTGGTATCATGCTCTGCTTCAGATGTATGTCTTTAGATATAAAGTGTCTGTTGCATGCACCATTTATTGGGTACTTCTCTCTGCCTTGTACTGTTTTCTTTGTGTTCCTAATACCAAGTTTGTAAGCTCCTAAAGATCAGGAACCCTGCCTTATCCTCACCAGTGTGCCTCCATAGTCTAGCATCCTGCTGGCATGGGGAGAGTAGTTGCAGGTTATAAGGCTGACTGATCTATATGCACACACATGCCCCGTCCGAGCAGCAGTGCTCCTGAGCCTACTTTGAAAAATGGCAGCATAACTCTGAGACCAGAAGTTGTTCCCACTTGGCAGATGACCTGCTTGGGAGTGAATGGCAGATACTAGAAGTGAGCACAGGGACATTCCTTCCCTTCCTACTCTCCCAGATGTTGTTGCCCTTCTCATCACAAAAGCAAATACACCCCTTGTCTTGTGGGACTGGGCTCAGAACTTAGCCCAGTATCAGGGGTGCTTAAATCCTCAAATGGGATATGAATTTATACTGTTGAAGAGTAGAAGGTCAGTGCAAGAATCATTAGTGTGTTGAGCCAGCTCCAGCTGTATAAGTCTTGAACAAAATTAATATAAGGAAATTGACAAGACTTGCTGGTTATTCCATATCTTTAAGACCTCTACTAAAATCCTATCATCTCATCTGCCCATTATTAACATTTCAGCAAAATATAAAGTTTTCATTAATCTCCCACAGCAAATTTAGGATGAAAACTGACACTTGTTTGAGCTTTTAGGACTACATTAGCTGGTGTATTAAACAAAATATGTCACTCTTCAGTAGCTTCTGTAAGAAGCTAAATCAATTTCCAGCCATATTTATGCACCACTTTATCTAAAAGCATCTGAATTATCATTTACAGCTAAGATGCTTTATTAGCAGCTGGCATTGAAATTGCTCAGTAAAAAATTATATGTCACGTTACAGTAATTTTTAAATTGGTTTTAATCCAACATCATAAAATGTAAAACTCTTAAGTGTAGGTGGGTTTTTGGGGGGTTTTTTTGTTTGTTTTTTTAGTAATTGGCATTTTAGCATAATGAGCAGTTACCCCTTTCCAAATCAAATACCTAAAATATTTAGAAAATACTGTATTAGTAAAGAATACAAGTTCTTGAGCTAAGTTATGCCTAATAATGGCATTTTCTCAGATAAGATGGCTTTAACTAATTTTTAAAACAAAAGATTTTAACATTTTATTAAAATGCCACCACTCTCATATTTAAAGGTTTCTAAAAATAGAAATAAACACATCTTTGCAGTTCTGTTTCAGTTAAGTGTATATCGGGAAAGAGAATGATTATTTGAAACTGTGAATTCTAGCCAGCCTCTTGGTTTAAGAGATGGACATTACCTCGAAAACAGTAATGCTTGCAATGATGGCACCTCTGCCCAAAATTATAGGTGTCCCAAAGGAAGGTAACAAGGTAACTTAATGGCCCTTATAGATGTTAAGTGCAACTCTTCTGATCCTAGCGATGTAATATTGGTTAAGTCACTCAGCCTCTCTTGCCACCTTCCTGTGGACATGGCAGCCCGTATTCATCCAGTAAATTTTTATTGAGGCGTTGCTTTATCCTGGGCATGGTGGCACTGGCAGGATCTAGGCTATAATGGTGAGTAGAGCAGTCATTCTGCCTGCTGTCTTGGGGCAGAGATAAATGATGACTAGCCATGACAACATTCTGCAAGAAAATACTGGGTGCAGTTTCAAAAGGACCTGAACCTAGACATGGGGGCCCGGGGTCAGGAAAGCTTTCCCTAGAGTATCATTTGAACTAAGGTCTTCAGGGAGAATAGGGAGAAGACCTGGAGGAATAGGAAGTGGGGGAGAGAGGACAATATGCACAGATGCTCAAAGATGGGACCATATCACAGACCTTCAATAAATGGCCCATTAAGGGTGAGGCTGTGTCTTCATTGAGGGGAGAGCGTTATTGTAGGTGCTGGAGTTATTTTAGCTGGGAAAAATTATAGCGTTTGGAAATCAAACACACAATTCCTGATACATGAGTTCAAGGTAAAGGCATCAGAAACCAACTTTGACTTAAAAGCTACCCTGTAAGCAATACCTCTGGGAAGGAAAAGCATGTAATTGTTAAGCTACCAGTTATATAACAGAATTTTCCCATTTGGTACCCAAATCTAGAGCTTTCCATTCCTCCAACTCTGTCCCAAGGAGTTCTCTCTGGATTTCCTTGTGGAGCCATCTCTGGGTATTCAGCACAACAAGGCTTAGAGCACCCTGCTCTGGTTGGCTTCTGCTATACAAGTGCTCCCATTCCAGTGGTGAATGGCACCAGCAGCTGCACCTTCAGAAGACCACATGTTAAACTCTGGGGGACAGGAAATAATTTAGCCTTGCTTAGTGTTGCCCTGGGCACATAACTTTACCTCCCAAAGCCTAAGATTCCTCATCTGTGTAATACAGAAAATTAGTGCCCACCAGGTTGTTATGATGCTTAAGTGCATGTATAAAGCACTTAGCACCATGCCTGATGTATAATAAGGCACTGATGCACTCATATACACTGGTTCTTTATGTATTGTATTGCATAGTTTGTATGTATGTATTTAGCAGAATTTAGCAAGAGCATACCAGCTACCTGTACTGCTTGCAGAAAATACAGAGATGAATGAGAAACTTAACTGACAATCAAAAAGTTTCTAAATTAGGCCAGTGCAACCACTTAGAAATTTTAGTGCAAGGCTGAATGTGGTCCTCTATGACAGTAGAATAAAAATAATCATGACTGCTAGTTATTATTAAGTATATTATGTGTTAGATTCTTTAAATACATTTTGGTATTCTGTGCATGGTATAAACTGGGGTTCAGAGAGATAAAGTCACTTGCCCAAGATCATATAGCAAGTTAGAGGCAGAGCTAGGAATTGAACCCTAGTCAGTCTGGCTCCAGAGTGCAGTATAAACCAAAACTGCTGTGGAATTCAGGAGGTGGTAGAGTTTGAGCTGTCCTGAGTGGAGTTTTGACAAGTGCAGGGTAAGGTTGGAAGGGGTGTTCTAGGCCAAGACTTCCACATGAGCAAAGGCCCAGGAGTAGAAAAACGTGGACTTGTGTGCAGTCTGAGGAGTTTGGGAGGAGTTGAAAGAAGGTATTGATGAGAAATGACAAGTACAGTTGAAAAATTGTATTTCAGCCAGATTATGGACAGTCTTTTTTTATTATTTTTTAAAAATTTTTATTTATTTATGATAGTCACACAGAGAGACAGAGAGAGAGAGAGGCAGAGGGAGAAGCAGGCTCCATGCACCGGGAGCCCGACGTGGGATTCAATCCCGGGTCTCCAGGATCGCGCCCTGGGCCAAAGGCAGGCGCCAAACCCCTGCGCCACCCAGGGATCCCAGATTATGGACAGTCTTGATCGCTTAGCTGAAAACAGTGCCTCATTCAGGAGGCCATGGGAAGCCAGGGAAGATTTTTGAGCACCAGCCTTCATATTTTCGTTAGTATCACGTATCAGAGTACTCAGCGTGCACAAAGCTCTCACTAAATATCAAATGAATGAGTAAGTAATCAAAGCTTTAGAAAGCTGTATGAATCAGAAAGTCCTGTGGTGGCTGGATTGCAGCGGGAATCTGTGGCCAAAAGGCCAGTGAGGAGACTGTTACAGCCTTCCCAGCAAGAGCAGGCTCATGCCCGCACCAGTGGAGACTGTGGGATGCAAGACAGGAAGCTGATGAACAGACAGTTTGAAGATCTTGGAAAGCATGAGAATTCTTCAAGAGTGTAGATTACTTTTATGATTGGAAAAATTATTATTAAGAAAAGAAACAAGTGTGACCACCCATGCTTTTGTGGTTTTAACTTACTCTCATGGAGACAGAAAGCTTCTGGCAAACAGCAGCTTTTCTATCCTTGCACATCCCTGCTGCCCAGCCAAGGGCCTGCCATCGAATAGGCAGTGTTTGTGGAATTAATTGTTGAATGATGAATATGCTACCATTCTCTGTTTACTGGAATGGCATTATTAAGTCATCGCTCAGCCTTTTCTTCTCCAAATTAAATAGCCCATATTATTTTAATTTATCCCAAAGCATTTTAAGCAGACACCATTTGCCAAGCCTCATGTATCTTTATGTGTTAAACTGCTTTTTCCTCCCCAGGTTCAAGGGCAGACGGAGTTTTTGAGGAGGATTCACAAATTGACATAGCTACAGTACAGGATATGCTTAGCAGCCACCATTACAAGTCATTCAAAGTCAGCATGATCCACAGACTACGATTCACAACTGATGTCCAGTTAGGTAAGTGCACGAACCAGTGATGGATCAGACGGACCCTTTGTATCAGTGGTCAGCAGAGACACAGGGAAAGAAACAACATCCGACTTTTATGTAACCTGAATGACTAATGGTAATTTGTTTTCAGGGAAAATGTTTAAACAGTGAAATATAAAGTACCTCCTTTTTCCCACCTGAGTGCTCTGTCTTGTCTTCTTTTTTATGAAGCAGAAGATTAGAAATAGAACTAACTTGAGACTCTTTTCAAACTGATTGACTTCTGTGAAGTTCCATAATTCTTATCATTCTGTAATTCTCTTACATGCTATCCTTAGAACTGCTTGGTAGCTCTGCCACTTGCTTTTTTTTTTTTTTACTTAGGTGAATTCATTGCTTATTCATTCATGCCTTTATTCAGGAAGCTTTTTAATGATCTCAGAAGTTACATTTGGATCCTCCAAATAATTGAGAATCAACTTTCAATTAATATTTGGGATTAATTTGTTCTAATTAAGTGCTAAATTTCTGTTTTGACTTACACATAACAAGAGTAGATAAAGTGTCGTAGGAGTCAGTATTGTGTCATCATCATCATCATCACGGCTGTCATTTATAGGTATCTGCTGTGCATTAGGCACTGTGCTAAGTGCTTTCCATACACTACTGAGCTACCTAAAAGGAAAGTATTTGTACCTTCCCCATCCAGCAAAGAAGATAAATGAGGTGCCAGTGAAGTGACATCTCATGCCCAGGCTCACACACCAGGTAGGTAGTGGTGTCAGGAACAGAATCCTGGTCTGGCCAACTTAAGTGCATCTGCTCCTTAAGAAAGGACACTGGAAGGAGCAGGGAGTAGGTATGGATGCTAGGCTTAGTCAGATAGCTGACACATACCCTGGCCCTGCCACCTGCCTCTGCCACACTGCCTCTTCCCAGGCCTCAGCTGCTTATGTGTGAAGGGAGGAAGTTTGTGCTCCAGCTCTGAGGCCTGCTGATTAAAGGTTTCTCACAAATGCTCTGTTTGTGTTTCCTAATAAAGTATTTTGTAATGTTGCTATTAGGTTAGCTAATTTGTATTAAGCCTCAAAAATCTCTCCAAATTAAAAAAAAAAAAAAAAGAAAGTCTTTTCAAATATTCCTTCCCAACCTGACTGACTTGAAACACACTGACAGTACAGCTGAGTAAGTCAGAGAGGGGCACCAGACTCACAGCAGCTCTGAATCACAGCTCTGCCAGGAGCCAGCTGCACCAGACAAGTGTCTTCATCTTGCTGAGCCTGAGTCCATTTGGTCCAAATGTGAATATCAGTAGCACCAGCTTCTTCGGATTGCCTTGGGGAACAAGTCAGAGAAGCCATGTGAAGCATTTAGCACAGGGCCTGGCGTGTGGCAGACTTCCTGCAAATGAGAGCTGTTAGTGGAGCACTCAGAGGACAGACTCTGGAGCTAGAAGCTGGGGCTCAAACCCTGGCTCATGTATTAGCAGCATCACCACAGGCAAATGATTCAGAGCCTCAATTTCCTCATTGGTAAAGTGAAGACAGTAGTCCCTATATCATAGATGCGGTATTTATGGGGATGAAATGTCATCACACGTGCAAAATATTTAGGAAGGCACCTGGCACATAGCAAGGCCTCCGTAAACACCAGCTGCTAAGAAGATGGTGATTCTAACAAACTAACTAGATGAATTTAGCACCCAGTAACTTTGAACCAAAACATAGAACCCACCTTTTCTCCCCCTTTCTGGACCTGTTATTGCCTCCTCACAAAAACAAACAAAATGCTAAATATCTAAAATGGTGAAAAAATGAAACAAAAACAAAAAAACTTTTTTATAATGTTGATTTTTAAAACATAAAAATCTTTGGTGTCTTTCTTCCTGGCTCTTCTCATAGAAATAAAAATAATGAGGCTACTCAAAAAAAAGCCAGATTCAAAAAAAGGGAGAAAGATATATACTGTATTATTCTACTATATAACGTTCAAAAATACACAAAAAATAGTGTTGGTGCTATAGTGGTGAGCATAACTGCCTTCCAAGAATATACAGTAATCTACTGTGTAGAAGTAATGATGGTGGTTATCTGGGAGGAGAGGAAGCTGTAGTGACTGCAGGGGAGTCTTGAGATACTGGTAAGTTTTCATTTATTGATCTGGGTACCGATTACATGAGTGTGTAGACTTTGTGGAAAAATCAAGTTATAGATACTCTTAGGACTCATGCGCTTTCTGTTGGTATATTTTCTTTTTTGTTTGTTTGGGGTTTTTTTTTTTTGGTATATTTTCAATTAAAAGTTTACTAAAAATAAGAATGATATTCAGACATCTAGTTTGTGTTTGCCTACAATACCTTCCCAGGAACAAAGGAGTGAGTCTAGTTTTTCATTGTTGTTTTGTTTTTTTAAAGATTTTATTTATTTATTTGACAGAGAGAGACAGCACAGTAAGCAGAGGGTGAGGGAAAAGCAGGCTTCCCGCTGAGCAGGGAGCCTGGTGCGGGGCTCCATCCCAGGACCCTGGGATCACAAACTGAGCCGAAGGCAGACACAGCCAGCTGAGCCACCCAGGTGCCCCAGAGTGAATCTAGTTTTAAGAAACCCAATAAAAAAAAAAAAAAAAAAAAAAAAAAAAAAAGAAACCCAATAAGTAGCCTGACTGCAGCCAGGGTACAAGGCAAGGATTTTCCCAGGTGAGCATCATCCTATCCACGGATTCCCAAGGTAAAAAAGCAATGCTTTGGAAAGATAACCAAAATCATGAGCTTCTTGCCCACACATTTTTCCAAAGGCAGAAAAGATTCTCACATGTATATTCACTTAAAGGAAAAGACCCACTAAAGAATCTGTGGGAAGAGCCCTAGCTCTGTAGTCAGGACTGGGTTTAAATCTCAGCATTACCACTTACTTGCAGTATCACCTTGGACAAATCCCTTCTCTTTTCAGTTTTAGTTTTTGTCATCTATAGAATAGGAATTATAACATTTACCTTTCAAGATAGTATAAAAGTGTCCCCTAGAAGGTGTATTCTGAATGGAGGCCTATCTTAGTGTTGCTGTTGTCACTCTCATCTATTTGCCCATAGCTTTCCATGCTAGTCTACCATCTTGAAATTAACCACATCTGTCAGATTAGGTGGTGGCTCTACTGGCAAAGTTTTACTTGTAGCTACAGTGGAGGGGAGACTTCTCAGGTAGAAATGGATGTTGATAGTAATGCAGGTATCTCTCCCTAGAGCAGTGGCTCTCAGAAGTATGCTAGAGGCCAGGTCCCAGTCACCTCTGGATGTTTCCAGTGGTACACATGGCACCCTCTGGTGGAGAGCCACAGCTCTCCATGGAGCTTCTAAACAGAAGTTGCCAGAATATTTGTTTTAATTATGAATCTAAGCTCAATCTTTAGCATCATAAACAGAAATTTAATTAATTAGTTCTAAGGAGTTTTGTGACAGTTACATATACTGCACCCATGTACTATACCATGCAGTGAATAAATAAGGTCATTTCTTGGGGTGCCTCGGTGGCTCAGTTAAGTGTCTGCCTTCATTTGGGGTCGTGGTCTCAGGGTCCTGGGATCGAGGCCCACTTCTCCCCTCTCCCTTTGTCCCAACCCCTCATTCATGCTTCGCTTTCTCTCCCTCTCTCTCTCAAATAAATAAATAAAATCTTAAAAAAAAAAAAAAAGCTCATTTCCCATCACCATGTAGATGAGTTCCACATATAACTTTAGAACCCCCTCTCCCTCCTTGCACAGCAGGAAACATCCTTTCATTTTAACAGTAACAACAAAAACCTGCAGGAATTCTTTCGTTCCAAAACTGAATCTACTGTAAAGTACAGGGCAGCAAACCACACACCTTTTATGAGCATTTGAGTGAGCAGCTGGATTCTGAGATCAGTAAATAATTTATTTTATTTCAACTGACTAGCCAGGTGCTTCAGATCTTTCCTGACACTGATGGATGGTCTCCTCCACTCATCCATCCTGTGTCAGTCAGAACAGAGACTTCACTTGCCCCCTGTGGCAAGTTCTTCTAAGTGGTAAGTGTCTGTGTGTGGCATTTCCCCAGCAACCCTGCTGATTCCATAGAAAACTCCCCATCCGCTCTGAGTCAGTGGGACATAGGAGCACCCGGCAGCAAGCAGAATTCCCAAGCTCCGCTGGGCCATCACAGACACAGACGAGTGTCTGCTCGTCTCCTGATCGGGTAGCCGTGGCTCATGCTCCCAGTTTACCACCTGCCATCTGCTTCTGAGAAAGTCAGGCAAGGAGGAACTCAAACTTGGATCTGCAAGACCCAAACTGAAATGGATTTTTCCACCAGACTTTTCTATGATTGAAAAACTTTCTTGGAATCTATTAGTGAAACCTGTGGCAAAGACCTAATCTTTTTAAATAATACTAACATGAAGAATTACAATTTTTAAAGGTACTTATTTATCAAGTGCTTGCTATGTGCCAGGTACTTTGCTGATCACTCTTATATTCTTGTCTCCTGTAATCATATCGCTATTATTGGATAGTACTGAAATTATCTGCATTTTTTATATGAGGGGATATAGGGAACAATTACTTATTAAGTAATGAAGCTGAGATCAGACCCTAAGACTGCCTAAGGCTGAGTCCTGCACCTAACCCATACTATGCCTTAAATGCAAATTGTCATTGCACTAATGCTCTGTAGTCCTAAGACAGTTTGCAGTATACAGTGAACTTTCACTCCATCACCTTATTTAATCCACACAGAGCATTGATGATACTACTCCCATTTCATGACTGAAAAAAACAAGGCTTGGAGAAATAAATGAAGTAATGTGATGTTACAGAGAATTTAGTGTTTACTGGCACATAGCTATTACTTAATAAGCACTAACATTCTTTTCTCCCTCCCAGCCATCAGGACATGCAGTGGGATATCCAGTCCCAATAACAGAACTGGACTGAAGCCTATCCTCTAAAACAAACCCAATCCATCAAGCCGTGGATGCCTCAGTCATTAATAACTTGCTTTCACAAAGGAAATGGTTACTTGTTGTTGGCGTCTTCCAAATATCCTGCACATCCTTACTGCCCTAGCATCTGGAGGTCCATGTCAGTGGAGCATACTTGCTGCTAGTCCATCCTCCATTCACAGTGTTTGTCAGTCACTGCCCAGACCTGACCTCAGAACTCTTTCTAACATATCCCTATAAGAAATCCCTACTGCACAGTTGAAGTTAGTTCTTAAATTAAGTTGAAGTCTATTCACCATCCCTGCTCTGTAAGCCTGGAAAGGTTACCAGGCAAAACCATCATGCCTAACCATTCTGTTCTTTCTCAAAAACATTCTTGGAATATTTCATCTTGTCTGCTTCCTATCTGTGTTGGGCCTAAATGTATAGGTACCTTTAAGTGTAGACCTTGCTTGAGTTTATACCAAGCTGAGGTCATTTCCATTAACTTGATCTCCCATGTGTCTGATCCTGTGTGCCTGACCATAGAATCAGGCAGTAAGACATATGTGCTTCCCAGACATGCCAAGGCTGACAGCTTGAAGTAAGTTTGGAAAAAATCAAACTAAAAGGGTCAGATGGTGAGTGCCAGCCACAATCTAGGAAGCCTATAGTATACTATCAGTAAGTATTTGTTGGCTGCCTGATGGAAGGTGAATTATGATGCACTAGCCAAGGGGCTGCCAGAAACCCATATAAGAAAGCAAAGAGGACCAAGATATCACCATTGTATACTTCTTATTTACATAGTACCTTAGAGTAGTGATTGCGACCCAGACTGCATATCAGAATCACCCAAGTCCCTGACCACATCCCCAGACCTGCTAGCTCAGAATCTCCCCTTAATTGTGGGGTTTGGGAAATGCAGCCTTTCCGTATTCAACGGACTTTCTTGCCCCTTATCTCTTTGTCCAAGTCTTATTTTTATGACTGGGCAGGTCAGCCTTGTTTCCCCGTTACAGAGTCTTGGTACTTTGATGGTTGTGACACTGTGTG
This sequence comes from Canis lupus familiaris, assembly GCF_011100685.1. NCBI lineage: Eukaryota > Metazoa > Chordata > Mammalia > Carnivora > Canidae > Canis > Canis lupus. The sequence continues at coordinate 57,747,660 of NC_049230.1, forward strand.
AATTCCTTCACCTTGTCATTCGTCAGCATAGACCTTCCCCATAGCACCAAAGGTATAATTACTGAATCTGTAATATACCGTGTAATATACCATGAATTCCATCTGTGTCATAATTGCATATATAACCTAACATCATTCTGTGTAAGATAAACAGATTCTGTGTGGGATTTACAGTTAAAGACTATATCATAAAATAATCTTGCTGAAAGTTTCTGTGGTTACCTCCACTATCTCTTCATAAAACAATCCATATGTATAATCATAACACTTGTGATCATAGTAGTTATTTGTCAAAAGTATCAAGTACAATAGCATATACCATAGAGAAGGCAGAGAGGTTTCATCTCATAAACTGATTCCAATCAAGTTTGTAATGGCTGCCCAGAGCATTATGCTGAGGCAGCATCGGGAGCTGTGTCTGAGGGCAACATAAAGAAACTCTGTGATTGATTAAAAATGCCTGCCCTGGACCTGAGAATGATGAGAGGCAGCATATTTGCCATCTATTGTCTTCCCTGGTTTATCTGTCCTATTGCAGTTATTATTTAACCCCCTAGCCAATACCTACAAGCCAGTGCTAAAGGAAGACTTCATTACAGTGCCATTTCTTAATATGCAATATGCAAACTTAAGAAGCACATACACAAGACAAAGTGAATGAAAGCAAACAGCTGTGACCTGCACTTTTTTTATTTTTTAATTTTTTTTTACTCACTCTGGTGCTTTGTGTGGCTCTATGAAAAAAATACTTGCCCCTGTTATTTTCCATTTGGGGTACCTATGGAGTATAGTTCAAGTAATTACATAATTTGGAAATGTGGGTTCTTAGCAGTAGATAGATTTTCCCTCCATATTTCTGTTTCATTTTCTTACTGAATACTAAGGAGATACCCTCCTCCATTCAGATCCACAAAAATGATCATGAGAGACATTCATCACACTTAGCTCCAAAATCCCTGGGTCCACTCAGTAATTTGAGGATGGCAGTTCTAGTATCACATGACTGTTCTATCCCTGTTGTGACAGCATTTTCTGAACCAAAATTTGGAATAGAGCTTAACAGGTACTAATGAGCTTATGAAATAGCAGGACAAATACTATCAAGACTGCCTCCAGAAAATGTTTCTTATCACATTAGTGCTTAATGCAGTGATTGCATTGAGGGAAAATCCCCTGATAGGGAATGTCAGAAACTCAGGGTTTTTCCTAACTGTGTACCTTACTCTAATTCCCTGCTCCCAGATCTACCCTTTTGAGAACACCTGTTGAATAATCTAATGTTACTAAGGATAATGTATCAGGAGGACAGATGGTTGAGAAAGCCTTGAGAATTGGAAAAGTTGAGAGCCACTGGCATAAAGAAATTAATGGGGGTAGGATACAGGAGCATCCATCAAGGTTCTGTATTCCTTTTACCATGCCCTCAGCCTTGGCAGTTGAGCTCCATCCGTGTACCAGGACCTGAACATGAGGAAGAGCTGGTCCTTCCCCACTCTACAAGTGATGTCTTAAATTCTCTTAGGAGATGGCATACTGCTTCCTAACTGACACCGTAAGCTCCCCTGAAGTATCTATTTACCAGGAGAATATTTAGTTTGGGAAACTAACGCCCCTAATAGACAATCTTTGTAAACACCTTTTTCACAGAGAGACCTTAGTCCTCATCCAGGGACAGTTGTTACTGGTTGAAACAGTCCCAGGTCTCATTCAGTAAGCTCCATCTTTGTGCTGAGCGCTATGCCGAGTACAGCTGTACATTCATGATTTCATTCATGTTCAGGCCTTAGTTTTCATTCCAAGGATAATGGCCTAGTCAAGTACACTCAGACTTGTCACTGAGTCCCCAACTGACCACACATTGGAATTGGCAGCTCTTAGCTATGGTTCCCAAAAGGTTTTAGATGGTGAGCCCTTGAATGGAACCATTGATTCTAGGTCCCAGTACCCCCACTTGATTTCAAGAAGGTAAGGCTCTACTGGGTCTCATTAGTTGTGGCCAAAATATGATATTGTTATCTATTTTTGGGTCCCTAAGGACGACAGTGCTTTTCATACTGTAATGCATTTGATCACAATGTGAATATACCCACTATATAAACAATGCATTGAAACAGGAGAACTGATCTGTTTAAATCCTGGCCTGATAGTCTGGGATATGAATTATGGGTACAGCTCTGTCATTAATGGGTGACATCAGACAAGTCATATCCCCACCCTGAGCCTCAATTTCTTAATATGGAAAATGTAAGCCCCAGACTAGCTGATCTCTGAGGTCTCATTAAGCCCAAACAGCCTTTGTATCTGATCCTGTGTGTAAATTCAGACAAGTCTCAAAGACTTCCCTGACTGCTCTGTGGATTCTATCGATTGGCTGTGTGGATTCAGCACAATCCACTCCAGCAAAGAGTTGTTCAGTGGCACTCCCAGGGGCTTTTCCAGGCTTTCATAGACTCTAGGTAACCCGAAGACAAGAGGATTGTAGAATTATATGAAAAGCTACTCCAGGATTTAACAACAGTGGAGCTTTTCTAGTCTTAGATTCAAAGTTGTGGGAAATTGATGAATGAAGCACAGTTCATGATGTCTGAGCAAATAAATAACTCAGGAAATACACTGAGGCACAGAATGTTAAATGCCCTAATTTTTGCCAAATTGGTGTTTTAGCTTCTTGGAAGGGCATTTTAAGCGTGCCTTAGGGAAGGTTGTGCCTCCTGAGAGTCAGGCATGAGCCTCTGGAACAATAGGAAGCAGCAGACTTGTCGGGACACATCCTAGATTTGGTCAGATAGATCTGCCCTTCAGCCCAGTTTTGCCATTTGCTGACTTGATTTCACCCTACGTAAGTACATCATTTCACCTTTCTGCAGTTCATTTCTAATAATCTTACTAATAATTGATTGAGCCTTCTTATGTGCCAGGCACTCTACTGAGTTTTTTACATACTTATGCCACTCTATCTTCAAGACACTCTGGAAGACGGTTCTGTTTATTACCCCCTTCTGCAGAGGAGAAGGCTCAAGCTTACTATGGGAGAAGTACATTCACCCAGGATAACAATAATGGGAATGTACCAGCAAAATCAAGATCCCCAAACTAATGACCTAGAGACTTGGGTGCAGCTGAGGTGGGTGAGGGTAGCAGGGGGTTCCCCTAGCACATGTTTTTACAGCTCCAGGTGTGAGAATGGTCTTCCTAATGTCAAATTGAACTCCTGGAGGTTGCGGGAAAGAAGTATGGCTAATGACCCTCGGTGATGGGAGATTACTACAGGGATGCATAGGGTTGAAGATATTGGTCTCCCCAGTTGGACATTCATTCTGGATCCTGGCGCTTCCAAGGCTGGGATGTAGAGCAGGTCCCAGAGATAATGCCTCTAGACTAGGGCCAGGCAGGTCTCTTGTTCACATCCCTCCTGGGGCCCGGTGAACTTCCTTTCCAGACCCTCATTGCAGGGTCTGTGTCATATTTCTTAGCCCAGTGCCTAACTCCTTGATAATGACAGTCATGAGAAGTTGTGGTATAGGTCACTGGCGACATATTAAGCACTATTCCAAGCACTTTACAAGTCTTATTTAATCATCACAAAAGCCCAGGAGGTAAATTCTGTTATCATCACCATTTTATAGTAACTTGCCCAAAGTCACGTGGTTAGGCAGTAAGGAAACTGATACTCAAACTCAAGACTCTCTAAATCTAAAGTCCCTATCCCTAACCAATCTGTACAATCTGTACTGCCTTTATATATAAAACAGGCTCCTACTGCCTTCCTGGTCAGAAGTGTGGTAAGCTGTCAGTAAGTCGCTCTACACAAAAGGACCCAGCACACGGGCTGCCCAAAGGAGGTACCCAGTCTCTTAGCAGAAGATGATATACATGCTTATTTCCTTTTATGGAAATCTTTTGGTTAGTTAAAACAGATGAGGGTTTCCTTGTGATAACTCTAAAGCCTTGGACAAATAGTTTCCCCAGATTGCTGTATATACATTAGAGTTGCATTTTTCTTTATTTTGAGCTGTCTTGTTAGGGAAGGATTTATATGCTGGCATTGACATAGGACAGCAATCAGGCATTGTTTTCTGCCTTTGACAGTTGGCGTGATACTTTGCTTCCAGTGAAGTTTGACTCACTGTATCTGGAAGCTGTCAGAAGTGGGAGCATGAAAAGGTCATGACGGATGGCCATGGATAAGTGGGTAGGGGAGGAGAGCTGGTAAAAGAAGACAAGTGGCCTCCCTTATTTCTGAGGGAAGGGGCTGACCCTGTCCACTTCAGGCCAGCCCTCATGCTGTCTTCATCACTTCCCACAGCTGGTCAGGTAAGGCCTGCCAGGCACCATTTGTGGGAGTGGCCCCCTGGGTGGCTATAATGCAGCCATGGGAGGGAGCCCTTCCCAGCAGCTCAGCCACTTGGGTGCTTGAGAACTGCTAAGTGGAACTGGTCTTCGTTTAGGGCTGTTTTCATGATTATTGTCACGTTTAGTCAAAAGTACCCCCAGAGGGCCATTGAGCCTGGGGGGTGAGAAGAGAGAGGCTCCCCACCAGCGTGGGGCCTCGATCTCCTCCCGGGTTTCGGCACCAAATGTCAGGTTTAATCCGATCGGTAGTGAAATGGAATAGAGAGGCCAGGCAAAAGTTGGTCGAAACAGGCTTTTAATGGGATGCGCTCTCGGGCGAGGTTCCGAGGCCCGCAGGGGAGAGAGAGAGCAGGGACTTCGCAGGGGAAGTCGCCCCCTGGCAGGTCGCAGGTGGGTTTATGAGGAGTTTTTGGCAGGAGGGTTGGTAGGGAAATATGGGGGGAGGTTTCCTTATTTGATGGTGTTTTTCAGGTTTTCGGTCTTTTCCGGGTCTTGGTTTGTTTTTTTGTTTTTTGTTTTTTTCTAGTTAGGGCAAGGATTACGGGTTTCATAAACTAAGTCAGGGTAGGGCGGCAAGGCGGCATTGGCGGGAAGATGGGGGTGGGCGGCGTTATTGGGAGGTTGCTGGCCTCTGGTCGGCCACTTTGAGGTCCCCAGTCTCGCCAGCCCAACAATTATCAATCACAGGATTCAGCTTACTCCCTTCCCCACACTGTAAAAGTTAGGCAGGTGTACTGAATCCTGAAATAGAAACCAAGAAAATGTCAGCTCCTAAAATGATGTTTGTTTTTATTTTGAGTGAAATTTCTGTTTTAGAAAAGAACAGAAAAGGAAAAGATATAATTCTACTAGCAAGAATTGACCACTGTTGCCAGTTTGGAGCATATCCATTAGATCTCCTTTCTATAAATATCTTTTTCCTCTGCTTTTCACTTAGCTTCACAAGAATTCTTCCAAGTCAAACCTTTTCTCATACACATTTTTTCATGGTTGTGTTATATTCCATCATGATTGGATTAACTATTCCTCTATTGGCCGTTTAATTTGGAGAAATGTAAACTTAACAAAAGCCAACTTCCCTTGTTTTCTTGGATGTATGTTTATAGTTTGAATTACCTAAAAATAGTGCCCAAGTGACACTTTAAGGAGCACACCTGCCTTTCTTTCATGACTTTAAACAAAAGCTTTTGTCAAGGACATTAAAACCGTGCTCAGTGGCCATACAGAAGAATATTGATAGGCTTTCATGCTCCATGTTGCCATGTCGGAACAAAAGCAGGTGTGCATTTATCAGCACGTTTGAATGTTTGTGTTTGTTCATTGGTAAAAATTGAAAAAGGATACTAAAGACTAAACTAAGCAGAATTCCTTATTACATCTGGACTTAACTGAATGAGGCTGTGCAAAGCAGTGGGAAGTACCATACTTGGGAACCAAGTAAGTAGCTCTGGGTATAAAATGGCTTTTCCACGGAAAAGCTCCCCAACCTTGGACAAGCACCTTCACCCCTCCTGGGGGATGTTATATAAAACCCCTAGCATAGTTCCTGCAGAATGGCATAGTGGCTGAGAGAACAGATTCTGGAACCAAATTTCCCGACTTTCTCTAAATTCTAGCTCTGCCACTTTTTAGCCATGTGACCTTGGGCAAGTTACTTAACCTCCCTGTGTTTCAGTTTTCTCATCTATAAAATAGGGCTAAATATAGTAGTAACCAATGTGATAAGACTGTCCTGAGATTTGAATCAATACACACAAAGGATTTCTAACCATGCTAACATGTATTTGGTGCCAGGTAATAATGTTCATTCTTATTTGCCCCTGGCCCGGACTGTTGTGCCAGCTTCCTAACTGGTCTCCTCTCCTCCAGGCTACTTTCTCTGTCCAACCAAGAAAGACCCCTTGAGCTCCCCAGGCAGGGAAGAAGAGGTCTCTGTTTGCTTCCAGCCGAAGTTCTGGAGACTCAGCAGTGGCTTCTAGGTACATTGAGGAGAATGGGCTCCAAGGCTAGACTGCCACAGACCCTCCTGAACTGGAAGCAGAGGGTTGTCACTTGTGCATCAAGAGCAGATCAGCTCCTGTGGGCTGTGTGCCCTGCTTTAAGAAGCTAAGACTCACACATCTCAAGCAAGGTGAAATTATTTAATGTACAAAAGGATTTTTCCCATCAGGAAAGATTCCCCCTACAGGTTCCTTTAAATAGTGACTCCTCTAGGCGGCGAGTATTTTACAGATCATTAACTACTTGACTGAAAGCCTGCAGGGCAGAGAAATTTAAAACTAAAGTGTTGGGAGCCCCTGCCAATTACAGATCAATCCAAAATTAATATAAAGTGTCTCTGGAACTAGAAGTCAGTGGGAAAATGTGATTTGATTCAGAAAAAAATCTGATTTACAGGCAACTTTTTGGGAGCACATTAGTTGTTTAAATGATGTTCCACCTGCCTGCCCATCTTGAACCTAATGCATTCATTTCCCACATCTTCATCCCCAAACTCCAGGATTGGGGTTCCCCTCTGCGAACAGACACTGCACAATAACCCCCCAGAAAGGGTGTCTTTGGGAAAGTGTTCTTGTGGCCATGCAGAGCGCATGCAATTGATGCAGAGATACAGCCAGAAATGGATGAACTCTACAGTAACAATTTGCAGATAAAAATAATAGAAGTTAAAGTGTACTTTACATGATAAAAGAAAGATGAAAGAGGATGAGAGTCTGTTACATCTGAGATGGTTACAAAAGTCCTGCTTTGTGAAGTAGGCTCTGTTGAAAAGATTGATGCCATGGGGAGTGACCTTGGCTTGGAGCAGGAGCTGGTGATGTATGTATGAGCATCCCTCTGCTAAATGGACCCAGATTTGTAGCACTAATATACATGGGAGCCCAGAACCAAACTCAGTATAGCAATAAATCAACAGCCACTTTGGGTGTCATTTCTGGTTTATATTCCACTATTGTTCTATCACTTTAATTCATGTCACTATCATCTTTTCATCTGGAACAGTTTTATATAATTTTCCAGTGGAGTTACCTGACAAATCCTATCAAATTAACAAGGTACATTAACAATATTGACTGACTACAGCTTCAGGAGTTGCAGGACCGTAGAACAAAATTTTAAAGCTGTGCCTCTCTAGTGATGCTTTTTTTTCCCCTTCTCTTGCTAAGAAAGGAATATGGGGCAGGGTTTATTCTACATAAGAGATATGCACATTTATTTATTTATTCTACATAAGAGATATGCACAAAAAGTCTGCTCACTTTTTGACTTTTATAAATGTCAAAATAAGCAGAAGAAAGAGGGGGGGACCAAAAAAATTAAAAAAACCACTTGCTACCAACAGCTATGGCATCAGTACTTTCCTTCTTTCAGGGAACTATAGAAATGTCCAGATCTCTTACAATTAATGACCAAATTGGAGGGAAGAGTGTAACTGGGTAGTCGTAATCTATTTTAAGTGAAATGTAATAAAATTGGTCTCCTGATACATTCTCACCCTCCTGAAATCATCTAGACCTGAACGACCAGAGTCCATTGGACTTATGACATTATGCCTAATTGAAATATGGTGTTCCTGAAATATGTCTAATGTCAAATTCCAGCATTCAATTAATAAAAAATACCAATTGTTCATCTTTTCCAAAGACCACACAGTAATGACCAGGGTTAAGCAACTGTACTGCATTGTCTCTTCTGAAGACAGCAGATAAGACTCTACTGGAATCTGTCTGTTTGGCCTCCTGCCTTTGTCTAACTGCTATTTAAGATTTCTTTATTCATAAAATAAAATAGAAACGGAATATGTGGCAGACCATAACACTAGAATTTTTTTTTATATTTGTTTTCTTGTTTAATTTTAAATTTGCTCTCAGACTGTGGTGATTGTGTTATTTGGGTTTTTTTGTTTGTTTGTTTTGTTTTTTAATTGAGCTGTTTCTTTTATCTGCTTTTTCTTTTGGTCTACCAAGTTTTCTCATGTTGTACTGAAAAATTTCTGAGTGTGACCCCTGGAATGAAATGTATTAATTTTGATTGTCTTTTTGTTACAGCATGTACATTTGTGGTTTTAATTATCTCATACTTTATTTGATTTTGCTTTTTTCCACTTTGCCCCTGACCTTTAAACTATGACCTAAATATTAATTACTTTCAAGATTCTCTCTGAGGCGCACTCTGGAAGGCATATTGAAGGTTTTTGTCTTACTTCATAAACAGATTCCTCGATTTTCAGTAAAATGGGAAAAAGAGAGCATGCAGCCTAGATCATATGTGTGTGTCAAGCTGAGAGTATACTGCTCAGTAACACTGGGAGAGCAATTGCTATATATTGCCACGGTTATTCCAGGACACCTTTCATCCCTGGCATTACCTTTGTTCTCCTAACACCTTTGCTTCCAGTCACTGTACGATATGTTATGTCTTTCACAGCTCTGAAAATGGAACCTGAAGTGCCAGTATTTAACATGCTGGATTCCTGTTATAAAGCCTTTGTTGCATAAAGCTCACACCCAGTGCTGTTTCTCCCTCAGCAGAGAAGCAGTGACCTCCACAGACTGAAGCCAGGCTCCCAGACTTGAACTTGGAAGGTTTTATGTAAAGGACCCTTTGATCCTCCTGTGACTTCTTCTCAATATAGTTTGCATAATTATTTAGTAGCAGAGAAGGGAAGAGATAGATTTTTCCTATTTTTAGTGTGTAAGATTTTTCTGGATCAGAAAAAAGACTACTGATCAAAATTGTTTGTTTTTTTAGTGAATCTTACATTATGTTTTACTTCATTACAATCAAGGTGTTTTGTAGGGTTAACAATATGTAGGTAAACTCTCTATTGTATCTGTGGTACATCTAAGATGGCATGTTTCTTAATACTTTTTTATATGGGTTTTAGTGGCTTCTCCCCGCAACTCACCCACCCAGGAAACCAGGCTGTGCAACTTCTGTGTGCCGTTGGAGTCTCCTTATGTCTGTCTTAAGCCCATGGCATTCCCCAAAGCCCTAAGAAAGAGCTCTTGTTCATCCAATTTAGGATTTGCAAAACAGGTCAAATGATTACACTGAAATCACTTACACTTTCCACATTTATGCCTTATTTTTTTGTCCTTCCCTTATCCTCACCCCCCCCCCCCCCCCCGGCCTTACAGGTATCTCTGGAGACAAAATAGAGATAGACCCTGTTACGAATCAGAAAGCCAGCACTAAGTTTTGGATTAAGCAGAAACCCATCTCAATCGATTCTGACCTGCTCTGTGCCTGTGACCTTGCTGAAGAAAAAAGCCCTAGTGAGTAGTCCCTTTTATTTATGTCTCCTTTCTCTCTTCCCCCTCTTCCCCTCTGTGTGCTGGGTGCCAGGAGAATATATTGCCACCGTGTCCTTTTTTCCTTGGGTCTATTTAATCCATTACCAGAAATTTCTTTTAATCAAACAGGATTGTATTATGGTGCCCAGAGCCTGACATGAGCCCCCATCCTGTTAGGTCTTGATGGCAGCAGAGAACCTCATAGCACGGTTTCTGACCTTAGGAGCCCCACTCTGGGGGCTGGGGACCTAGGGGCAGGTTCCTGATGCACCAGAGCCCTCATGCTCTCCCTTCTTCTTCCCATTTGGGGCACTTGAGCAGTCAGACCTGGACCTGCCTTCCTTCTTTGCCAGATAGAGGGAAGCTAGGAGATTTCCTGTGGCAGCCGAGGACTAGATTTAGATATCCATCAAGCCGGAAGTGTCAACACCCTCCAGATTATTGGCAGCTGCATGACCTACCAGCTCGTAATTAAACTCCTTCTTGGTCCTGCAGAAGAGATCGCTGCTGGGTTGGCACTCCTCTGCTTAAATTATCAAAGTAGATACAGTCTGGTTATATATTTTTGGCATATTATATTTTTGCAGTTAAGTAATTGAGTGTAGCATTTAGATTCATTATTTTTAAGCCTTCAGTCCCATCAATAGGCAGAAAGGACGAGATCACACTGAAATTCCTTCATGGAAGAAAAAAGTTTAAACTGTACAAGAATTTGTTAGTTGCCTGGAAAAGGCTGCAAGAGAGTAGTTGTCAGAGTCTGGTATATATCAGCATTGCCTGTGGACCCTATTTATTTTTTATTTTAATTTTTTTAAAGGTTTTATTTTATTTTTTTCATGAGAGACACAGAGAGAGGCAGAGACATAGGCAGAAGAGGCAGGCTCCCTGCAGGGAGCCCAGTGTGGGACTGAATCCCAGGAACCCCACCTACCCACCCCCATCACGACCTGAGCCAAAGGCCAGATGGTCAACCACTGAGCCACCCAGCGCCCCCTGTGGAGCCTATTTAAAATGCAGTTCTCCAGGGCCCATCCCCAGTGGGGTTTTTTGGTGGGGGAGAGGGGGTATTTATTTTATTATAGAGCAAGTAGGGAGAGGGACAGAGGGAAAAAATCTTCAAGCAGACTCCCTGCTGAGCAGGGATCCTGACACAGGTCTCAATCTCACAACCCTGAGATCATGACCTGAGCCAGAACCAAGAGTCAGATGCTTAACTGACTGGGCCACCCACACACCCCTCCCCAGTGGGTTCTGATTCATTAACTTGGAGGATGATACGAGCTTCTAATTTTTGTTAATCCCCTTTATTCCAGTGCCCACTGAATTGGGAACCAATGTTGTAAGGAGTGACATACTCAAAAGAAACAGTAAGAAATGTAAAGGCCAGCAAGTGTTTATAATATGGTTCAAGTTTTTGAGATAATACTAAGCAGGGACATAGGAGCAGAGAGCCCCCTGAAGGGGTCCTATGGACAGGGCACCTGCCACATTGCCTCATTTCTGGGTGGGTATTTGTTTTATCAAATCCAGCTGTGCTAGGCTACATAATCTCCTCCTTTCAACCCATTGGTCTCCAGCTTGACAAAAAGGGAGAACCTAGTGACAGGGGAAAGGAGGCAGACCATGCCCACCCACTCTCACTTCCTGCCATTGTTGTCATCCTAGTGAGGGGATTCTGCAAGATGGCAGCCAGAAGGGGCTGGTGAGAAAATTGTTTACTGCTCTGGGGCACTTGCCTCCACCTCTAGATAAACATCTTCTTCCTAATTCCTCCCACTCCAGCTTATCAGCCAATAAAGATGTCATTGTTCTGGCATCTTTCTTCCCAAGAATTCAGGATGCTTTGAAAAGTAACATTTTGAAATTCTCCATGTCTCTGAGAAATGAAAGGCAGTTGCTTACATGTTCATAGATGGATAAGCTGGAGTAGAAAGGTTAGGGAAAGAACTAGAAAAAGGATTCAGATTTCCTTTACACTCATACCAAGACACTCACATGCCAAAGAAGTCTGTGTGTGATTCAGGCACTGAAAGTGAAGGGTGTAACACACCCTAAGAGGGAAGGAAGAAAAGATGCGCAGCCACCACCTCCCAGTTGCCTCTTGCCATCAGGCAGTCAGGAAGTAAATATTACACATGTCTGAGAGAGGTGCCAAGTTCCAAGCTGTGGGGATACAGAGCAGACGTGGGGTCCACCATTTCAATATTGACAATCCAGGAAGAGAGTCTTTTGTCTTATTTTCAACCTACTGGATGGTTTGTCTTATTTTCAACCTACTCACATGCAAGTCTTTCTTTTTTTTTTTTTAATTTTTATTTATTTATGATAGTCACAGAGAGAGAGAGAGAGAGAGGCAGAGACATAGGCAGAGGGAGAAGCAGGCTCCATGTACCGGGAGCCCGACGTGGGATTCGATCCCGGGTCTCCAGGATCGCACCCTGGGCCAAAGGCAGGCGCCAAACCGCTGCGCCACCCAGGGATCCCTTTTTTTTTTTTTTTAATTTTTATTTATTTATGATAGTCACAGAGAGAGAGAGAGCACATGCAAGTCTTAAAGAGGTTTCCTTCTCTCTCACTGTGGTTCCAGAGATCTAGAAGTTGTGAGTTCCCTGAACAAAGAGGTGCACTGCCCCAGTCAGACATTTCCTAAGTTCCTGTGCCCCTATCACAGTGCTTTCCAAACCATGTTCCTCAGAGCTCTAGGTCCTTGGGGGACCTCAGGGGCTGGGGGCAGGGAAAGGGGCAGGCTTGGTTATGACACCTCCCCTTCAGTCAGCAGAGTGCTACTTCTTTCTGTTTGGGGATTCTGCAGTCAACCAATAAAAGGGATTTTGCTGCTTTAAAAAAGGTTTGAAAGCTACAGGCTCACAGGACAGAAGCCAGACTCCTCACCATAGGAGTCTTTACAGACATTGACTACTCCAGGCTCATAGCCCATAATTTCCCATCCTAAACTTGGACTATGGTCACTGTGGATTATTTGCACACAAACACACCTTGAATTCTGTGCTGCTGCTCTTACCACTGCCTGGAGTACACCTCCCCACTGACCCTCCCTCTAACTGACAGGCACCTCCAGTTCCTCATGTCTGGCTCATCCTTTTTTCAAGGTCCAGCTCCAGTGTCAGGCTCTCTCCATAACTTTGTCCCAAAGAGTTTGCACAGCAAACTCGGATACAGCACCTCTCACACTGTGCTGTTTATTGACTTGAAGTCTGTCCCTCCCCCCCAATCTCCATGCTGAACTAATTGATCCAGGAACTAGTTTCTCTATCCTCATCCATAGCACCACAGTGCCTGCAGAATTGTCCTCAATGGATGTTTGCTGTCTTCAAATTGAATTTAATGAGGCCAGGATTGAGAAACCAAAAGTTTCTCAGCATAATTTATGTTGTAAAGAGCCCAAACAAAGATACATTAACTGAATCGGCTTGATGCTGTGTTTGTTTTTTTTTTTTTTATGATTTCCAGTATCTTCATCAAATTAATTCAGTGACTTAATCTAAAAAGTTTATCTTCAAGACCATCATCAGACCACAGAATTAATCTGTGGGGCGGTGACAGCGGCGGCAGCAGCTGCTGCTGCTGCTGCTTCTTCTTCTTCTTCTTCTTCTTCTTCTTCTTCTTCTTTTAAAGGATTAATGGTAACCCTTTTTATCTTTTGTGTCTGTTGAACCTTAGAAAAAAGTTATTTTAACAGCACTAAAGAAATGAAAGTCACTATATTTCATAAGTTTAGCCTGTGATTTTTATCAGCATAGTGATGTATGTTTGTAGCTGAGTTTACATCAAAAATTATTCTTGGGGCCTTCTTGAATGAATTATGGCAAAGAGAGAGAGTCTAGAAGTAGATAAGGTTTTGATTTCTGCAATATATTTCCTTTTTCATGTTTTTATCTCTCGTAACACAGTGTCTTGCCGAAGACTGGAACGTGTGACCAACTGGAATAATTTAGTTGTGAAAACAGCAAACGTGTTATTAAACAGCCTTCTTTACAAAAAGGCATTAAGTGTTGGAAGGATAATGAAGTTGTCCCAGTCTGTCTTGAGACGTGTTTGTCAGAATTTTGAACAGAAAAGAAATGGTTTCTAAAACCTTCAAATATGACCAGTTTGCAGTGTTTATTGAAAAAGCCTGTCAAACCATTAATTTGGTCGTCATAAGGAACACAGCTCAAGTTTAATTGACGCCATATCCAAAAAGTATGTGAATAGTGGACTTGGCAAAGGGACTGAGCAATAGAGCGCCTGCAGTGAGACACATAATTACACATAACCATGGATCAGAAAGATCCAGACTATGTAGCTGTGCTCCATAAATAGCAGTTCTATGGCTCTCTTTCCTTCCCCTAACTTCTCCCTCTTAGGCTGCATTCTCAGAGGGAAGATTTATTGCTCTGTCCCTGTGAGTGTTTAAGGACCTGGAACTTAATGACTAAATAGATACATGCTTTAGAAGAAATTTGTACATATAAATATGAACTCTTACCAGAATTAGTGGAGAAAATCTGTGTATCAGAAGCACTGAGAAATTAAGAATAAATTCTGCCTTTGTAGATTGGGGGGAAAACAAAACAAAAAGGCTATGCACTGCCATTACTATTCAAATCAGTGATTTCTCAGTCTGGTTTTGCCACTCCTTAGGATATCTTTTGCTATTTTGAAGGATGTCACCAACCTCTAAAAGATGAATTCATTTTAATTCATTTTAACTGAACAAATATGTATACAACACATTGGAGGGAAGAATGTTTCCATATCAGAGACTACCATGGCATCCTCCATCCTTACTCAGCTAAACCTGGGCTTTGGATGTGCTGGGCTCTCTTTTTAAGTGCTAGCCTCAAATTCCAACACTGAAACAAAAGCAAGGGACCTTTCTTTTAAACTAACACCCTTCAGAGACTCTCAGGCTGGATTTAAATAAAGTACCAGACTCAACCATGCCAGGTCTGGTTTTATCATAAGAAGGTTGTGCAGGTTTCGAGTCTTTAAAGGAAGCAGCCTATCATTAAGAAATCAGATTTAAACCTTAATAAAGTAGCTGTCGTCTTTATAGCTGAAAAGAGCTCTGTATCTCAATTAAGTATAGATAATAGAAAATCTTAAGGAAGCAACATAATAGAGGTAACCTGATTACATTCTCTTGCAATAGTATAATTTAAAGGAAATCTGATTCTGTTGATGCTGGTGGGGGATTGCTTGTTTGTTTTGTTTTGTTTTGTTCTTTGTCCAAAACAGTGTTTGGATATAGGATAGGAACTCTGGGATTATGAGTTAACCACAACTGCAGGAAACTGTCAGGCCCTGGTATGAACAGAACCTGCTAGATATTTGAGATGAGATTCAGTTAAGGTTATGAGTTAAATTAGTTGGGCTTATTGGTGACCTCCCGCTTAAATGAATCTTTCTTTTCATAAGTACTTGACAAGATCTGTAAAGTAGTGTATTTAATTTACTAATTAAATTAAAGCTACTGAATAATGATTTGTCCACATTGATTTAGCTTAAATAGAAAAGATCAGCATTGTTGTGATCTTCAGCAACCTTAATGGCCAAGCCAGTTAGACACAAAGGCCTCTTGTGTTTTATAGGTCAGAAGTACATAGGTAAGCCCAGGCTGTAATTGAATTGCCTACACTGCATGCTGCAGTTGCAGATTCCCTTTGCCTTCTCGTTCCATTGTTGCACTGGGGCTTAAGAGAATGTTAACGCGGTAATAGGCACAGGGCCTTCCCCATTATACGTCTTGCTATCGAGCGGTTCTGCATGACTAGTTAAAGAAGATGGCAAGAAGATTAATGAAAGCAAGGCTAATACAGAAGGGGGTACTTTTGCAAGACTTCTACCGAGGAGATATTAGAGCTGAACCAGAGCTTGGCTTTTTCTTTATCCTGTGACCTTTGAACCTGCCTTAGTGTTGAGAGCTGCCAGGGAAGTCGACATTTTGATTGATGTTGGTACACGAGTCAGTCTCTCCCATTGAATTCCACATCTGCACGAAAATAGCTTTTCCAGCAGAATTCATACTGGCCAGAAGTGATAGCCAAATTGATGGCTGAAATGCTTTTATGTAGTTTTCATTTAAACCTAAAGGTATTTGATGGTTTAATTCAGTATCCAGTTCTCATAGATTATAAGCATTCACTTATATATCCTTAATGGGATCATCAACTCATAGTGAAAGACCAGTATTAAGAGTGTTCAGAGGTTTGCAAAAGAGCTCCAAGCAGGCTTTATGGAGGAGTAAAAGCAGTCATCACACAAAACCTTCATCATCCTCCAAAAAGAAAAATCAGTCTGAGGGCCCAGGCAAACTGACTTTGAGGTTTTTGTGTATAAAGTAAAGTGTCCCACTATTTCTGGAAAGCTACAGAGGGGGAAGTCTGAAATCTTCTGTCTGGATCCCACCTCAGCTCCAACTCAGAGGCTCTCTTGATCTGAGTTCCCTGACCTTGTCCTCAGGACACTAGCATTCCATCTGAAAGGCATTGTTATGATCTGCTTGTAAGACAATCCCATGCATGTGTCCCCACTAATTGTATTGCCTTGCTTGTGGAACTGTGGGCCATTAGTGTATGTTTCTGTGTGTCTGTGTGTGTCTTTAAATGTGCCTTTGTTTGCATCCCCCACACCCTGTTCCCAATAAAAAAGAGTAGGGAGGGAGAGTGGCAGAAGAAGGACTCAGGTTTTGTTACTAAAATCGACTTGGGCACACCCCAATCCATATGTTGAATCCTCTGATCACCTGATTTCTCTTTTTTCTGTTGGACAGAGGTAGTAGTTGTAGCAGAGAGCACATGCACACACATACACACACACACATTGATGTGACAGGCATTCCAGTTCCTAAAGGAGGAGGTACCCAAGATAGATGTTCATGAGAATGAAAGAGAAATGAGGGCGACATTAGCCATCCTGGCTGACAGAGCCACAGCCCCTGGGTGAGTGGGTGGATGGCCATGGCCATACCACATACTGTAGGCCCCAGTAAGTAAGGCATTTGCATTTATACTCAAGTAGACCTGTAGCCAGGAAGACCACAGCCCATCCTTAGGCTCTAATGATTCCCAGGAGGTCCAGGTACTCCAGACATCAGGTGGAAAGCTATGTAGTGCTTTTATTCTCTGACAAGGACTTATTTCATAAATTCCAGATCAAATACGGTAAGTACTGCTAGATTACAGAACACAATGGACTCTAACATATTAAATGCCCCAGTTATTGAATTGCCTTTTCATAAGGGTACTCTGGAGCACAATCAGGAGCAGGCAGTGCCTCATCCTTTTAACAGATATGTTTCCTAGCCCTATTAAAAGGGGTCTTCATCTATCCTGTCAAAGGGAGTCTGCTGGGGTTTTTTAGTTTAATTACACTATCCAATTAAAACTCCTTGCTGCATTTGGATGCGCCTCTCCTTGGGCCTGAGTGGATATGACATTTACAAGGCTCGCCTTTCAAGCAGACAATAGTGTGATTGATGAGGTGCATGTTCAGTGGAGGAGGCGAGTGCCTGTGGAAGTGCTGCTTAGTGCATTTTGATTTATTTATCATTTCCTTCCAAAACAAGGGAGCTGCCGGGGAGATGGGTTTGGGCAACCAGGGAGACCACCTCAGTTTTTCCAAGTGTGTGGGAGGGAAAGACCTGGAGTGTGCCACAGAATAAAAGTGGGGAAAAAAATCTCTAAGCTCAGGGCCAATGGGCATCATCTACTGCCAGGCTGCATTCTTAGGTTCTCTGACCCAGTTTGGTTTCCAGTAACCTCACACTGTGATCTGCTGTTAAATAGGCTATCACTGTATTTCAGGGAGCAGTTCTCTGGGGCTGGATAACATTGGCTAGACCCCTGAGAACTCAGCCAGGAGGGAACCCACCCAGCATGTGTGCCATTGATCTAGTCATTATTAACTGGCACTTGATGTTTGCAGTAGGTATGCCTATTTATGTTCCCAGATGCATCCTTTAGAAATCCAGCAGTTTCTGTCCAGGGGCTACAGTCAGTGCTCGATGACCCTCAAACTTTGCCTGGGCACCATAAGCATTTAAAAGTTGCTTCTAGAATTTGGAATTCGCCAAGAGCAAGTGTGGCTGTTCAACAAAGAGATATGGCAGTACGGTGGAGAACTTCTCAAGGTTGTAGTGGAAAGGCAAACCCAACATCTTGTTCTTAACCTACTATTGCTGTTTGCCCTCAGCATATGATAGATGAGACCAGCGTGCTTGTCTCTGTAGTTCATGGAAAAGACAATATGTGGTTTCAGGAAGGTCAACACTCTATGAATTTAGGAGGCAGGAGACTCTCTTCTGAGTCCCAGACAGATGATAAGAACAACACAACTCCCATATTCATTTTCACATACTACAGTTGCTCATAGGAGTTGTTGGGAAGCATGTTTGCTTACTACATAACATGTAAGAATGTCTGTGTTTCTGAGGAAAATTGTCTGCTCCCAAGATTTTCAGTGGGTTTTCATTCTGTATAATCCTTCCTCATTTTTCCCTAGGATTTATTAATGAGCAAAGAATATGTTTGTGTCAATTTGAATACTTGTTAGAGTAGAAAACATTTTGGGGTATCAACTTTTTTCCTCCTGGAAAAACCTTTTATTTTTTTTTTCATTAAAGTTTTCGCTTAATTATTGGCTTGTGCATTATGAACCCATAATAACAAAACAGATATAATAGGAAATGCATACATTTATGTTTTCCTAGGTTTTTATTACCATTTTTTCAAATTTTTTCTTTCTTGATTTTAACATCAGAAGAGATCCTGATTGAAAAGAAGGTAAGGGCAGAAACTGTTCCTTACTGAAAAATTGTGTGAAAGATTTCTCAGCTAGATAAATGATAGGAAAAATCTGTTTCCCTTGCCTCCTGCCAAGCTCCAAATTGTGTTTTCATAATAAATAAATGGGGTGCTTAGATTTTAAGTTCTCACAGACATGGAAAAAGTAAGCCATTGTTTCATTAAAATCAAAGTGTGTATTGCTTACAAGATTCCCATAGGCAGCTTCCAGGACAGGCTAACTGCTACCAGATTAGCCCTTCTATCATAAATGACTGGAAAACCATACAAAATATAAGAAAGTGTTCTCAGACACTAGAAAACAAGCAGTGCAGGACTGTGAGCGCTGAGAGAAGGGAAACAAATGAGGCGAAACTTACTATCACTTCAGGTTTCTTCAGCGTTTCCCAAGGAGAGTATAGACGTCTCCTCAAACTCAGAGACAGAAATCAGAATTGGAGGAGGCTGAAATTTATAATAAATGAAGTGTGGAGAAGAGGGAGCTACACTGAGAAGAAGCTCCAGAAAAAGGCTCTCAAATCTTCTGTTGTATACCAAACTATGCATGCCTATAGTGGGACCTCACAAGTTGGGTCAAAGCACAACTACTAGGGCACTATAATGTGGAGTTCTGGCCAACCAGACGGGAGTTTCCAGGGCATGTAGCCGTGACTCCACAAAGGCCATATCTTAGTAAGATTAAACTAGCCCTAGACTAATAACTGCTCTAAATCCTTGCCTAATAAAGCTTTTTTTTTTTAACTTTTTATTTTAATTCCAGTTGGTTAACATACAGTGTTATATTAGTTTCAGGTGTACAATATAGTGATTACACAATAAAGCCTTAAAAGGAGTCCTAAAAAGGGGTTCTTGGGTGGCTCAGTCAGTTAGGCATCTGCCTTCAGCTCAGGTCTTGATCTCAGGGTCCTATGATTGAGCTCCATGTCCAGCACCCTGCTCGGCAGAGAATCTGCTTCTCCCTCCCCTTCGGACCCTCCCCATTGCTCATGCTCTCACTCACTCTCTCTTTCAAATGAATAAATAAAAATATCTTTTTTTTTTTTTAAAGAGTCTTAAGAGATCAATATGGTCCACAAGTAAATTAACTGGCTGTTAGAATAAAGCCCAATATTCTCTAAAGGATGATGACAGAATGCAGACAACCCACAATGTAATGTTTATAGTGTCCAGCATTCAATAAGAAATTAACAGATATGCAAAGAAGCAGGAAAATGCATCCTATAACTAGGATAAAAATCAATCAATAGAAATAGCCAGAAATGGCAAGGATCACAGAATTGGCAGATAAGTACTTTAAAACAGCTATTATAAATGTGTTTAAAGATTTAAAGGAAAGGAAAACAACTAAAAAAAGAGAAATGGAAACTACTAAAAAAAAGAACCACATGGAAATTCTAGAGCTGAGAAATACAATACCTGAATCAACACTTATGTGACCAGAGTCATTTATTAATTCTCAGGAATCCAGCACAGCTTAGCTGGGTCCTCTTGCTGAGGGTCTCTCCTGAGGTTGCAGTCAAGCTGTCAGCCATGGCCACAATCCTCTCAAGGTTCAGTTGGGGTAGGATCTGCTTCCAAGCTCACTGAGTAGTTGCCAGTAGAGTTCATTTCTTTGTGAACATCTTGAGTTCCTTGCCACACAGTCCTCTCCATAGATGAGCTCACAAGATGGCAGCTGGCTTCAACAAAATAACCAAGAGTAAGAGTCATAGCAAGGAAAAAGTCACAGTCATTTACAACCAACCCTTAGAAGTGGCTTAGAAATATACTTGTGCTGAATTTTATTTATCAGAAGTAAGTCACTAGGGTCATCTGGGTGGCTCAGTCAGTTAAGTATCTATCTTCAGCTTGGGTCATGATACTGGTGGCCTGGGATCAAGCTTCACGTCGGGCATCCTGCTCAGTAGGGAGTCTACTTCTCCCTCTCTCTTTGCCCCCCCCCATTGCCTGTGCTCGCTCTCGCTCTCTCTCTCTCTCTCTCTCTCTCTCAAATAAATAAAATTAAAAAAAAAAAAAAGGTAAGTCACTAGGTCTAGCCCACATGCAAGATAAGGAGATGACACAGGATATGGAAAGCAGGAGACAGAATCATTGGGGGCCACTTCTGAATCTGCCTACCACAATCTGTAAACTTCAAGACAGGACAATGAAACTATTGAGACTGAAGCACAGAGGCAAAAAATTGATGAGAAGAACAGACTATGGGATAATACCAAGTGTTCTAACATACGGGTAACTAAAGTCCCAGGAATGGAGGAGAAAACTATTCCAGATTTGATTTAAAATACTAATCCACCAATTTTGGAAGGCCAATGAAGGCCAAACAAGGTAAATATGAAGAAAACTGCATCAAGGCACATCATAAGCAAATTGCTAAAAAACCAGTGATAACTAGAAAAATCTTAAGAATAGCCAGAAAGGGGTGCCTGTGTGGTTCAGTCGGTTAAGCATCTGACTCTTAATTTTGACTCAAGTCATGATCTCAGGATTGTGGAACCGAGCCCCACATCTGGCTCCATGCTCTGTGAGGAGTCTACTTGAGATTCCCTCTCTATCCCTCTACCCCTCCCCCGGTTCATGCTCGCTGTCTCTGTCTCTCTCAAATAAATCTTAAAAAAAAAAAGAAACACCAAGATGAGAATGATTGCTGACTTCTCATCAGAAATAATGCAATCCAGAAGACAATGGAGTGACGTCTCTTAAAGTGCTAAAAGAAAATCTGTCAATCTAGAATTCTATATTCCATGAAAATGTCCTTCAGAAACGAAGGTGAAATAAAGACATTTTCAGATACTCAAAAGATGAAAGAATGTGTTACCATTAAGCCTTCGCTACAAGAAAGGTTAAAGTCTGGAGGGGGAAAATGCCAGATAGAAACCCAGATCTCTACAAGGAGCATTCAAAATGTCATTATTAGCAACTGCACAGAATGAACCCAGAAAGGGTAAATAAGCAAGAGAGGCCTCTTTAAACAGGAATTAGCGAACTATGTCCCAAAGGTAAATCCAGCCTACCACCTATGAACTAAGAGTAGTTTTTACTGGTGAACATTTGCAATTGATTTAATGATAGGGAACACTAACTTTGGATTTCATTTAAACAAAGTTATGCACCATCTCGAAAAAATTCTATCCTTCTCTTTTGTAGACCTGTACTATACCCCCCCCCCAAATTCATTTGATCATTATATTTCAAATTTTGGCAATAAGAAATTTGGAAGTTTTTTTCATAAAATTTCATAATTATGAAATGTACTTAATTTTGCTCTTGGCCTGCAAAGCCTAATATATTTACTATCTTGACCTTTTCAGGAAAAGTTTGCTTGTCTTAGAGGAAGTAAAAAGACAAAGGGAACCTACCACGTACCTGTCAGTGTCCTGCATGTTTTACACGCACTGTTTAGTTTTTACAACAGCCTGTGAGGTTTTATATGCATTAAATATAGAATTCTAGAATTGTTGATTTTATCCTAGCAACAATGTTGTGAGGCTGAGGTTATTCCTATTTTATAATAATGAGGAAACTGGGACTCAGAAGTTGCATGACTTGTCCAGAGTTGAATCACGTAGGGAATTACGGCCACTGATGCCTGTGTAGTCAAAAATCTATAGCTTTTGACTCTCCCAAAACTTAACTAATAGCCTATAGTTGACCAGAAGCCTTACTATTAACATAAACAGTGGATCAACACATTTTGTATGTCATATGTATTATATACTGTATTCTACAACAAATAAGCTAGAAGAAAAGAAAATGTTAAAGTCATAAGGATTACTTATTAAAATACATTTTGAATACTGTACTGTATTTGTTGATACCATAAATTTATATACCTACTGAAAAAATTCTAGTAATGAGTGAACCCACAGAGTTTAAACCCTTATTATTCAATGGTCAACTCTATAAACGGTAATAAATAGAGGTTTATATTCTTTCTGCCACCAACATGAAGCCAAGGCACTTCTGTGCTGTTTTGATGTGAGAGCATCCCTAGCCCCAACTCAGACTCTGTAAAGTCTTCTTTTTTTAACAAATTTCAACTATGCTTGATTATCTGGGTTTTCATCCTAAAGGATATTAAATGTGGAAAATAGAAGGAGAGAAAGAATGACAATAAGGACAGTGGGAAGTGAAAACTTAAAAGAGTTGACCAAAACTGAAACAAAACAAAAACTATTAAAAAGCAATCTAAGAATTCAGTAAGCAGAGTAGTATGGCAGCATGGAACTATTTTGTGGCAAGATGTAGAACCTTCTGCAACCCTGAGGAAATCCTAATACTCCATACCTATAAAGATGAACATAACACAGTAATTTTATTTTCCTTATACTCTAATATAGGAGGAAATTTTGTAATAAGAAATTTTAATGCTTAAAATTGAAAAAGGCTTTTTTTGCACAAAGCTCACCCTAGCTGTCTGCTCTAAGGATTCTGGATAAATGGAGTTTCATGTGTTGTAATTTAGCCTCCCAGGTGTATGTGGACTTTTTATCAAACTTTTTATCACAAACTGTGGAAGAATATCCAGATATAAAACTTGTTTCTTGCCTCTAAAAGCTAAAGGGTAAAACCCAACCAGTACTTGATTACTGAAATGCCATATGGTATTTTGTTAGAACAACTTGCACATGAATCAAAGAATCAAAAGACTCCATAAACCATTGTTCTTAATTCATTACACATAAGCATTTCTGCTGCATGTGGGAGTAGAGTATTTGTCTCAAGGAAAAAGCAGTCATATAGTTTGAGTTGCTGAACTAGCCATTTATTTTACAGAACACCACTTTTACTTGAAAGAACTTGACAAACCATGGTTATTCAAATTTGAGTATTTAGCAGACATTTTCTTGAAAATGAAGGAGGGAAGCCCTTCACTTAAAAAAAAAAAAAGTGATAATATTTGATGCCAATGATGAAATTCAAGATTTCGGGTGACAGAGTTTTGGAAAACTTGTATCTGTCACTGGCTTGGTTTCTCAAAACTTAAAGACTTTTCTGATGAGACCAGTGGTGATTTTAATGAGTGCAATTTTTTTGGTGATACTTTTGTATAATGAAATGTGTCCACATTTGGAAGACCTACATAACTCCATGAACCAGTATTTTCCAGACTACTGCAGGCTGTTACAGACTCATTCAAGAGTATAAGATTCATTCAAAGTGCCAGACCAAAAACAAATCAAAAACAAACAAATCAAAAACAGTGCCAGACAGACCAGTAGTATAATAGAATACAGGTTTATTAATGTGGTTTTAGATTCCACATTGCAACTACTCTTTTAAGAAACTACCATGTATCAAATTGGGCATAGTATCAAAGAAGAATATTTGCAAAGAAGAATATTAAAATATGCTTCAGGCAGCCCCGATGGCTCAGCAGTTTAGTGCTGCATTCAGCCCAGGGCATGATCTCGGGATCCCGGGATCGAGTCCCACGTCGGGCTCCCTGCATGGAGCCTGCTTCTCCCTCTGCCTGTGTTTCTGCCTATCTCTCTCTCTGTCTCTCTCATGAATGAATAAATAAAATCTTAAAAAAATATAATAAGCTTCAGCCAAAACAGTTTGTCACAACAGACAAAATGCGGAAGCAGATAGGATAATCCAGCTGCTTTCTGTTAATATTAAAGAGATTTCAAAAATATAAAATAATTCATTAAACTTTTTTTTTTTTTTTTTTGCTTGGGGGAAGTACTAGGGTTTTCCATTTTAAAAAATACATTGTTTATATAAACTTGTAATGAGTTTATTGTTATTTTTAATGAATTAAATATTTTTTAAATTTCTCAGTTTTAATTTCTAATGCAATAAATGTTGATGTAATTCACACAAACAGAAGCTTTTTTGGGCTCCTCAGTAATGTTCATAATGTAAAGGGATTCTGAGACCGAAGTTTGAGAACTACTTAAAGAATCATCTTAAGAAGTTTGGACTTTATTGTGAGGACAAGAGGAAAAGAAGCCACACAGTGTTCTAGGGGAGTGATGTGGCAAGATATGTGTTACAAAAGGATGACTCCTGTGGGTAGAGGTTTAGATCTAAACAAGTATGATCGAAAGTAGGAAAACCGAAGCACGGCAGGCCCGGCATCAGGGCCACGCACTCCTCCCGCTTCATCCCCCTCAAGTAGCTGGTCGGCCAATAAAGGCACCAACTCCCGGAAAAAAAAAAAAAAAAAAAAAGGAAAGAAAGTAGGAAAACCAGAGAGGAGGCAATAGATGATCAGGACCTGGGTGAGGGCTATGGCCACAGGATGGAAGGGGACAGAAGATGAATATGTGAGAACTATGTAGGAGACCAGATGCCTGGAACAGCTTTTGATTTAAAGGGAAATGTTGACATTGATTCTAGACATGCTGCACTCTAGGCATGTGGAGAGGACAGCTGTGAAACTCCGGAGAAAAGTCTAGGTCAGATTTCTACTTCAGGATCATCAACACAAGTAGTAATTAAAACCTAAGGGGCAAACCTGAAAGAGGAGAAATGCAGAGTTAGAAGGAACAAGGGTCAAGCATAGGACAGTGGGAAAACGATCGTTTAAGGGACAGATGAAGGAAAGGATCACAAAAGTGTGAGAAGCAGATTGGCTGGAGAAATCTACTGAAGAATCAGATAACTGTGCCTTGATGGAAATCCAGGGAAAAGAAGAGTTTGGGGAGAAGTATCAAGTACAGCTGAGAAGCCTAAAACCTAAAAACTAAAAGCTGAGAAGTATCTACTGGATCTCTCAACATAAAGGTCGCAGTGACCTTAGCCAAGAATGTTTTCAATAAATGAGGAAAGAGGGGAATCACATTGCCCTGGGAGTTTTTATAATCAGAGAGCTTTAATTATGTTTATAGGAAAGAGCCAAAGAGAGATTTGAAAGATGCAGGCAGAAAATAAGTAGGTCAGATTCGGCCCTGCTCTAAAGGTCAAGGAGGTCATTACGGTTCCCCAGGCCTCTGCCACAGTAGGAGTGCTGGGGAAGTGATGCCAGCCTTTACCAGTTGAATTACATTGACCTGAAGCTCCTGGAGGCAGCTCAGAACTGCTGTTTACAGTGGGGACTGAATCCAGAGGGGGTTTGCAGCCTCAAAACCAGGTAATTTCAGCCCATCCTTCCCTCCAGGGTCTATAGAAAGGTACAGCCTTACCTAAAAGAACATGTGTTCCCATTTGTTTCCCCCAAGAATCCCAATAAGAGCTTTCCACTTCCTTCTAGCCAGAGGAACCAGAAGAGATCACACCCTAGAAACCCAGTTTTAAAGCTGAGTATCCATGTTGCAGCAGCTGTTACAATTTATAAATGTCTGTTTTCCTTCTTTGGGTCTGCAGTGTCAGGGAAAATGAATTTTGGCTAAGATGCACTGATTTGCAAGGAGACCTTTTGGAATTACAAAGACAGCGAAGGGTTGGGAGCCCACTCCATAGAGTTTGAATGCTATTCTGCCACTTACGCTCCGGAACAATACAAATACAAATCACAAATGCCCTAAAGTCCATTTCCTCCAAAATAACCCAATTCAAAAGTGGGCTAAGGACTCGAATAGACCTTTCTCCAAAGAAGATAGACAAATGGCCAATAAGCACATGAAAAGATGTTCAACATCCTTAGTCATTAGGGAAATCAAAACCACCCTGAGATACTGCTTCATACCCACGAGGATGGCTGTTATGAAAGAAAAAAGAAAAGAATAAATATGACAATGGGGAGAAATTAGAATCCTCACGAGTGTGGCCAGTGCACAAAACGGTTTGGTTCAGAAAGTTAAACAGTTACCATATGATCTTTGTAGAGGCCCCTAAGAACTGAAAGCAGAGGCTCAAATAGATACTTACACAACGATGTTTATAGCACCACTCTTCCCAACAGCCAAAAGGTAGAAACAACTCAAATGTCCATTCCCAGGTAATGGATAAATAAAATGTAGTAGATACAGAAACTGGAATATTATTCAGCCTTGAATGAAATTCTAATAACATGGTACCCAACATGGATGAACCTTGAAAACCATGCCAAATGAAATAAGCCAGACATAAAGGGACAAATGCTGTATGATTCCACTGATACTTGTCACCTAGAATCGGCAAGCTTGTAGACAACAATAACCAGAATATATGTTACTAGCAGCTGGGAGATGGGAGAAAAGGACATTGCTGTTTACTGAGGACAGAGTTATCTATTAGGGATGATGAAAAACTTATGGAAATGGATAGTGGTGGTGGTTGTAAAACATTGTAAATGTACTTAATACAATTTTACACGTAAAAGTGCCTGAATAGTCCATTTGACCACATTTTTTAATGTGTTTCCTTCTCAATAAAATTAGAATTCTCCTCTTAAAAATGTTTTAAAAGGCATCCATGCCTGATATAAAGGAATTGAGAAATAATCCAAATCCTCAAAGATACTTTCCATAGTTTTATTGATAATACTGGCAATTTTACAAATATTTTACATGCTTGTGAAAGAGAGCATGAACTTCGGCACACATCCACTTTGCAAAAGAATGCTGCCGTTGAAAAACATGATGGTTGAGGGCAGCCCCAGTGGCGCAGCGGTTTAGCGCTGCCTGCAGCCTGTGATCCTGGAGACCCAGGATCGAGTCCCATGTCAGGCTCCCTGCATGGAGCCTACTTCTTTCTGTCTCTCTCTCTCTGAATAAATAAATTAAAAATCTTTTTAAAAGAAAAAAAAAAGGAAAGGAAAACATGATAGTTGAGACTATGTCCAACATGGAAAGAGCTATGGTTAAAAAAAAAAAAAAAAAAGGCCCAAATTTTGGTATACCATCAGATTATGGCTATGTGAAAACAGATGTGTGAGAATGACTAGAAAAGAGATTATGGATATCACTCTGCCAGGTATTGGCATTATGGAGGTAGTGTGGAGGTTTTTCCTCTCACTCTTAAGTTTCTAGGAACTTTTAAATATATTTTATACTTTAATGGAAAAGGAGAAAATGAAACATTTTTGGCTTCCCTGACAAGTGGTGACACCTGGTCATTTTAGACAAAGGTGAGCTGCAGGCTCCATTTGAAAGATGCAGCTCGACCAGTCATTGCCAACCACAGTCAATGCTGACAGGTTATGTTAGAAGGAGGCTCCTTTCAAACTGTAACCTCCGTTCCGTGTTCTGTGTGCGGAGGCAACCTGGAAGCACTCCTAGCAGGCAAAGAGGAGCTGCTGTCCCTCTTTGCTTAAGCTGGCCAATCGTATGACATCAGCTTTTTCGTAATGATCTCTGGTCGTTCCCCCCGAATGACCAGAGGGACCTATTTTTTCAGCACAGCCTCTTATTTAAGTTAAAATTCATAACACAGAAGGGAAATTAGAGCACAAGAGTTCAAGTGACTCCCCTTCTGACATTTGTGTTGCTAATTAGTTTCTGTTCAGTATTACATTCCATCTTCTCTGTTTTACTTTGAAACTACATAATGTAAATACATTTTTACATATCCAGGAGCAAATGTATAGTTTCAGTATCTGCCCTGAGCATGTGACCAGTGCTTAGATGCCTATTTTATGCCCCACTCTACTGCATTTTATTCCTACAACTCTAAAACCAAATCTACTTAAAGGCAGCCCAATTAAAAAACAAAATCTTAAAAGTAACAGGGATTTTCTGTTCAAATATCTGTTCCATCACAGTTGTAAGAATGTTTACCACCATCCACTGAGCCTTGCTCTATCTGGGTGCTACGTGAGACTCCTGGGGGCAGATCTGGGGGCCTTCAGAAATAGTGTCTTGTCCAGGTCCTGCTGCTAAAACACAGTGAAGCTAAAAGTTCACCCTCAGCCTGAGTCCAGAGCTTACACTTTACCCCTCTGCATCCCAGGCCCTTGTCATGCTTTAGTCTCCAAACAAAATTTAACAACCCAAGCAAAATAATTCGGACTGATTAGAATATTAGATTTTGCATTTCCCTTTCAATCATACTGATACACAATTTTTTCGCAGCTGACAATTTTACAAAGACACTTTGCACCTATGGCTTCCCCCTCTGATGAAAACTGATGTTCTTTAAATTTTCAAGGATAACCTGCCCAGCTCAGATTCCCTCTGGCATCCCAGGACAGATGCCTTGGGAGGCTGCAGCTAAGGAGCCTCCTCTTCCCCCCCTTACCTGAGGTGAGCCTGGAGGTGTCTAAGGCTGAGAACGTGTTTGATAACAGACTTTCCTTATTCTGTTTTTATCCTGTTCAATCGGTGTTGAAATGCCAGTGGTTCCTTCTTAGCTACTTCCTCAGGTGGAAATTTACCATGTAGCATGTATGACCCCTGTTTATTGATAGATTTGTTCCCAGCAAGAGGTCAACTAACTTATTACAGCTTAATATATAGGTTTTGGACCAGATGAAACTACACCAGTGTGAATCCTGCTTACTAGCTGTTATTCTGTTGTAAAAAAAAAAAAAAAAAAATTCCCCAAGTCCTGCTACTGTTACCTCCTCTATGGTTCTCAAGCCAGTTCCTTCTCAGCATCCTTTTTGCCTCTGGCCAGCTCACACCCGCCCACATACGCTCCTACCTGAGCGGCTGTGGCAGCAGATCTCCCTGCCTCCTCACCCTGGGAATCTAGAAGGAACACCCAAAAGCACAGGTTGACCATTTACTTTCCTGCCTAGCTTTACAGCCCCCAGCAACTCCCTCAGCTGGTGAGTCTGGCATCCCCCACCTGCCCACTGCATGTGGCTTTATCTGCTCCGATCTCCCCAGACACCTGCTGCCTCTTGCTCCTGTACGTTTGTCCTGACTCTGTTGCATTCTTCCCCACCCCTACCTTTACCCAGCTGACTTCCCATCCTCCTTTAAGACTGCTCCAATGTCAGCTCCTCCAAGAAACTGTCCCTGACGGGGCTGTCCACCTCCACCTGGGGTCTCCACAGCAGCAACGTGCACTTAGTTAGCATCCTCGTGGCACTCACGGTTCTTGACTCTATTCATTCCTCCGGCCCTTGCACAAAACTCTGCTGCTGGCGGGGCCTGAACTGAGGAAAACTGCTATTCTGGCCACCAGGCTAAACAGATCCCTGGAATGAGAGAAGAGTCCTCACAGCAAAAATTCTGTTGGATTGAGTTGACCCCATGTCCCATGGCTCCTGTAGGGGTGGAAGCTGTGGTGGCTGAGTTTAACCTGAGCTTATGCACTAGAGCTATCCCTCGAAATTTCCCCCACAGAGGAAGAAAGGGCTGTGTGCTGTCGCCATCTCACCACACCTTATCCCAGTTATTAACATCTATGGCTCTGTAATAATCACAAAAGGGCTGATTCGCTAAAATGAAAATCCAAGTACTCCAGATAAGATTCTCAGTGTTCTCCTCTCTCTGACATGAATGCTCTCCCTGGAAAGGACAAATAAATCAGAGGTT
This sequence comes from Canis lupus familiaris, assembly GCF_011100685.1. Taxonomy (NCBI): domain Eukaryota; kingdom Metazoa; phylum Chordata; class Mammalia; order Carnivora; family Canidae; genus Canis; species Canis lupus. The sequence continues at coordinate 57,777,471 of NC_049230.1, forward strand.
TCAGAGAGATGGTGAGTGGCGAACTTTTCTTCATTCCTCTCAGTTTAACTCTTCTTTGCGGCTCTAGAGTGAACACCAGAGACAGGCAAGGAAATAGGCGCAGCAAAATACAGATGTTAGTGTGTTTGTGTTCACCTGGCCCAAATATGCAGCCTTCCAGGAGACTTGACTTGGGATGTTCTCTTGTTTGTTTTTCATGTGACTGTGGTGCGGATGAGCTGCAGGCCACCGCTCTATAAGCCCACAGTATGTCCCACAGGCAGTGTGATCCTAGGAGGACAGCGTCAGGGTATCCAGAGGCTCCCAGACCAGTGCAGACTGCAGATCACATATGCCACATATAGACTTGGCTCTACCTAAAGAGTACAGAAAAGGTTTTTAGTAACACCTCAGTTGTTTGGGCAAAACATGATCTAGCATCTTGAGGTTTGGTGTGGTTTTTGTCAGTGACAAGTGGGAGCAGGTGGTGTAGACAGTTTATGAGATCCCTTATCAGAGCGGTCAGTGAACCCTGAAGCTGCAGGTCTACGGGCCTCCCTCAGACCTTCTGGTCCTTTCTAGCCCCAGGCCCCAGTGTCTGTGTCTGTTATGGCCAGGTGTCAGTAAGGCCTCCTGGAGGGCGGGTCTCTTTGTCCTTCCCAGCCCTGTGACCTTCATGGATGTCTGCTTGGTCACAGCATGGCCAACACATAGCTGCATTGTTCTTTGACACAGTGATATCACCAGCAAGACTCTACTCTTCCAAAATGGGTCCTGTGAAAATCAAGGAACACACGCATACAGATATATCTGTTTATGTGAGATTCCCTTTCTTATCAGAAGCAGATAATTTACATATTAACAGAATGATTAGCTTCTAGCTAAGAATTCTAACATTTTAGTACCACTATTTAAAATCAGGTTAAATTTGTCAAGTGACTGAAAGTGAGGTTTTTCAGAAACTATTAGCTAATTTTTTCAATATACAATTTATAGTCACAATTAGTATATCATAATGATGTTTCTAGGATAAAATACCAGCAGCTCAACTTTTCTGGCCACAGATGTACGACATATATCAGTTTATTTTTGGAGATCTGAAGAATTAGCTACTGTAAATAAAGTCCCCAAGAAGATCTCTCCGGGAAAGAGGTGAACTTACAGTAATATGGGTGACATATTATTAATTAATAACTATAACCAGTGCTGCCTCAATTAAAAGGAAAATGGATGAGAAGTCCTGTTAGAAAGGATATGCTTAATCTCACCAGCACTGAGATCTATAGAGCAGACTAAGGAAGGTTGTTTCTGAGGGTGTCACCAGCGGCTCCTGAGTCTGGGAACTTAGTACTGAGTATTGTATACGTGTCTCTTGGAAGCATTGCTCATTTGGTTGCCAGGAAGGCAAACCAACTTCGAAATAGCTTGCAGAGAAAGAAGACTTTCTTGGAGGGCCGTAGGGTCTCCCATAACTCAAGGACATCATGTGCTGTTGGGCCAGGGAGGGCTTCGTTTGGGACTGAGAGTGGCATCCATGTCTGTTTAGAGGAGGGAATCTGATTGGTGTGTCTGGCCCAAAGGACAGGCCATGGTACATGTCACCTGTCACAATATAGTAAGCAGGTTTCTTTGACAGACCACAGATGGTATGGGAGCTGCATGAGAAAGGTGCCTAGAAGTTTAGCTGTGAAGACTTGCCCAAGGAGGTGAGCTGAGTCACCCAAGATCGGCATTTTCCAGACAGATCAGTGAGAGAGGAACTGCCAGGCCTGCGCTGGTGGGAGTGTGACCTGCCGTGGGCTGGCCTGTGCATGGGTTATGACAAGGTTATTCTGAAGATGGTGGGAAAGGGGCATGAAAAAATTTGGTCCTGGGAGAGATTTGTGCATTCAGAGGATCTGACCCCCTGAGGTCAGACAACTCTGTGAGGTGCCATCCTTCTAGGGTAATGACTGGAGGCCAGGAGGAGCTTCCACACAGGGGCACAAGACCAGGATTCCCCTATCTCCACAGTAGCCAGGGCTATGGAGAAGCCTCGTGATAGCATTACCAGCAGCCTTTGTCCTTCCTGTGCTCATTTATTTGGCTTCAAGCACAGTTATTTTATTTTTAGAATAACAATATGGAGTTAACTGGCCTTCTGCCTTAAAAATGCCACTTTTTCCCTGTACCCGTTGTATAGAAGTAGTTCTGTAAAGCCTTCCTTAATGGGGCATTGCCCTGAACACAGAGAGGAATGAGACCTAACTAGCCATTTGATTTTTTTTTCTTTTTTCTTTTTTTTTTTTCTTTTTTTACTCTCCATTTTCTCTCCAGCCTGTGATGAGAAAAATGAACTGCTCCTAGGAACAGTCAGCCTCACCATCTCCACTTGTTCTCACTTGAACTGAAACAACAAGGGGAGAATATGTGGGGGCTCCTCCAAGGGGAACTCACCAGAACCCCCTCAACACTGCCTTTTCTTTCTTTGTCTCTTTCCAGGTCACGCAATATTTAAACTCACGTATCTAAGCAATCACGACTACAAACACCTCTACTTTGAATCTGACGCTGCTACTGTCAATGAAATTGTGCTCAAGGTGAGTCCAGGCACTGGGTGAGCAGGGCTGGCTTTTGTGCAGCCAGTTCTCAGGCCGGCAGCAGCCCCCTCCCCACGGCACTACACAAGGCTCCTGGGCCTGGTTTGCAGAGGAGGAGATAACCTCTGGTCACCCAGGTGGGGAGCAGCCACACCACACTCTCAGGGCCACACCACACGTCAGCCACCCTCTTCCCCCTTCAGCCAAAGCAGGCCCCCCTAGCTTCCTCCCCACCCCAATCCTGTTCTTCGTTTATTTGTCCTTTTCAAGCACCACGTATTTCCTCCTGTCCATTATCAGAAGTTCCTTGAGGCTCCTGGAACAGACTCAGAGGAAATTGTTATTGGGTAAATACTTAATGTATTTGAGGTAATTTTAGCAACCTGTTCTAAACATACTCATCTTTATGCTACAATCGTGTGTTCCCATATCTCAGCAGTGCTCCCTGAGTGCCTTCTGTGCACCAGGCTAGTCCTTGGGATGCTCCAGTGACAGACCTGCCGCCAGAAAGCTCTTCCTCTGTCAGAGGCAGACATTAAACATTAAATTACAAAAAGATTGTTAAACAGTCACAGAGGTGCCACAGGGACCGGGGCGAGGGGGTTGGGAGGGGTAGGTATACGTGGGGAGGCGGGCAGGCGCCGGGCGAGCAGAACCCTGAAGAATGGATGATAAAGCACAGACTTCGCCAGATGAGAGAGAACAAGCATCTCAGACAGGGAGCCGCCTGTGAAGGGACAGAGAGGCAGGGCAAGCACAAGAGGCTGGGGGCTGCCCCCAGGCCTGTGTGGCTGGAGCAGAGAACCAGGTCACACAGAACCTTGCAAAGTGGGGACAGGCTGAGGAAAAAGCTCCCCTGGGGCCTTGCTGGTTTGGGACATGTGAGTTAGGGCCCAAGACTGTGCATCTCTAAGAAGTTCCCAGCTGCTGCTAGGCTGTTGGTTTGTGCACCACACTCTGAGTTGCCCTGGACTGGAGGTTTTCAGACTCTTCCAAACTGAGAATCCTTTTTTTCAAGCCGAATCTTACATAGATAAAACAGATAGAACAGAACTGCTTGTTTTGGCAGAGCAAGACTTACAGGCAGAGGGGGCTCCCCCACCCGTAGCTGTGTGACTCTGGCCAGTCACACCACCTCTCAGGACCTCAGTGTCTCTGCCTATAAAATGGAGATCGTAGCAGGTACAACGCACCACCCCAGCAAAGGGCTGTTAGAACACAGATCAAATGAGGTAGGGCAGACCTACCTAGGTTAGTATTCTCCTCTTGAGAGTGAAAGCCATCAAGTAATAATAATGGAAGTAGCTAAGCGAGGGTGCCTGGGTGGCTCAGTCGGTTAAACATCCAACTCTTTTTTTTTTTTTTTTTTAAGATTTTATTCATTTATTTGAGAGAGAGTGCGAGAGACACCACAACCAGGGGGAGGGACAGAGAGAGAGGGAGAAGCACACTCCCCTCTGAGCAAGGCTCGATGTAGAGCTTGATCCCAAGGACCCTGGGATCATGACCTGAGCCAAAGGCAGATGTTTAACCAACTGAGCCACCCAGGTGCCCAAGCGTCCAACTCTTGATTTCAGCTCGTGTCATAGTCTCAGCGTCCTAGAATCAAGCCCCACACTGAGGTCTGTGCTCAGCATGGAGTCTCTTTCTCCGTCTCTTTCTGACCCTCCCCCTGCTTGTGCTCTCTCTTTAGCTTTCTCTAAAATAAATGAAAAATTTAAAAAGTAAGCAGTACTGAGTGCGGAGGACAGGACCTGAGCTAAGCACCTGCTACCCTCTTTCACGGAACCTTCATGGTTCTCCAAGGCAGTAATGTAACATCATTCCCATTTCGTAGATGAAAACTGAGGCTCAGAAATAAAGAAACTTTAGCCAGGACCATGACTGGCAGAACTAGACCTAACCCCAGGTTTGGCAGCTTCCAAATTTTTGCTCCTAACCCCCTGGATGTGTGTGCCTTTGAGGAGTTGAATGAGAGGTTTCAACAAAATGGCATTGTTTTGCAGAGACATTTTGAGGCCAGTCCTCATGGCTGCAAAAGATTTCCAAACATAGTAGATGAAAATGAAAAAGATAAAGCTTCTGGGGGGGACAGTTAGGACCCAGAGCCCCCCTCAGACCAGGTGGTGAGTCATGGGGCAGCCTGAAGCCAGCAAGCAAAGAGTTACTTGCCAGATTGTCACCTGAACTTGTTCAGTGCTCGGGGACCAGGTAAAGAAATATTCCATTACCCCATCAGGGGCTGGCCTTTTTTTTATAGCCAGCATTAAAATATACAAGACTTGAGGATTCTAGTAAAATTATAATCCTGTGTTTGACATCAAAATAATTTTCACAACAGCAGATTGATGACAGAAACACGGGTTTATGACTTCAGTATGAGGCTCTGCAAGAGCAAGTGCAGAGAAATCATTTTACAGGACCAAATGCTCCCTCGAAGCAGATGCTTTTCTGCAAAATCCCTGAGGCCTATCGCCTCCCCTGAAATGTCTGTTTTCATATGAAAAGGTTTGTAGAAATATTGCATCATGCTGGAGACTCCAGGAGAGTCACAGCATGCCCAGGCCTGATTTACTTAGAGAGCTAATGGTCATGATCCTGATGGAAGATTAAATTTCACTTTTTCTGTCTCTGATTTTTATAGCAATTTAAATACTTAGCCTTCTCTGCCATCCCCACAGTGTCTGTGAGCTTTGCACCAGTACCAAGTGACTGAGGCCCCAGCCCTCTGTCCCAGAATGTGGCAGAAATGTTTCCACCAGAGGCTGTCCCAGGAGTTAGTCTTAGACTCAAGTAATGCATGTGGTGTTTCTAGAATTCAGGAGTTTTACATAAAACAAGAGCTTTGGAATGGAAACTGAAAAAGCTAAGGGCCAGAGGCCAATGTCCAAGAAACTGTGATGAACAGGCAGGCAACTCTCCATTGAAAGATTTTATCTCGTTCCCTCTTGTAGAAATATTAATATCTCACATTTATTGAGCAACTGCATATGAGACATCTTACATAACTGTTCAGTCTTCAGTGTTGCCCTGCAGAGTGTAGACATTAATGTCCCCATTCTGTAGATGAGGAGACAGAGGCCCAGGCCTGCAGTGTGTAAGGGTGGAGCCTCAGCTCGAACCCCAGCCCCAAAGAGTCCCTTCCACCCCAAGCCATTGTCAAGCTAAGCCATGTGTGGTCCCTAATTCTGCAGGCTTCGAGATGAATCTCAGAGGAATCATTGGTCTCTTCAAATTGGGTTCTTGTGATCGAGTGATGGAGGCTGTGGCTTTATTGACCATGAAAACTCCCTATATTTTTATGCCTTAAGCTGTAAAATGCATTGAAAGTGAAACACTCTATAGTGCATAAAATTGTGCAAGTTTTAAGCCACAGCATATTAACCAGCTAATGGCAGACCAAAGGGCGTTTTTATCTTTTGATTATTACATTAATCTTCCATTAAAATTATCTATGTGATTATCACAAAGCACTGAAGATAATAAATTTGGGAGATAGTTGGCTAGTTAAGGATCAATTTTAAATGCTTTCGTCAAGTTGTATGTGCCAAAAATACACTGAGAACACGAGGTTGACTGAGTGTGCAAACAATATAATCCAAAGATTGCTCTTATTAAGAACAGTAAACCCTCTTATTTCCATACATTGTCTGTAGTGTCCCAAATCATCAGCCCAGCCCCTCGGTCCTCATGATTTATTGCTTTCAGCTGGTAACTCAGCGAGGCGGTGGGCCAAGCATGTCAGGCCTTCTGTACTCACACACCAGCCTTTAACGCCTGCTGCTGGTGACTATCAGAGCAGAAAGTTTGGAGGGGACAGGGTTGGAGCCCCAGCCCATGTGAGGCATCCCACACTGTCTCCCCTGTGCTCCCGTGGCTGCTTTCTCAGAGTCATTCTCCTACTCGGAGTGGGACACATGGCCCTCGGGGGAGAATCAGCAGAGGTGGTGGCAGGGCTCTGTAGTCAAAAATATTCAGGTTTCTGATCATTACTTAGAGATATTTGAGAGTGAAAAGGTGTTTGTTCATGAAAAGCTCCAGCCAGAGGCAGGCAGGGGCAGTGGAAGGAATGTATTGAGGTGGGAGCACCTCAGGGAGGCTAGAGGCCTGGGGAGCTACAGGTGTGGGAATCAAGGGTGATCCTGGCTCTGTGGCCTTGAGTAAACATTACCACTCTGTGCCTTGATTTTCTCATCTGCACAATGGGATGGTAGTGGCATCTGTCTCATAAGGCTCTTGTGAAGGTTACAGAGTTAGTCCTTGAAGAGCACTCCAGGAGCACTGCTGCCACCGTGCTGCCCAGCCAGGGGTTCATCCTCTGCACTGGGGCCCAGGTCCGATCCCAGCACCACCGCCCTTCTCCCAGTTCTTCCCACCCCACCGGGACTGGGCAATAAGCAGTTCGGTTCCCCCAACCTCCCCTTGCTGCCTTCCACTGCTGCCCTATGATGCTTGCCCATTCTCCCCTGCCCCAGACCCCTACTGATCTCTCAAAACCCAGCTCAGTCATTTCTCTGCGAGATCTCCCTGCCCCACACTCCCCGATAGTTACCCCATTCTTTCGTGCTCCTTCTGTCTCTGGTGTCACACTTGTCGTGCTGTTAGATACTCACTAGGCAGTGAGCTCTTTGGAGCAAGGACCAAGTCTTCTGTTTCCGTCTGTCTCTCAAACCAAGCATGGAGCCAGGCTCAGACGTGGCAGGTGCTCGGTGCCAGGGGTGCTACAGAGAGTGACTGCGCAGCTGCTACCCAGGGGCAGCCTGGCCGCGCACTCTTCACACAGGATTTTCACAGCCCCTCTCCCTACCTGGCCCCTGACCCCTGGGTGATCCTGTTCAGATCAGCCCTCTTCCCTGAGCCTCGCTGCTTTTCATCATGTGAGCCCTGGCTGGCAGGATGCTCGTGGGCAGTAAATGAAATCCCGTTGCTGGAAGCTCTGTACCCACCAGGGGAGGCTGAATATAGAGCCTTGGTTCAGTTGGTTTTTCATCCCTGCAATGTTCTCAGACCAGAAAAGGGGGGCACAGGGTAGTTATGTGCAGGCCCATGGTGAGGAGCAGAACCAAAAAGCCTAGCACACAGCCTTCTGGGAGGCAGTACATGCTGAGAAGGAGACATGGCCCATGGAATCAGACCACCAAAAGGCCTCCAGCAGCCACACATCCTCTCCCACATCATCCTCCATTCTCCTGTCATAAAGTGGGCTCCGTCCCAACCTGCCCGGTTGCTGTGGTGACTCTACACTCAAGAGAGCACCTGGTGGCTCTGGGGTTCCCAGCCTGGCTCAGGGCCCTTCTCTTCTTTGCCCCAAGTGAACGGAAAGTGGCTGCCGAGCGACTGGGCTGTGTCCTCTTGCTTTCTAGGTTAACTACATCCTGGAATCACGAGCAAGCACTGCCCGGGCTGACTATTTTGCTCAAAAACAAAGAAAACTGAACAGACGTACAAGCTTCAGCTTCCAGAAGGAAAAGAAATCAGGGCAGCAATGACACGGGCCTCCAGCCCCAATCTGTCACCATAGCTCAGTGCCTGCCTGCCTGCCAGGGCCAGGTGGCCCTGGAGCCCACCTGATGTCCTGCATCCTCGGGGGCAGGCTGGCCCCTGGCGCATGGGCACAAGGCTCGGGGGCTCTTGGGGAATGCAGCTAGGGATGCCTCCACGGGACTGAAGCCTGAGCGGCAGTGGCATTAACAGTGTCAGGGGGCCCGATGACACACGACACAGACGACAGCCCAGCCATCTTCACTGCCCGACGGCCCTGCCTGAGGATGTACATAGCCATGCCCATTTCCTTGCAACTTGATCAAATTTCTTAACAAAAAAAATGTACATTTCTTTTTTTTTCCTTTTAATAAACAGGTGTACTCTTTATCATGGTTGGTATGACAGGCCATTCTTTGGGGCAGAGGATTGGTCACGTCATTTTCCTTAAAACCTGTTCCCATATTGAACAGGCAGATTGGAAAAGCTATGGCTCCATTTCTCAGAAGAAATGTTTAGGGCTTAATCAATAGTTTTAACTATGCCATTTGTTTAAATGAGTGCATTGCTTTGAGACTTGTATCGTACTAAAATTAGGATGGAGGGGCCTGGTGATGTGTGTCCCGGGCCTTCCCTTCAGAAGCCACCTCTCCTCAGCTCGTCCCTGAACCTCTTGGTTTTAGGGACACAGGACTGCGGGTCAGGCATGGGCTCTGGGAGAGTGGGGTGACAGCTGGTTTTCAGATCACGCCGAGCTCCTAGCCACAAGTAGTTTTTTCCATTTCTTCAATAGCAAGTGTATGTTTCAGCTAGCAGTTAGACCTGCATGTGGACTTTACCTGGAATTGGAAGAGTCAGTCTCTGCCGACGCCTAAGGGCCTCCACTCCCCTTCTTCTCCGTACAGGACCTGCCTCGTGGTCTGAGCAAGTGGGAAGCTGCTCTTTCTCCCTGGGGTGAGCGGAGGGGGCGGGGGGCGTTGGTGAGCAGAGGTGGCTGGGCAGAGGGAAGCCTGCTCGCATGGGGTCCTGACTGCTGGCGGGGGGGGGGCGGGGGGGGGCAGGCAAGGGTCAAGCACCTGCTGAACGCCACACCTCTGGCCACACCAGATGCCTCTGCGGTCCTCACCCGCCTCTCCAGGGTCCCTCCCAGGGTGACATCCTTTCACACTGTCCCCGGCCAGGGTCGAGGACCAGATGTTTCACCAAGGACCTGCATTTCAAACAATTTTTTTAAATTGTTATACAGGAAGAGATGTGCTGAAAACAGCATCTCAAAGTTGAGTGTGTTTCTTTGCACTGGGGGCATTTTAATGAATTCTTCTTTCATTCTGATCTTTGTTTAGCCAACAGAAGCATCCTTTTCTAACGTCTTCCATTCTGACCCACCCCAGAAACAAAAGAAATATTATTTGTAGCTTGCTATCTATCTGTATTTGAATTTTTAGCAATTTTATATTTAGATATCTTTGAAAAATGTAAATGACTAATTTGGTCATTAAATCTTGTGACATATTCAATATTAAAATGATATTAAAATAAAAGTCACATAAATACCATCTTTGGCATATTGCTTGGAATTCTTGAAGTCTTTTGAGTACATTATCCTGACTCGAGACTATGTGGATTGCTCTGGGTAGTGGCATTTGCTGGAAGTTGATGTGGTTCCAAAGGTCCTTCAAATGCACCATGGGCCTCCTTAAATTCTGAGCAAGACAGGATGACCCTCTTCACTCAGGGGTGACACTGAAATCTTCACTTCCCTCAAGTACAAAATCAACACCATTCCCCTCTTGTGAAATACAGCACACATGCAGTTTACATAAAGCCTATCTGCCCACCAGAAGGAAGAATTTGAGAGGGAAACTGTAAAACCACCCAGTTCAAACCAAATATCAAGACTATTTAAATTCAGTTTTTCCCCAGCTCCTCTCTCTCACCTCACCCCTGGATTTGAGGATAAGATCAGAAGCTCCTCAAGGATGGACTGGACCAGCAGGGGCTGAGCATACCCAAGGTAAACCGGGGACCCTTCGGGCCCCCCTTCTGCCCTCGGCAGCATCTCCTGACCTGGCTCTTTGCAGCACCACCCCCCATCCCGATATGGTAACTCTCAACCAGGACTCCCCCCACCCTCCCCGGCCCTGCCCCCATTCGGGCAGCCCAGCACCTGGGCCGTGGTCCCTGGAGCCCCATGGTCTGAGGACCTATAGCAGGCCAGGCAGGCTTTGTGCTGGCCCCTTACAAATGAGGTTCCATGAGCCCATGGAACCCCCACAGGCAACTGGTGGCAGGTCCTGTCATTACCTCTTGGGCTCAGAAGGGTCACCACAGTCCTCTTGCTCTGACACCACAGTCCCGCTCTTAACTGCCGGGCTCTGCCCTCCACAGCTAGTGATTTGGTGGCACTTGAGGGTGGGCGCTGCCACCCTGGGGCCTCCATCTCTTCCTCTGTAAATAAAGGTGCTGGAGTAGAGGACCTCTGCAGACCTTTCTAGAAAACGTCTGAAATGTCTCCATCACGGTGAGCCCCACCTTCCTTCCGGTGGTTTCTGCTTCCCAGAACTTGCCAGAGCTTCTCCACTTCTAAGCAAGAATTCTAAGAAATACTGTGAGGCCATTTAGTCCAGCCTCCTGTCTTGGGGCAGCAAATGCAAGCAAGTGCATGCTCCCTTCCAGAGTCCTGGAGCCTCTGCTTGCACACCTCTAGCAATGGGGCACCCACCGCCATTCGGGTCAGTGCCTTTCCTTTTTTTTTAAATTTTTATTTATTTATTTATTTATGATAGTCACACACAGAGAGAGAGAGAGAGAGAGGCAGAGACACAGGCAGAGGGAGAAGCAGACTCCATGCACCGGGAGCCCGACGTGGGATTCGATCCTGGGTCTCCAGGATCGCGCCCCGGGCCAAAGGCAGGCGCCAAACCGCTGCGCCACCCAGGGATCCCTGGGTCAGTGCCTTTCCTTGCTGGCCCACTCCTCACCCGAGGCTGCCTTCACAGATGGTGCGCCAGAACCCACCCGACATGCCTCAGCCTCCATGTGTTAGACCCCCCTTTCCACCTTGAGTGCCAGCCACCTCCTAATACCTGCGACCTGGGCCCCAGGACCGGTGTCCCTGCTGCCCCAGATGCCCCATCAGCTGCTTGGAGGCCACACTGACATTCCTCTGAGTCTTCTCTTCATGGGTTAAGAAGCTGTTGTGTCCCTGAAAACCTGTCAGCTGCTTTTAGGGTTCACGTTCCCCAGCTCAGGTGGCAAAACATCAGAGGCGGCGGGGGGTGGTGTGCGGAGGAGGGCAAAGCTCTGACTTAGCAGTCAGGATGTGCTCACCATGTGGTGAGGCCAAGGAGGTGGGCAGGTGACCCCCAGGCCACCCCAGAGTGAGTGCCAGGGAAGCTCCGTGGGGGACCTGTGGGCGCCTGGAGGCCTGTAGTATGTGATGGAGTGGCCAGTGCCAAGTGTCCCACCAGGTGTCCCAGAGCCCCCCGAGGGGGCCACACGGGTGCAAGAATACAGCCAGAAGCCACCGCTGGCCTTCACCAACAGGGCTGAGGGAGGCCTGGCGCATGGCCCTGGCCCCCATCCCGCACCCCCATCTCACTCTCCACGTGAGGTAACAAGCAGAGGGCACAGCATCCCTCACTGAGGCCAGGCTGTTGGGAAGTGGCGGGGTCAGCTCTCCCACCTGCCCCCTGCCTCCCTCCCCCCACCCCACCCCCCCGCCCAGCTGGCCTCTGTCCCTCTTGGCCCACGAAGGCCAAAGCACCCCAGATCCTGCAGGTGCCACCGAGGAGGGCCCTGCCATTGGGAAAGCAGCCCAGGAGGAGGAAAGAGTTAAGCCTGTCATGTTATGTTCCCACCAAACACCTCTGCTTAAATGCAAAGTCCCAACAGGGTGGTGTTTGCTATAAAAGCCCTAAGAGTGATTTGTGAAGTCTCGAAGCCCTGTAATCTCGTCAGCATAATGGGATTATATTTCAAATCACCACAGCCTGTTCATTACCCATTTAAACTCCTCTGACAGAGGAAAACTTACATGAAACGTGCAAGGCAGCCCTTGCTGACTTCCCCGCTCTCCTTCCTGATTAGACAAACAGATGCTGAGGTCTGGAATGAAAAAATAATATGCCCATTTATTCATTTTTCTGACAAGTCACAATAGATTTTTAACTGCCAATGAGTGACCTCCCGGAGGTGCGGTGGCTGGGAGGCGCCCACCAGGCAGCAAGTGGTCATTTCCGCCCATGCCAGGCCCTGCCTGGGCCAGGAGCCCTCCTGGGGCCGGAGCTGGCTGCCACTCTGAGCCATGCTTGCTGCCTGTCCTGACCAGGCTGCGACGCGCTCAGCCCAGGTGGGGAGAGCTGTGTGCAGGGCCTCTCGGCTGTCACCACCCTCAGAGGGCCAAGGCCTCCTCCAGGACACAGCCATGGCCTGAAGCCAAAGCCCCAGGTAGGAACTCCACTCTGCCCTTGACTGGGGAGGTTCAGTTTCCCCGTCTGTAAAACGGAGAAAGTGAGAGAGCTCAGGGCCTGGCTTGGGCTGGCACTGCCCTCAGCTCCCCCTCTGGGCTGCCTAGGACCACTGTCCTCAGGCTGCGACAAGGAGAGAATAGCCCACGAAGTGCCGGGCCCTCCCTTGATCATGTCCTTTGGTGCAATAGGCCTTTGTGGACAGCCACTTGCTGGGTCACAGGGCCACAGAGGAGTGGGTGGAGGAGCCCCTCTGGCTCTCTGCTCTCTGCTCTGCGACGATTTCAGGAGCAGGTGTGGGCTGGGGGAGAAGCAGCTGGGTCAGGGATCCCAGCCCTGCCTGTCCCTGGGGTATCCCCCTGCCCTCCTAATTCAGAAGCAGGACATTGCTCCTCAACTAGGCCACCAGCTGGAGGGAACCCTATGGCAGTGGCATAAATAAGATAATGTCACAGGCCTGATGCACAGCTGGGGATGGTTAGCCATGGAGACAAGGGTGCCTAGTCACGCACCGGGAACCCCCTGGCCAGGGCCTTCCCTGCCAGGTGGAGTTCGGGCCTCAGGGGGTGGCCCCAGCCCCTAACCGAAGCACCCTCCAGAACCCCCTCTCGCCACCCCCGCCTGCCTCTGCGGAGGAGCTTCAGGCAGGGCTCCCATCTTTATGCATTCACTCTACGAATACATAAGAAATACAGTGAGGCTAATTCTTTTTAAAATGATAAAATTCATCTGTATTATAGCATTCCAGCCCCCAGCTTCCTGAAAGCTAAAAATATTTTAATGTCATATTTCCATGTAAATTTTAGTTTAGAATTTAATACCCTTTTAACATACATTAAATTTTTAGCATTCTTCAAGGCCTTGACTCTTTTAAGGATTCAGCTAATGTGCATTGGAGAAAAGGGCTGGCGGAGGCTGTAAATTAGGAGAGAAAGTTCTAGAAGCAATGTTGCCGCCAAGCCTCTTGCACCCATCTACTCTTAGGAGTTACTCCTCTGGGCTGGGGAGCACCTGAATCAAACCCTGGAATCCTGGGGAGGTGTCAGAAGTCTCCCGTTTCCTTGCTGGAAGGCCAGCTGTGACTGGCTTTACTGGGTACGAAGGGAGTTCACCACGGCAGCCCAGGCCCGGGGAGCCAGGATGGCCTGGGGCCAAGAGCACGGGGCTGCCGCCAGGGGAAGGCCAGGCTCTAGTTCTGCCACTTGTGGCAGGCAACCTTGGTATGCTTTCTGTGCCTGTTTCCTGGCCCCCAAATGGAGCCACGGTCAGCTTATGCACAGGTGATGTTTGAGTGAACATGCATGAAAGGGGCAGTTATGGGCTCCAGGGAGGAGGAGTCTAGGGTGATGACGTGAGTGAACTTGAGTAGATCGCTTTGGTACCCTGCCTGCTCCAGGCCGTAGAGTAAGATCTCAGTCACCCAGCAATGCAGGGACCCCCCACCCCGAGGGTGTCTTTGCAAAGCCTCATGACTGCCCGGGGCTACACCCTCACGGTCCTCCTCCTCCTGGGGTAGGCCCAGAAGAGCCAGGGGAAGGCTCTGAAAATGGCAAGGAAGGGCGTTGACAGTGCTTTTGGGGGAAAGTAGTGTGGGGGTTTCGCATCCCCCAGGGCTTCTGAGGTCAAGGTCTGGGGCCTGCCTGAGCGCTCTCCCCACAGCCTCGCACCCTGGGGTCTGGGCTGTGCTGACCAGGCCCAAGCCTTCTGCTGTGAATCACCAGGCCTGGCTCCTCAAGTGAGTCCTTCCATCCGCCTGACAGCTGGTCTGTGAAATGCCGGCAGAAATAATAAAGCCTCCCTCGTGTGGCTGCTGGGAGAACCCCACGAGGTGGCCCCCAGGGAGGACCTGGCGCAGTAGGAGCCCTCACGAACAGGGTAACGTGCAGGGAAGGGCTCACTTGGCCGTCTGTCCAAGCATTCATTAACCAGAATTACAAATTTACAGTGTGGAGACATGAAATCTGGTGAGATGGACACCTCTGCTTTCTAATCACTTGGAGGGGAAGGGAGGAAGCATTGATCAACAGAGACAAACCACATGTTAGGCTCCAACCAGCCTCTGAGACTAAAAGAGCTGCCTTGCTAACTTAGATTTACAAAGGGTGTTTCCATCCTGGCAAGAGGAAGGCATGGGGGGGGGAGCTGTTGCTGGTATGGGATGGGGGGACCGGGGAGCCAGATAAGGGACCCCCTCTCCATCCCACCCCAGAAGAAGCCCAAGGAATCCCTCCAAGGCAGCCACTATGAGAGTCACTTCCTAATGGGGAGTGAGTTCCCGAACTCTGGAGGAATGTAAGCATTCAGCATTCATTCAACAAGTGTCCATGAATGCCTACCTTGTGTTACGCCCAAACAGGTCCCGAATATGTAGAAATGACCTGATGCAGAGCCCGTCCTTGGGAACTCCTAGTCTGTGAGGCCACAGCCCAGTCTCTAGTGCTCAGGTGACCAGATGTCTGTCACAGGAGCTGCTGGGCCAGTGGGCACAAGCAGACATGGCCTCTTGTTCACAGCCAGCGGCTGAGAACACCCCTGGTAAAGGCGCCGGATGGCTCCATAGATCCAGTTGGAGGATGACAAGCTGGTGGATATCCGGGGAGGACAGAGTCTGAGGCAGAGAAGCCCAAGAGGAACTCTCCAAGCAGGAGAAAGAAGAGTGCCCCCCAAGTCCAGCGCCTCCGTGGGGAGAGGCAGGAACAAGAGATGGCTCCTTGGCCTCCCTCTGGGCTCAGGCAGCCTCACTGGGGGACCCATGGGCGCGAGGCCACGGCGACCTGGAGCTCAACATGCCACATGGTTTTCAACCTGAAGGCAAGAAATTCTCCACCTCCTACTGAAAGACGGCCTCCTGGTGGCTACTCCTGGATGGTTGGTTTCTCCCATGTTGGAAAAGGAGGCCTTTGAGTTCAGGGGAGGGACTTATCTGGGCCACTGTGTGGGACGCTGTGAGGAGCCCTCAGGGCCAGACCCAACTATCCTTCCTAGGCTGTCCCAGAATAGCTTCTAGCTGACACTCGAGCTTCCCAATGCCTTTCGTCAATGTGTGTGTCACCATTGTGCAGGACACAGCTGCATCACGTCACCTTAATTACCTGCAGCTCTCTTGCCATTTCTGGACCTCATTTCCTGCTCCTCAGAGGGGCATCCTTGTGGCATCTGGCTGGCTCAGTCTGGGGAGCATGTAATTCTTGATCTCAGGCATGTCATGTTGAACATAGAGATTACTTAAATAAATGAAAAAATAACTCAAGAAAATGTTGGGGGGAGGGCATCCTCCATACGGCAAGAGCTAACTTGACTTAGAAGGAGGGATCTCTCCCCCAAATACCATAGACACATCCCAGGCCAGGTCTCTGATTGGCCCCACAGGGGTCACGTGTCCATCCATCCCCGGCCAACCCCTCTGGTGGGGAAATGAGTCAATGCGATGGGCACCCCTCCCAAGACTTCAGGGTTCAGGAGGAGGGACCCCATTTGCCAGAGCTGGGGAGAGAACAGGTAAAATTATGGGCCTCTTTGGCAGTTATTACTACACTGAAGACCTTTCTTTTTCTTTCTTTCTTTCTTTCTTTTTTTTTTTTTTTTTTTTTTTTTAATTTTCTCAAACTCACTGGGAAGCAGGGACCTGAAGCCACAATAAGGCCACAAGAGTGAAGGAGTCTGCCCAGTAAGGAAGGGGCCTTCGAGGGACCTGCACCTGCTTCTGACTCCAATCCCAAATGTCTCCACCATGTGGGCACAGAGGAGACCCCCTCGGGAAGAGTGGTGTGCAGGAGAGTAAGTGTGTTTGTGTGTGAGAGAGAGTTTAATCCACCGGTGGCTAACCGTCCCTCCTCTCCCGGGCAGGGGTGCCCACCCTCACACACCTGTGCTCCGGGCACAGCCGAAGCTAACGACTGTCTGCTCTCTGAGGAGGCCGCACACGTCTCTAGCAGCCCCTTCCCCACAGCCGAACAGCTGGCCACCATCTTGGCACACATTTCCCTGTCACATCTGATTTGCAAAGTCATGTCTGGAACAGACCCACAGGAGCATCCAGTTGGGGCTTTTTCAGGTCAAGGAGTATTTTCCAGAGGAGTCTCTAGTCCTTCAGAGGAGAAAAAGACTGTAAAGAGAAGACAAAGAATCCTGTCCCCGTTGCAAGGGCTACCATGCCCCCCCCCCCCCCCCCGCGGGGGATCTTCTTCTGAGCCACCCTGGGCTGAGGACTTAAAGATCACCTTGACGTTCTGTCTTTATCCCATTGGCCGTCTGTCGACGGGGAAATCAAGGTTCACAGGAGTCATGTCATTTTCCCAAGATCACATGGCCGCTAAGGGGCTGGGATTTGAACTGGCCCTTCCAGCTGCCCAAGCCCTTGCTCAGCACCATCATGTCCACAGCCTTCCAGCAGATGCCTGAGCTGGGCCATCCTACTGGCCTGACTCCAAGACCTCCTCCTCCTCCGGGAAGCCTACCTGAGCTGGCAAGGACTGCCTCTGCCCTCTGCTCTTACCTGCTGCTGCCTGGAGTTTCCAGTTTCCAGGGCATCCAGGGAGGGGCCCACGAGAGCTGGGTGGCTCTGACCCCTGAAGTCACCCTCTTAGCCAAGGTGTTCTGACCACAAGGAGTGGAAGCCCACAGGGATGCAAGTGATGGGAATCCCACAGCCCTGAGCACCTGCAGGCACCGTGGGAACCGAGCCGGGCCCTCAAGGACCGAGCCACACTCCGCTTCCCTGAGGGCTGGGTTGTGGGTCACCTCTCCCTCTCTGTCTCCTTCAGGGCATTCTGGTGGCGAGGATACCTGTGGCAACCAGCCGCAGGACCTCAGGCTCCCCCTCTGCGCCGCCACCACACTTCACCCCTCCACTTTGAGCACTAACTCCCAGAGGGAGGCTGTGAGGCACCAGAGGGCTCCTGGGGGACCAGCACTGGCAGCAAGGATGGGGCCAGGGAGGGGCGGGGCAGGGAGGTGTCCATCTGCCTCAGGAATGAGGCACGGGCTCAGCAAGGGGTGTGGAGGTGGGTGGTCACCCCGATCTTTTGCTTCCTCCTCCTGCCTAGGTGCTCAGTCTCAGGATGAAGCCCCAAGGAAGTGATTTACACTCACCGTCTGCAGCCTGGGGGCAGGGACCACACCTTCCTTGCTCCCTCAGGGCCTGGCAGGTAGCACCTGCCCAACAAATAATTGTGAATAAATGGAATGAATGTTTGAAGGTGTCCTGGTCCTCAAAGGGGTTCCATCGACGTAAATGGGAAATGCTGTGTTGAACCTGCTCGGCAGTTCCTCTCCTGCAGGACTCCTCAGAGCTTTTTTTTTTTTTTTTAAAGATTTTATTTATTTATTCACAGGAGACACAGAGAGAGAGAGAGGCAGAGACACAGGCAGAGGGAGGAGCAGGCTCCATGCAGGGAGCCCGACGTGGGACTCGATCCCGGGACTCCAGGACCATGCCCTGGGCTGAAGGCGCTAAACTGCTGGGCCACTCGGGCTGCCCACTCAGCAAACATTTATTCAATTTGAATAATCACACCTTTTGGGAGTTGGCTGACAGGAAACGTGATTGGGAGAAAGTGTTTCTCAGACACACATAGAACAACAGCCTCCACCTCCGGAGGCTCCGGCAGCGCGCACACCTCTGCGCCAGGCTCCAGCACTGTGCCCGCTACACAGATGAAGAGTCGGGCTCAGGTGTTCAAGGACTCGGCCAAGATCACAGAGTGTGAAGCTGGGCAGCGGGTGTTATCTGATGGCGGACCCTGCAGCCTTAACCCTACATCGTTCCTGAGTGAAAAGCATGAGGCACAAGCAAGAGCACCGTCCTGGAGTGTGGGTTGAAATCTCACCTCTGCGTCACCCCCTTCTTGTGTGACACTGGGCCAGTCACGTCACCTCTCTGAGCCTCGGTTTCTGTATCTGTAAAATAGGGCTAATAACGCCTAATGAGGGGATCCCCGGGTGGCCCTGCGGGTTGGCGCCGCCTGCAGCCCGGGGCGCGATCCTGGAGGCCCGGGTCGAGGCCCACCTCAGGCTCGCGGCACGGAGCCTGCTTCTCCCTCTGCCTGGGTCTCTGCCTCTCTCTCTCTCTCTCTCTCTTTCTGTCATGAATGAATAAATAAAATCTTTAAAAAATAATAATTCCCTCACGAGGATTACCGGACAGAGATCTCTGGGGTGGCGCCACGGAAGTCCCGGCGACAGA
The DNA here is from genome assembly GCF_011100685.1 of Canis lupus familiaris. Lineage (NCBI taxonomy): Eukaryota > Metazoa > Chordata > Mammalia > Carnivora > Canidae > Canis > Canis lupus. The sequence continues at coordinate 57,796,163 of NC_049230.1, forward strand.
GAGGCCCCGGGCGAGCCTGCCTCCCAAGTGAGGCCCGCGGCTGAGCCTGAGGCCTCGCGGCCCCACAGAGGCCGGCGACCCGCGGCCGGAGCTCGAGGCCGGGCCCCCCGGGACGGGCCACGGGGCAGCGGGGCCGCGGCGGGGCAGCGAGCTCGGGGCGGCCTGGCCCGTCCTCCAGCCCCGGGCCCGCTGGGCCCACGAGCCCCGGCACGAGCCCGGAGAAGATGGCGGCCGGAGCCCGACCGCCGCCGCCCTCCAAGCGGGGCGCGTTACCTCAGAAGCGCGACCAGGCGGCAAACGGAGCGAGTCGGCGCCCAGGGCGGGCGGACGCGGAGGAGCGAGGGGCGAGGAGCGAGGAGCCGGGCAATGTCGCCGTCCGCTTTGTCTTTGTGTTTTCTTCCAGCAGAACCGCCTAGAAGCTCTGAGAAAATCCGTTCCCGCCTCCGAAGTGCTGCTTTCCCCAGAAATCTTTTATGAAAGGTGAAAGGTTTACGAGACCCGAAGAGCCAACCAAGCGGGATGATTGTCTTTGGAGTGACCCCATATTTTCACCCCGGGCGACCCCAGCCGCGACCTCCCGGAGCCCCGCCCCCCTCGGCCCGTAGCTCGCGCTGACGTTATCTCTCGGGAGGGTTTTATGCGCTTTAATTTAACTCCCCTCATCATTATTTCCCGGACTTCGAGGTTTTCTCTCTCGAGCTGCCCTTCTTGGGACAAGCGTAATCTGTTTGCCATCAAGCCCAATAAATATGTTTGTGCGGGGACGGGAAGCATTTGGGGAGACAGGCCCAGGCCCGGGCCCGGGCAGCAGGGCCCGGCTGCGCGTCCTTGAGCCCCGTCCTGCGGGGGGCCTCGGGCCGGTGGCCAGATCTGGCAAACGGGCATCCAGGACAGCCACTTAGATACGGATTTCAAACGAACTATGAATTTATTTTAGTGTAAGTGGGTCCCGTTCAATACACGCCTTGCAAAACCGATTTGGCGTTGATCTGCCGACCCGCTGTCGCTGGGAGTCCTGTGTCCCTCCGGCATCAGCCCCTGGGAGCCACCCTGCTCACTTCCCCCGAGGGTAGATTAAGGTGCTAGAGAGTGGGTTCATGTAGGAGAACCACCCAACCCTGCACCACGGTCTGGGTGGCTCCAACAAAAGAAATTTATCGGGAGATCCCTGGGCGGCCCAGTGGTTTAGCACCCGCCTTCGGCCCAGGGTGTGATCCTGGAGACCCGGGGTCGAGTCCCACGTCGGGCTCCTGCATGGAGCCTGCTTCTCCCTCTGCCTGTGTCTCTGCCTCTCTCTCTCTCTCTCATGAATAAATAAATAAAATCTTTAAAAAAAAAAAGAAAAAGAAATTTATCTTCTCACGGAAGGCTAGAATTGCAAGATCAAGGCATCAGCAGGGTTGGTTTGTCCTGAGGCCTGTGGATGGCCATCTTCTCTCTGTGGCCCTCTTCTCATAAGGACACCAATTTCCCTGGATCAGAGTCCACCCTCCTGATGTCACTTCAGCTTCATTGTTTCTCTGAAGACCCTGTCTCCAAGGTACCACAGCCCATGGACCTGACCTTTGGCACTGTTCCCAGGTACAGGGGTCAGGACTTCAACATATGAATGTGAGAGGGGACACACTGTGGCCCCCCACGAGAGCCCCCCAAGGGGGGGCGAGGCAGCTATTCTGCCCTGAACAACTGGTACCCCCACCCCCTCAGCACAGCTGTTTACTCCCAACCCACCCTGCCACACTCTCAAAATTGGGGCCTCCTTTCCAAAGGGCAAATACCACACAATGAGAACCCTCACTCCCTGGTTCCACCCTCATGGTCTGAAGCCAGCCTCAACCCTGGTGGCTACTGTGGGGGAATGGTCATCCTCTGGCTCCTGGCTGTCTCTCCAAGCCACCACAGCCCATGGAGCTGACCTTTGGCAAAGTAGTCCTTTAGGGCAGCACCTTGACAACCCAGCCTTGGAAGACACCCTTGTCCACTGAAACCTGGCCTGAGCTCTCAGTGGCAAAGCCAGGGAGGCATAGCCCTTGGGGACGTTCAGAGCTTGTGCCATAGCACAGTGACCCAGCACCTGACTCCTGCAGGAGTTGGGGTGGCCTCCAGCTCCTGGGCCATGCCCCCGTACTCGTACAAAGATTGATCTGTGGTCTGACTGCACCTTCTCCCTGGGGGGCCCAGGGCTCAGCAGCCGCCTGGACCCTAGACCCTCCCCTCCCCACCTGGCCCTGCGCCCTGGGCTGCTCCAGCTCCTGAGCTGGCACCATGGCACACGCCTTCAGTTTGATTGGCCTCCCAGCTCCTGGTCAGGTGCCGGGTACCTGGCCAGGTCCTCCCCCTCCAGGAGAGATGGATTTGACCACCTCCCCACAGAAAGTCCAAGTCTGGGGTGTACTGACAGGCAGCCCTGCGAAAACAAGATCTTGGGTATCTGGCTACCACTGCTTCCCCAGCACCCGCCCTGTGCCTGGTTCAGAGCAGAGCTGCAGGGAATGCGATCCCGGCCTGTCAGATGTCATCCACACCATCACCTGACCTCGCCATCATGCGTGGACATGCTGAGAGGTGTCCAATGGGACCTGCAAGCCAAGTCTGAAGCCCAGAGAGGCAAAGGAGCAAATAAACTATTCAAACCATCTAATCCTAAACTTGCTCAAACACACTTATGTGGTCTTGCCCATTCATTTCCACAGTAAAGGCTCTTTGGGGCTCTGTCCAAAACACAGCCCATAGATACTTATTGAACAAATGGAGTCAACACAGATTTCCCTAACCATGGTTCATGCCAGCAATGAAATAACCCCATTATACCCCTGACAAAAAGTGTCCACGAGAACCTCCCAGAACCTCCCTTCATTGTCCAAAAGAAGCCAGGCTCAAGCGAGCACAAACTGTTCCTAGAGGTCCAAGAACAGGCAAAACTACTCCAGGCTCCCAGTGTTCACAGGGGCCATCCCATCTGGAGAGCAGTCACACATGCACACCTAAGCTCCGTGCAACTTGCACTCTGAAAGCTATACCTCGATTCAAAAGTTAGGGAAAATAAAAATAATGTCAAATATATCTGAGTCATACAAATCTATACATTGGTTTAAACTTCATGGAAAGGGATCCCTGGGTGGCGCAGCAGTTTGGCGCCTGCCTTTGGCCCAGGGCACGATCCTGGAGACCCGAGATCGAGTCCCACGTCAGGCTCCCGGTGCATGGAGCCTGCTTGTGTCTCTGCCTCTGTGTGTGTGTGTGTGTGTGTGTGACTATCATAAATAAATAAAAATTTTAATAAAATAAAATAAACTGCATGGAAACACAAATGAAATCGTGGGGAACCTGGTGAAACCTACATTAGGTTGTGTTTCTCTAGCAGAATGGTACCAATATGATTTCCTGGCATTGATGCCGTCTCACGGTTATACAAGACACCACCTTTGGGGAAAGCTGGGGGCAGGGTATCCTGGACTCTTCATTACTATTTTTGCAACTTCCTGTAAGTCTATCATTAGCTTTAAAATTAAAAAGTTGTTTAGAAAAATGAGAAATGTGCTGAAATCAGAACCAAATCTCTATTACATAAGAAAAAATAAATATTAAGCCATCGAGAGAATTCAAAACTGTCTAGTGACCCAGGGTGAGCTATGAAAGATAGGAGATATGTGTTTTTAAACTCAAAGAACTGTACGGGAAAGTTATTAATACATAACAAAACTTAGCTGAAACCTAGCCTAAAGAGGCACACTGAAAAGAGTAGTAGAGGAAAACATCATAAATACTGGATGAGGTAGCACTCTAGTATCTTTTTTTTTTTTTTTAATCATGGTTCTGGGGACGCATTAAGCATCTCAGTAGGCCAATTTGGTTTATTTATTTTTTATTTTTTAAAATTTATTTATTCATGAGAGACACGGAGAGAGAGAGAGAGAGGCAGAGACACAGGCAGAGGGAGAAGCAGGCTCCATGCAGGGAGCCCAACGTGGGACTCAATCCTGGGTCTCCAGGATCACACCCCGGGCTGAAGGCGGCGCTAAACCGCTGAGCCACCCGGGCTGCCCAGTATCTTTTTTTAAAAGATTTTATTTCTTTATTTTAGGGCCAGAGAGAGAGAGTGAGGGGAGGGCCAGAGAGAGAGAGAGAATCTCAAGTAGACTTCCCACTTGAGAACAGAGCCCAATGGAGGACTTGATCCCAGGACCTGAGATCACAACCTGAGCTGAAATCAAGAGATGCTCAACCAACTAGGCCACCTAGGCACCCCAGTACTCTCATATCTTTTTTTTTTTTTTAAGATTTATTTATTTATGTATTCATGATAGACAGAGAGAGAGAGAGAGAGAGAGAGGCAGAGACACAACAGGAGGAGGGAGAAGCAGGCTTCATGCTGGGAGCCCGACGTTGGACTCCATCCCGGGACTCCAGGATAGCGCCCTGGGCCAAAGGCAGGTGCTAAACCGCTGAGCCACCCAGGGATCCCCGTGTACTCTCACATCTTAATGCTATCTGATTTTCTCTCCTGACCCCAAGGTTATCAGATTTTTCATGATCATTATTCCAATCATGTGCCTCTTTGTGAAGATTTATTTTGACTCATTTTTGGAATACTCTATCAAATTTTAATATTTTTAAGTATTATTAATTAATATCTTGGCTTCTGTATTGCCAGCCCATATGAAATAAAAAGCAAACAGAAAAAAGAATATGTCTGAGTCTGAAAATGGTACATGAGTAGGAAAGTTTAATCAGATAAATAAAACAAAGGCTTCCTCCAGGAGAGGCTGTAACTCCAGAGGGCAGGAACCTGTCTCATCATCATTTATTCTCAGCATCTGGCACGGAGGAGGCATAAAATAAGTATCTGCTGAGTGAGTGAATGAGTGACACCTGGACTTCTGCCGCTGGCCTCACTGGCCAGTGGGCCTCCTTGGCTTGGGTTCCTGAGGCCTGGTACCTAGAGCACAAAGTGCTGCCATTCTGCCCCCACAGAGGCCCAGGCCTGTGCACTGGAGCCATGGGCAGCCACAGTCTGTCCCTTCCCTGGTGCGCTGGCACCCAAGAACCCACCTCTCTGGGTACTTGGCTCTGCTACCTGCAGCAAGGGGAAGACACTCGGGAGGTGAGGAGAGCATATGCTCCACTTAGGACGCCTGGCCCGGCTGTTTGGGGGAGGTCCCGGGCCTGTAAAGACATGGTGCTTCTGTGAGGGTCTCCTGATACAATAAAAGATTATCAGCTAAATAAAACAAGAAGTGACTGGGGCCACTATGCCCTGTTGGATTGAAATCTTGTGAGCAAAGTGGTTTTCTCTGAGAGATTTATTTCCTGCGCTGGCTTCAGGCAGCCAGCCCAGCCGGAAAGAACAGGGCTGGTCTCCCTCCATTTGGGGGGGAGGAGGGACGCGGGGTTTTATTTAATCTTCCAATGAGCTGGAACAGTGAAGGTGGTGTGAATGGACATTAATTCTGAAACAAATTATTAAAGCGAGATCTGGGATTCCGGGAAAGCCATCTACCCGCTGCCTGTCTGCCACTTCCCCTCACCAAGGCCATAAAATCCCTCCTCTCCACTCAAAACCCAACACCAAGCTAACTGGGTCTCCCATTCAGGCTGATGAGGGAGGCCTGGAATTGACCTCAGCTGAGAGCCAACAGAGCAGCAGGACTGCCGGTGCCCCCAGGCCTAGGCCATCTGCTTGCCTGGGCCTTGGCCCCCGACAGGGATCCCCACATTTCTTGTTCCCTCGAACTTGTTTTTGTGTTCAAGGATGCTGTAGGCAAAGATGGCCGCTGCCTCTGTTATGTGGGCTCAACTTCCATCGCCCCCACCACAGGGACCTCAGCTCTCCGTGGGCCTCTGGACTCCTAGTCCAACCCAGGCCATCGTGGACCCTGCCTCCTGAACTATCTGGCACCCCATGTCCCACACCCCACTGCTGGGCCCTGCCCAGAACTCTTTATACTAAGCTCAGTCCAGACCCTGCTCATCTGAGGAAAAAGAGATCTGGAATTCAGGTAAGGAGCCAGAAAGCATGGCCTGGGGGGTCCTGAGGCCTCCGGCTAGGTCCTGGAGACAACTAAGAAAAATCAGACCCAGCACCCCTGGTGGCCAGTCTAAGAGAGTAACTGCTATGAGTAAGTGCTGTGGAGAGGGTGGCACACAAAGGGAAGAGTTTAATCAGCTGGGTGTTGGGGTGAGCCTGGAGGGGCTTCCAAGCTAAGACCCCTGACCTGGGCACTGAGTAAACCAACCAGGATATTCTGAGTGAAGAAAACAGCATTTTCAAAGGTCTGGAAGTAGAACATTTACTGTTGTATCCAAGATCTGTAATAACAGTTCAAATTTAATGAGCATTTACTATGCACTGAGCCAAGTACTTCACGTATATTGTCTAATTTTAGTATTTCCCCCAACCCTATGAGGAGGTAGGGGATATCAGTATTCCCATTACAGATGGGGAGACCGAAGCTCAGAGAGGCCCAGTTGCCTAACATCAAGCCAGTCTGTGGGAGAGTCAGAATTTGAACCCAGGTCTGTGTGACTCCAGAGACAATGCTCACGGCCACCCCCATACTCTGCCTCCTCTGACCAGATCCAGGTTTGCCCCCATTGCCCCATGCCATGAAGGACCAGCGGGGCTTTGAATCCAGGTCTGCTACCCTGACCAAGACACCAGTGAGCCTGGGCCTGGGCAAAGTCACCTGGCCTGGCTCTCCCCTTCCTGGCCTGCTAACAAGAGGGCCTGTGTCCCTGGGTAACAGGAGCTGGGCAGGACTGAGAGACCCCAGGCCGGTCAGCCCTTCTAGTGGAGACCAGCAGCCTACCATAGCCACATCCATGGGCCCACTTGTCCAGGACTCACATTTTTTAATGATCAGAAAACATCTGGGGCCATATGCCTTGACATCCAATGTAAATGGGCCATTCAAGGCTCCCAAGTTCCAGAGCCTGGCATGGATCAGGGCCAGAGGCTCACCAGGGTTCCCATTAGGCCAGGCTGGGGGCCCCCAAACTGCTCCTTCTCCCGGCCATGCCACCTCCATGTGTACAAGCCAGATACCTGGGGCGGGTGGGGGGTGGGCTTCCTGCATCTGCCTGTTACTCCCCAACCCATCTCGCAGCAGGTGCCGTCACCCCTGTCACAAAGCACATCCCCAATTCAACCACTTCTTCCTGCCCCACTACCCCCAACCTTGGCCCAGCATCCCCCATCTTTCACCCTCCACGACTCCCAACCATCCTTCCCTCAACAGCCTAAAGGGGATCCTTTAAAAACCCAGATCCTGGGGCACCTGGGTGGCTCAGTCAGTTGAGTATCTGACTCTTGGTTTTGGCTCAGGTCATGATCTCAGGGTTGTGGGATCAAGCCCTGTATGGGACTCCATGCTCAGCTGGAGTCTGCTTGAGATTCTCTCTCTCTCCTTCTGCTCCTACTACTCTGGATATCTCTCTCTCTCTCCTCCTCCTAAAATAAATAAATAAATCTTAAAAAAAAAAAAAAAAGTAAGAAAAAGAAAGAAAGGAACCAAGATCCACCTCCCTACCCCACTTTGCTTTAAAACCCTGCAGTGGCTGCTCCCCACAAGCTGAGGACAAAGCCCAAAGTCTTTGCCACGGTCTGGGTTCCTCCATGCCTGACTTCCGAGGGCCTCACCTGCCTCAGCCTTCAACTCCTCACCCCCCTCTCAGAGCCCTAGCTCCATGGCTCGCATTCTTGTATTCTTGTCCTCCAAAACTGATGTCCTTCCTGCTTTAGAACTGCACCCAGCTAGCTGGTCCCTCTATCCAAACTTGTCCTTTGGGCCCCTCATCCTCTTACCTTTGGGGTCCCACTCCCAGTACCCATAGGGGAGACCATGCCCTGCTATGAGTTCTTGTCCTCCTTAAAATCGAGTAATATATAATTATCATCCAGCCCTTCATAGACCCGAACCGCAGGGAGGCAGGACTCATGATGCTCAGCAGAGGCCCTCGCAAACAGTAGGTGCTTAATAAATGACTATTGTTGCATAAAGAAAGGCGCCAACCCCCAGCCCTCAGCATCTCTCACACCCTCCCCAGTGCCAGGCCCCGTGGTGGGGAAGAGCCAGACAGATCTACCCCCAAGGAGATCAGGGCTCATGGCAGGTGGGGTGAATCAGGCGGGAGAGAGGAAGGCTCCGGGAAGGGGTGCCCCTCCCCCCACATCTCTCCATAACTTCCCAGAAGCAGGAACACCTGGCAGTTGTCGGTGACAGGATCACAGACAGGAGGACGCCAAAGCATTGCTTGGTAAATAGGAGTCATCATTCTCTTGTTCTCTGATTATGGTAAAAGAGTACATTTTTCATCAGCCTAGACAACAAAAACAATGAAAAACTAAGTGTTTGGAAAGAAGTTAGTTAACAATGGCCCTCCAGTTGGCAATGCTCTTACCACCCTGCCCAAGCGAGCTGGCTCAGGTCAAGTTCTGCCTTACTCAGAACACAACTGTCCCCCCCACCCTCTGTCAGGGCACAACGTGGAGTCTTTCTGGATTGCTACAATGATCTGGAAATGATGTCACAGCCCTGTGTCTCCTTATTGTCCAGGTCCCTAGGTCCCTCTTGGGGCTCTCTGCCACCCCTGGGGCCAGGTGTCCTACCATCCCCAGCTCTGGGTCTGTGTTCCTGGGAAAGGTAGCAGGACCCACAAGCAGCCCCAGTGGGTGACGATGGCCTCACCTCAAAGACTGGTCCTGCCACCCTGGTGGGAGCAAAGCCTTGAGGGATGGCTGGCGAGAGCTCCAGAGGGCTGGGTTAAGAGCCCGGATGGGGGGTTCCTTAGACCAGTATTGACCATGACAACAAGTCACCAGGCTCCCCGGGTCTGGCCCTTTCTGGGAGCCAAGTCCCAGGCGGAACACTGGCTGCCCCAGACACCCAGTGCAGCGGGTGCTCATGGGATCTCCTGTAGTTTTGGGACCTTAGCACACAAAGTGAGGTCCTCTGGTGACACACAGACAGGAGAGAGGACAGCGCCCCTCACCTCTCTGCTCCAGGCCTGCATGCAGGGTCAGGAGGCCCCAAGAACACAGTTCACCCAGCACATGGGGATGCAGTGCAGCAAGACAGAAGCCGAGGGTCAGGCAGGGCGCCGAAGGTGGTCCAGGGACCCAGGACTTGGTGAAGGGAGACTCACGGTCGCATCTGGGTTTAAGACTACCAGGCCTTCCTATGGGGAGCGGGTGTGAGACAGACATTGGATCCTGGAGGACAAGGAGGGGAGTGGTGGCCGGAGGGGTGGCTGGTGAAGAGGGAGGGTGGCCCAGAGATGTCAGGGATGGGAGCAGCGTAGTCACAGACATCTCCTCTTGGTGAGCCGAGCTTGTGGGGCTCCAGGTGTCAGGGCTCCAGGTGTCTGGGCTTGGAGGCTCATGCACTTGTCACCGCGTCTCTACCACCTGTCACAGCATCTCCTCCCACTGGCTCCAGCTCGCAATTCATCTGCTTCCTTTCTCCTGCTGGCTTTTCCCGGGTCCTCTGGAAAGAGGGAGCTGGAAGAGGGGGCTCTGAGCCCACCACGGAAACCACAGCCCCCCACCCTAGATCTAGGGCAGGCAAGAATGGGGGTGTCCCGGTCCCCCCACTGTGCTCCCCCACTCCTGCAGTCCCCACCACAGCCACACTTCCCGGACCCCAGCCCCTTCCCCCTGCCCACCCCACTTCTGAATCCCAGACCCTCTCACTCAGCAGGCCTAGGACACCTGGAGCCCCACCAGCTCACGCCTGAGTCCTCGCAGCCACCTGGAGAGAGGAAGGACATGATGTGACCCATTTCACACAGGAGGAAACAAAAGCTTGGGAAGGGGCAGGGACTTGCCCAGGGCCACTCAGGGAGAAACCACAGAGAGGGGTCCCCGAGAGCTCGCTGCCTCTCTGCCTCAGCTTGCCCCCCAGGAATGGCACTGTACACACAGCTACAGGGAGCCTGCCACACAGGAAGGGCTTTATTATTTCTGATCTGCTCTGGACTTTTCCAGTTGCAGGACAGTGAAAATGCAAAGCAGCTAAAGTCAATAAGAAGTTTACGGCTCAAAAGCCAAAGAAGAAATGTGGCAGAGAAGCTTCTGAAGCCCTTCTAGCAGAAAAGCCTCTGGGCAAGGGGGTCACATGCCCACCTTGAACCAACCCTAGCACAAGGATAGGGCACTTGGGTTGGCCAGGCCTGGATCGTACCTCCTCTGTCGTCCTCAGTAGTGGATCCTGGACTGGGCTTGCTACCAGAAGGGAAGGGGAGAAAATCCAGCTCAGAGAGGTTAAGCAACTCCCAGATCACACAGCATGCCCTGAATCCGTGTGTGTGTGTGTGTGTGTGTGTGTGTGTGTGTGTGTGTGTCTATGTGTGGGGTGGAGGCGGTGACACAGTAACTGGCTTTTGTGGGAGAAAGTCCAAATTTCTTTTTCCTGTCATTGAGGTTTTCCTCCATGCTCTGACTCCTGCCAGGCCATCTCTCTTCTGATCCTCCTCTGATCACATCCCCCAACACATGTAGCCACCAAAGACATGTCCTTCCTGCTCCGCTGAACTGGGCTCCTGTGGGGTGGGGGGTGCTTGCTCATCTCTAAACTCCCTCTCCCACCCCCACTGTTCCCACTCCTGGGGCAGAGCTCACAGTAGCTGCTTATGAAATGTGTGGATTCTGGAATGACCTGGAAAGGATATAAAAGTCCTGAGGCTTAAAACCCTCCAGACACAGGCAGCTCATCGCCCCCCAGGCCATGTCTTCTGTTGCTGGTTTGGGGCAAGTGACCCCCACTGGTCAAGTTGGCCCCAGAGCTCACCTGCCTTGAGGGCTTCTCCTCTGAGTCTTCTCTAGGAGATCAAAAGGTTTCTCCAGGCCCAGTAGGCGTCAAGAGGACGCCCCCCAAAGGACACACACTCCCAGGTGTGCACGGATGCACAGACACAGCACCCCAGGTGTTTATTCAAACAGGGATGGTGACCCTCTCCCATTCAAGTCATCCCTTTGGGGAGGGAGCCCAGGACACCCTGAGGGGAGGATTGGAGGCAGAGGAAGAGACACCCTATACCTCTGCCCTGGTGGTCAGAGGGGCTGGGGGCTGGGAAGTGTGGCCATGGTGGGGACTGCAAGAGTGGAGGAGTGCAGTGGGGCCTGGGGTGCCCCCATTCTTGCCTGGCCTAGATCAAGGGTGGGGGGCTGCAGTTTCCCGTGGGGACCACCTCTGGAACAAAGAAAGAAGTCCCCAGGCTGGTGGTGCAGGTGCCAGGCACTAGCCCAGGCACTTCCACCCGTGCACCCCACAGACGAGTCCAGAACTCTCCCTGTTCCCACCGTGGCTACCCTCGCAATGCGGCCGCCAGGACCGCGCACCCTGTGTCGGGGCTGGGACCCAACCCCCCACGTCCACCGGGCCCGGGAAAGCCGGAGGGCGCGGCCCCTGTCCCTGGAGCCTTGGTCGCCAGGCCTGGGGGCAGCTGCCGGGACGGCCGGGACGGCAGGCGAGCTGCGGGGTCCGGCCGCCTGTCCCCTCGGCCTCGGCCTCTGCCGGCGAGGGTGCGACCCCTGGCGCCCCAAACACAGCGGGGGTGTCCCCTGGCCACGCGGGACGAGATCGCCGGGCGGGCGGGAGCCGCCAGGGAGGCCCAAGCGCAGCCTCGTGGCGCCACCTACGGTCCGCGCTGGGCCGCCTGCCCCAGGCTCCGAGCTGCGCCTGGCGCCACCGGGGGCTACAGGGGGCCGCCTCGCACCTGGCCCCTGGGGCGCCCGGAGCCTGGCCCTGACCCCGAAGTTGGGCGACCAGGCCAGGCCCTCGACTCTGGGGCAGCTGAGGCTGGGCTGCTCGTCTGCACCACCCGCCTGGGCCAGGAAGATCTGCCGGCTCCAGGGCCTCCCCTGAGCCCCAGCCCTCCCCTGAGCCCCAGTCCCCTCTGAGCCCCAGCCCTCCCCTGAGCCCCAGTCCCCTCTGAGCCCCAGCCCTCCCCTGAGACCCCCCCCACAGCCTGCCTACCTGTCCTGAGGAACTGCTCCCATCTATTTAACACTGTCCTGCGGTCTTAGAGAAACCACACCAGGTAGAAAGAAGCTTGGAGACGCAGCCTCCCTGCTCACCTCGGGCCACAAAACCACGACCTACGCAGGTTCGCAGGTTCGCTTCTCTAATTGTCTAAACTGACATCCTCAGCCCCCTCCCTCTGCCACCCCCTACTGTGACTTGCAGGGACTGGCACAGAACGTTTTTCTGCACTGACCACAGTAGCGAGAACCTCTGGAGCATATGCTCTGGGCCAGGCCCTGTAATCCTCACCACAGATCACCACCGCAGGGTGGGGTATTATTATTTTCCGTTCTACAGATTAACCTGAGAATCGGCAAGGTCGGGAAGGTTTGCTCAAGCTCCCATGTAGCAGGTGACTGGCAGCGTTGAGACTGGCCTTGTGGCATGATGCACTCATACAAGAGTCATAATCACACTGGGCACATGCATAAGGTTCCAGCCCAAACCTGGTCCTCAGGGTCCCTTGGTGTCAGGTGCCTCCAGGCTGAGCCTCTAGTTTTCCATATGGGCAGATTGAGCCCTCAGAGACACGAGGCGTTGCCCAGGATCACATACAGCCGCTGTGGTCAAGGCTGCTCAAAAACCCAGGCAAGTCCAGGACCTGGCTGAGCTTCCAGGGCTGCTCTGTGGGCTCACCAGTGATATCCCATGGGCATCAAAGGATGAGTAGGAGTTTGCCAGTGGAAAAATGCAGGCAGGGATATTTCAGGGGACCCGTGGGGTTTGGGCACCTGAGAGCTTGGCTAGTTCCATCTGTACCGTGGCAGTTAAGGGTGTGGGCTTGCGCACTAGACGGGCCTGGAATGGGTCCCCAGGCCTGCTCTGTGACCTGTGGCAGGTGACTTAACATTCTGAGTTCCTGTCTCCTCGTCTGTAAAATGAAGGTAACAATGATCTCTTCTGTCACAAGGCAATTGCCGAGTTAGCCCAGGATGGGATGCGCGGTAGGGGGCAGACGGGTACCCAGGAGGGAAGACTGGAGACTATCGGTGGAGAACAGATAGGAACAAAGAATGATGTGGTTGAGGAGGTCATCAGAGATCAGATAGACCGGGAGGGACCTTGAGAGTCAAACTAAGGAATTTGGCTTCACGTCAAGGGCAGTGGGACGGTGTGGAAGGCCTTAGAGTCAAGGAGTGACGAATGGGATTTGTGCTTCAGAGCAAAGGCCAGGGTGACCCTGAAGAAGGATGAAGAAGAGGACACTGTGCTCTAAACCTCAGCCATGTCCTTGCCCCTCGGCCCGCTCAGCTCTGTGAAGTGGAGGACGCTCTGCCTGATTCGGAGACTCAGCAGGGCTGGTGAGGGGCTGCCCTGTCGCCGTGGCCCTGGACATCTCAGGTCCATGCACCTGCACCCCTAGAGAAGGACCCGGGGTTCCCGGTGACCAGGCCTTTGCTTCCTCAGAGCCAACCCTCCCCCACCACAAATGCAGATACACTCCCAAGTCCCCATCACAGAGAAAGGACAGGCGGCACCGCCATAATTTCTATTTCCTTCTAAATAGATGCTCCCAGACCTGCTCCCACAAAACCAATTAAAGCACCTGCCTGGGATGGGGCTTTGTCAGCAAATTATTTTCAGGCTGTGAGGCCTGGGAATAAATCTCAGCAGGGTGAAGTGGATCAGATGAGGAGGGAAGCTGGAGATGGGGCGCTCGGACAGGCAGGGGGCACGGGGTCACTCTGCGTCCAGGGAGCTGCCGGCGAGATGCTCGCTCGGCGCCCAGACCCCCAGCCCAGACCCCCACGGTTGTGCCAGAAAATCATTCACCAACGAGTCAGACATCCTGGCTCCATGTCGGGAACCCTCCCTGGGAAGCTGCTGTAAACCGACTTCCGGCGCCATAGTGCAGAGTGGTGGCCTGAGCATCCCACGTCACCCTCACCACCACCTCTCCTGCATCCCTGGGCTGCTTGTCCATCCTGTAGCAGGAAGCAGATGCAGACAGCCTCAGTGCCAGTCAAGAGGCCTTGGCTCCCAACTCACTATGGGACCTTGGGCAAGTCCGTCCCTGCTCTGGGCCTCGGTGTTCCTACCTGTAAAATGGGGGTGAGTAGGAGTTCGGCCAGCCCTCCCAGCTCCCACATTATAGGCTCCTCGTGAAACTCCAGATGGCCTTCTGGTTCAAGCCTAGGCTGGCCTTCGAGAATGTCCATGGACTCTCTCCTTGGGCAGGCAAAGGCCAGGGGGTGGGTAAGTCCCATCCAGTGCAGCCATTACTGCACCCCAGAGCTCACAGCCTGGCAGAGGGAAGGAAGGGGCTGAGCGAGCCCTGGAGGGGTAGGGGGGAATGGGCAGTGATCCCTACACAGAGGGTAGAGGCTTCCTGGGGAGGGGTCACTGGAGGTAGGCTTTGTTTTTGTTTTGTTTTGTTTGGAGGTAGGCTTTGAATGGAAGTTCAGTGGGTTGAGATGTCATTCTCCCAAAATAAAAATTATTCTAATTCACATGGCAACTCTGAGAATTCAGAAAAGACACCTTTACTTTCTCTTTACTCCCATCTTTCAGGAAATTGTCCTAACTTTAGAAAATCTGCCATGTCAGGGGCGCCTAGGTGGCTCAATTGGTTAAGCTTCCAACTCTTGGTTTTGGCTCAGGTCATGATCTCAGGGTCCTGGGATCAAGCCCCATGTCAGGCTCTGCACTCAACAGGGAGTCTGCTTGAGGAGTCTCTCTCTTTCTCCCTCTGCCCCTCCCCACCTCTCTCAAATAAATAAATAAACCTTAAAAAAAAATCTGTCATGTTGGGGGATCCCTGGGTGGCTCAGTGGTTTAGCACTTGCCTTTGGCCCAGGGCGCGATCCTGGAGTCCCAGGATCGAGTCCCATATCAGGCTCCCGGCATGGAGCCTGCTTCTCCCTCATCCTGTGTCTCTGCCTCTCTCTCTCTATGTCTATCATGAATAAATAAATATTTTTTGAAAATCTGCCATGTCTATGACACAAACTGTGAATGTCCCTAAGATTGTGCAGTGCACAACTTCCAGAACTGCACTGTAGCTGTAAGAGAATCAAGCCAAAAGCAGCAAAACGCCGCCTATCCCAGCAACCTTGAGAGATACAGAGGCAGCACAGAGTCCTCCTGCCAGCCAGAGGGGGTGTGAGGGGACACCCTCAGGGGTGACGTGAGATGTGTTCCATCCCTAAACACTTTATTTTTTTTTCCCTAAACACTTTAGATTCAGAACTGTATTACAAAGGTACTGGAAGGGCTCCCCCTGTTTGGACCACAACCTTCAAGGAGTGACTGATGCCACCATGAGTCCTCACCCAACTCTGCAGCAGGATACAGTAGAAGAAACTGAGGCAGCTGGAGACCATGTGAGAGAGGGACTCTGTGTCCATGCTTGGAGTTTCCCATGGTTTTCCGAGAGCATTTTTTATGTTACACATTTCATTCCATATGTACCAGGAAAAAAAATATACTCGGCCCTTCAGGTCCAACATTTCATGGATTTTGAAAATGAACATATATTTTTGAAGCAAAAAAGAATCACAAGTAGATGGGAACAAACAGAATGGGTCACGGACCTCGGAGGGGCTGAGACCAGCATCCACCCTTCCTCTCCATTTGCACACAGGCAAAGGGACACTGGGGGACAACCTGAGCCGGCTACTGGGTGTGAGTCCGTGCCAAGCCGTGTGTGGGCACTTTGGCCAGTGTGCGGTCTCTCAGCCATTGAGGGCTGCCCCAGAGCCATCCTCTAGACATGACCTCTCTGGTGCCAGAGGAGAGAACTAGGCTCAGGGGGGAGCCGCGTGCCCAAGGGCTGTCTGCTGGCGAGTGAGGAGGGGATTCTAGGACCAGTGCCTATGTGTTCCAGGGCACAGAGGCTGGACCTACCTGCGGGGGTTTCCTGGGCCTGCAAGGCCACCCCAGAGCCTTCTGATTAGTCCTATACTCATCCAGCTGCGCAGGGCTGGAAGCTCCTGAATGTCAGGATCTGTCCTGGTTTTGTTTTTAATAAAGGTGGTTATAAGAAGCTGTACAGTGTATTAGAATAACGATACAAGCTCAAAGAACTTGTGAGCTTTGTGACAAGCTGTGACTTTGGGGCACATTACTCAGCTTCCCTGAACATTAGCTTTCTCATCTGCAGAGTAGGGATGCTATTACCTTCCTCAGAAGAGCATTTTGAGGACAAAACGAGATAACGTATGTGTATCAGTTAATGTCCAATCAGGAAAAGAGTATTTTATTTACGTGGTGAATGTGATCCAAGGAATTAACCACACAGGAGACAGAAGAGCTGAGAAGCCAAATGGGATGGGGCAGTGACCCAGAGATCATTGTAGCAGGAAGCCACTTTCACTCTGGGCACAAAGCGAGGAGATGGGACTTCCAGGGTCCTGGTAGAGGTTGGAACCAGAGAGGGCCCATCCAGGGGAGGGGTGGCACAGCACACAGTGTGCCCAGCCCAGTCAGTGAATGACTGTAATTCCTATTCTTTTCCTTTCTAATCTTTTTTTTTTTTTTAAAGATTTTATTTATTTATCAGAGACACAGACTGAGAGAAAGGCAGAGGCACAGGTAGAAGGAGAAACAGGCTCCATGCAGGGAGCCCGATGTGGGACTTGATCCCAGGACACCAGGATCACGCCCTGGGTCAAAAGAGGCACTAAACCACTGAACCACCCAGGGATCCCATCTATTTTTAAAGATTTTATTTATTCATGAGAGACACACAGAGAGGGGCAGAGACACAGGCAGAGGGAGAAGCAGGCTCCATGCAGGGAGCCCGACATGGGACTCGATCCCGGGTCTCCAGGATCATGCCCTGGGCTGAAGGCTGCATTAAACCACTGAGCCACCCAGGGATCCCCCAGGGATCCCATCTAATCTTTTTTTTAAACTTCCAACCCTGAGATCAAGACCTGAGCTGAGATCAAGAGTTGGACACTCAGTGAACTGAGCCACCCAACTGCCCCCTATTCTTTTCCTTTTCATTATTTAAAAAATGCATCCTCAATATATTCAAACTGTCTTGTGTAACAGAAACCCACTCAAGCCACATTAAACATGACAAAAGGAAAATAATAAAATGCTACAGGGGAGTTTCTAAAAATCCAAAGGCTGGACCCAGGACCAGCGCTTTCTCGCTGTCTCCTGCTTCTCTTCATGTGTCTGCTTCATACTTGTCATGGCACTGAGGGTCCTCAGCCTCTGATGGCAGCAGACTGACAGCCCCTGACAGCTCCCAGGTTCACACTGAGTCTAAGATTCCTTAGTCACCTTTCCAAATTCCTGGGGAAGGCATTCTGATTGGCCTGGCTCGGGTACCAGTGCCTGTTCTGGTTCAATCAGCTATGGCCAAGGGGATGGGCCACAGGGCTGCCAGTCACCTTGCCCACCACGCCTGGGGGCATGGCCCAAGGATTTGTGAGCTGGCACTGCAAAGCATACAGAAAGTATTAAAATGCCCCTTACTGTTGGAATAGTAAAGAATTTTTTTTAATTTATTTATTTGAGAGAGAGAGAAAGAGAGCAAGCAGGGGGCAGGCAGAGGGAGAGGCAGAGGCAGAGGGAGAGTCCCCAAGCATACTCCGTGCTGAGCCAGGAACCCCACTCGGGGCTCAATCCCAGCCTCCTGAGATCGTGACCTGAGCCAAAACCAAGAGTGGGCCACTCAACCAACTGAGCCACCCAGGTGCCCCTATAAACAAGTGTTTGATGTTTCTATGCAGATTTTTCTATTTTGGTTGTTTCTACGGTTATTTTTAACATAAATGATGCTGCATCTCCCCCAAAGTCTCTTGAGGATGAATTCCCAGAGGTGGCAGCCGCCTGCACTGCACCAGCCCACTGGCTGTGGCTGATAGGTCCCTTCACTGCCCCCTAATCTGTGCCATCAGCAGGCAGAAAGTGCCAGTATTTTCTTAAATGATTGTTCTTTACAAGGGGAGCCTTCATTGAAGGTTTCAGAAGTAAAAAAGGCAAATGGGCCGCATAGCTGATTCTTCTCTCCCGTGGCTTTATTTTGCCTTTTGGCTTTGTGTATATTTGATTAATTATTATTTGATTATCTGATTAGTTATTATTCCAGATGTCAGTAATCCATTAAGCAAAACTATGCATACAAAGTCCAGGCTTAATTAAACAGAACTTTGACCTCAGGGCAGCCCCAGTGGCGCAGTGGTTTGGTGCTGCCTGCAGCCTGGGGTGTGATCCTGGAGACCCGGGATTGAGTCCCACATCGGGCTCCCTGCATGGAGCCTGCTTCTCCCTCTGCCTGTGTCTCTGCCTCTCACTCTCTGTGTGTCTATGAATAAATAAATAAAATCTTTAAAAAAAAAAAAAAGAACTTTGACCTCAGTTGGGGAAAAAGATGTTTATTTGACAAGAAAAAAAAAATGGTAAAACAATTTGTGGCAGCCAGAGGGATGATGTTTTTTTCTTCCCAATTTTTATTATAAGATTTTTCAAAACATAGGGAAGTTGAAAGAACTGAACAATGGATACTCATATACCCTCTATCTGGATTCAGCAATGATTCATACTTTGGTTACTGATCTCCTCTCTCTCTCTCTCTCTCTCTCTCTCTCTCTCTATATATATATATATATATATATATATATGTATTCTCTCTCCTCTTTCTACATATATATGTATTTTATATATGTATTTATATATATATATATATTTTTTATCCTGAGTCATTTGGAGTTTGTGTGTGTGTGTGTGTGTTTAAGATTTTATTTATTTATTAGAGAGAGAGTACAAGAAGGCAGAGTGGCGGACAGGGGGAGAGGGAGAAGCAGGCTCCCTGGTGAGCAGGGAGCCTGATGTGGGGCTTGATCCCAGGACCCTGGGACTGTGACCTGAGCTGAAGGCAGACACTTAACCAACTGAGCCACCCAGTTGCACCACCACCACCCGAGCCATTTGTAAATACATGGTAGACATCAGCACCCTTCACTCCCAAACTTCTTTTCCTTTCCTAAGATAAAAACATTCTGCATAACAACAATGCCATTATTATACCCCCCAAATTTTATTTAATTTACCCCTCATAATTCCATTATGCATTCCGGAGGGACTTATTCAAATTTCAGGGAGACCAATTGCTATTGATAAACAATTTCAAGGAATACATAATAATGTGTAAAAGTACCCAGCCTCGTGCCTGGCACACAGTAGGAACTTAGGCAACTCAGTAAAGGAACTTCCATCACCGCCACCTTTAAAATATGGTCATTCCAACCGGATTGCCTCGATTGGAGGCCACGGCAGAGCAGTGTGCCCGGGCCACCAGTGCTCCAGATGGGGCTCCCCCAACTCTTCCTTAGCAGCCACGAGGGCAGCCACTGAAGGCAAGAGGAAAATTGCTGGAAACAAAAGACAGAGTCACAGGGCGCTGAACTTGGCCTCAGCAGCCTCCAGTAATGAGCGACGGCGCCAGAGAGGGGATCCGTGCCAGCCAGTGCTACTCAGCCACGACGCGGCAGACAGAGCCGGGCTCCTGGCCGGGGTCCCTCCACTTACCAGGGCAAGTGCGCGGGGTTTTTTTTAAATTGTTTTCAAAACAGATTTCATGTGGTCCCAAAATGAGACCATGATTGTAAATTAAAGTGTAATTAGCCTTTACGCTTTTATATTCATTAACTCTTCTCTGTTAATGATGCTAGGCTGGAGCAGAAACCCTGCATTATGAAACCACATCCAGGAAATAAAATAGTGATTTAGATAATGGCCACAATGTATTGCTACTTACACATAATTAAACAAATGCTCCATTTAAACTTGGAAACATGACTGAATGTTGATTAACCCTCGCCCGGCGATTCTGTTCAGAAATGGGGAAGGGGAGGCACCATGAGCTGGTCCGGAACAAAGTGTCTGGGCCTGCCACGTCCGCCTGCCACACCTGTGTGGGGCGGGTGCAGGTCTCTTGCCAGGGAGCGTGGCCACCGATGGCCGTGACCACGAGAGTGATCCTGGAACCACTTCGGAAACCACCCCCCGAAGTGAAATAAGCCAGAAACCAAAGGGTAGATAGTGTATGACTGTGCTTATGCGAGGTCCTCAGAGCGGTCAAGTTCACAGAGAAAGTAGAAAGGTGGTTGCCAGGGGCTGGCGGGAGGGACTGGGGAGGTAGTGTTTAAGGAGTAGAGTCTCAGCCTGGGGACATGAAAGGGCTCTGAGGATGGATGGTGGTGAGGATTGCACAACAGTGTGAGTGTGAACTTCAGTCAAATGGTGCGTTTTGTGTCACGTGTATATAGCACAACTTTAAGAGTTTAAAGCGTGAAGAAGGAAAAGAAGAGGAGGGTGAGAAGGATTCACCCCACCCAGCTCAGCTGCCTGGCGGGCGCTGAAGTTAGAAGCTGGCTCTTTTTCTCAGGTCAACTCACTCCATGCATTGGCCTCATGAGAGCTGACTCTGGCATTAAGGGCAATTTTTGTATTTGTAAAAATTATAGTAGAGTTAAAATGTAAATAATTCAGACACATCGAATAACAGTAGAGTTTCTGGTTCTCAAACCCATCCGGAAAACAGCACTCAGTTATTTTCCATTTTCACTTTCCTGCATGTATCTTCTTGAAATAAAGTGTGTCCTTGCTGGGGTTCGCCCAGAAGCAGAGCCTGAGACAGAAACCAGAAGGCAGGTGGATGGTCTGTAAGGTGACCCAGGGGAAGCCAGAAGAGGAGTGGGAAAATAAGGTAAAGAAAAGGAAGCAACCAACAAACAGTGCATGACTGTCCTGATCATTCAATGCAATGTAAACAACCGCTCCAAAATCTAGTAGCGTGAGGGCACCTGGGTGGCTCAGTGGTTGAGCATCTGCCTTTGGCTCAGGTCGTGATCCTGGGGTCCTGGGATCGAGTCCCGCATCGGGCTCCCCTCAGGGAGCCTGCTTCTCCCTCTGCCTATGTCTCTGCCTCTCTGTGTCTGTCATGGATAAATAAAATAAACTCTCATTAAAAAACAAAAACCCAAAAAAACAAAATCTAGTATCTTAAAACAGCAATCATTGTTTATTACTTCTCAAGATTTCTGTGGATCAGGAATGCAGACTGCTGGGAAGAATGATCTCTGCTCCATGGTGTCTAGAGCCCCAGCTGGAAGACTCAAAGGCAGGAGCTGGAATCATGGGAAGTCAGCAGTAGCTGCTGGCTGTCCCCTAGGGCCTCCCTGGGCCTCCCCCACATGTAGTCCCTCCAGGTGCCTGGGTTCCTGGACTGTGTAGCTAGATTCCAAGAGCAAATATCGAGGCAGAGAGAGACAGAAACAGAAAATGCCAAGATGGAAACAGTGGCGCCTGTGAGGACCAGCCTGAGATGTTGCACAGCATCATTTCTCCACCAGTCAGGAGGGGGTGCCCCGGTCAGGGAATGGTGAAATGTCCTCAACCCCTCGTATGTGGGGAGATACACTCTGCCACAGTCACCAGGCAAGTTTCCCTTGTGCGCCACTGGCACTCAATTGCACAGGGGGCCTCTGGGAGGTAGCCTGCCACACTAAAATTTATTGAGCGTTCGCTGTAGGCCAGGGCTGTGCTAAGTACACAGACATTATACCATTTACTCTGCAGCCGCTATGATAGCCCTGCTCTAAAGGCTTAGAAGGTACCGGGGCAGAGAGCCCGTCCATCCACCAAAACCCATATTTCCCTCTTCCCAGGCTCCCAGCAAGGCCACACTTGCCAGCCTCCTTGCAGTCTCGAGTGGCCACAAGACTGGCTTCTCCGCTGCAGAACATGAGCCAAAGTAAGGGGTGCCCCTTCCAGGCCTGGGCCATGTGCTCCTACAGGCTCCTCCTCTTCCAGCTGGGGGACACAACACAACAGCCTTGGGAACATACCCGCTGAAGATGGCAGGTGCTCCTGAGCCCGGGTGCCCCAAGCACCAAGTGGGAGAGGACACCCCTCCCCTCCTTTACTTATCTCGGGTCCCCAGCCTGGGACTGTTATTTCAGCAGCAAACATGAGCAGGGCCTCCTCTTGGATTACATCATCTGAAATCACCGTGTTACCACTTTGTAAATCAAAAATGGTCAAACATTAGCAATTTTGGGGCACCTGGGTGGCCAAGTCGGTTAAGCGGCTGCCTTCAGCTCAGGTCATGATCTCGGGGTCCTGGGATCGAGCCCTGCATCAGGCTATCTGTTCAGCAGGGAGTCTGCTTCCCCCTCTCCCTCTGTGCTCTCTCTTTCAAGTAAATAAATAACATTTTTTAAAATGTTAGCAATGTCAGATGATTCAATCGAATATGTAGAACTCATTCTTTTCCCCTATGGATAGTACCCCACTTGCAGATGTACCTTAACTTATTTAACTACCACCCCCTTTTATTTAAGGATTTTATTTGTTTATTCATGAGAGACATGGAGGCAGAGACATAAGCAGAGGGAGAAGCAGGCTCCCTGCGGGGAGTCCTGCAGGGAGCCCGATGCAGGACTCAATCCCAGGACCCTGGGATCACAGCATGAAATCTGGCCCTGCACCCTTCTCTGAGTCTTTGTCCTTTTGTCTAAAATGGGATAATAACTAGACTTAGCTCAGAGTGTGCAAGGATGGCACAAGAGCAAAATAAGTGAAAGCACCACAATTTCTATTATTTACTCAAGAACCCCTCACTTTAACATGAGCAACAGAGGGACCAGGCTAAGAACCCATGGGGCGGCTGCTCCCAGAGACTATGGACATGCCTGGCTTCTCAGGCTACCCTGGGGGAGGCTCCTTCTCTGACACCAAGTCCTTCTCTGGACCTTCGCACCCCCAGCCCCTCCCACAATCATGTCAGGACTAATATAAACATAAGTCCCTACCTGATAGTTATTGGCAGTGCCCATGATTCCAGAAGAGAACCTTCAGGATGGGAATCTGGCATTGGTTCTCTGCTCTGAGTAGATTTGGAGACATTAAATACATGCTGGGTGGGGGGTGCAGAGGACACTGCTGGTCCATGCCATACAAGAGTGAAGTAGTCACTTAAATGCTCACCTTTAGACCCCTGTGGTCAAGGCCTATGGCAGGGTCTGGGTGACCAAGCAGCTGCTGGCATGGCATGTGTCAGTGGAAATAAAGAGAAGGGCCGTGGAGCTGCTTGGTTGCTTCTAAGTGCTCTGGAAAACTTAGAAAAACAAAGATGAGCTCTAGGTTTTCTAGATCAAGGTCCAAGTGAAGAGCCAGAGATTCTCTCTATGCCTGAAGAAACTCCAGTAGCTTCTCCTGAGGTGGTGTCCTTGCAGGGGAAAAGTGATCTCCCTCAAGATCCCCCACACTACTTCTAGTTGCTTCTAGATTTATAACCAGACTTAAGACTTAGCAAGTTTCAGGGGATCAGGTACAATGTGTGACCCATGAGGAGGCATGGAGCACACGAACGCATTACAAGACATTGCCAACTCCTGTCAACAGAGAAATGTGTATGGCAGTGGCCCCTCAAGTGTGGTGCATCCTAATGGAAGGGATGTAACATTGGGTTTGGACAAATATATTGATGTGGGTGGGTAAACTCAGCAGAGATCCTAGATTCCTTGTTCCTTGTGTTAGCTCAAGGAATTACAAGTGGCTCTAAAGGTTTGCTCAGCTGGTTCATTGAAACCCAAATGTAGCCTATACTGAGGTAAACTGAGATGCCAGAATTTCTTTAGTGTAGAAGAAAGGATTCAAAAGACTCAAGAGAAAAACAAACAAACAAAAGACTCAAGAGATTGCTCAAATGCAGAAGTGGACTTATTATTTAATACCTGTTCAATCACCCCCTCACTGCATTTGGGAGGTGGACAAGGGAATTCATTAATTAATTGATCAATCGTGATGCCCCCAAGACCAAAATAAGTGGGCAGCTGAATAAAATCTTGGGACTTGCATAAGCAGAAAAGCTATAGGTCTGGTAAACAGAAATCTAACTTAAGCAACAAAATGGAGAACTGTGACCCACCCCACCACACCCTCCGGGGCCTGGGCAGGCCATGGATGCAGACCCCCTTGAATGAAAGAGGCTGAATCCACTTGCAGGAGGATGCTACTACACAGCCAAAAGTGTATGCTCTAACATTTTATCCTGATTTTCCTCCAAAGGGCCCTGAGGCCACTTACCAGGGTATGCATTGGAGAAGAGGAAATAGGATAATAATTTAAGGGGCACCTGGGTGGCTCAGTGGTTGAGCATCTGCCTTCGGCTCAGGTCATGGTTCTGGGGTCACAGGATCGAGTACCACATCCCGAGGCTCCCTAAAGGGAGCCTGCTTCTCCCTCTTCCTGTGTCTCTGCTTCTCTCTCTGTGTCTCTCATGAATAAATGAATAAATAAAATCTTTCAAAAAAAGGAAAGAATTTAGGGATTATTGGATGCTGGTTTGGAGCTGATACTAATCCCAGAAGACCCAAAATGCCACTGTGGTCCACTCAGAGCAAGGGCTTCTGGAGGTATTCTGGAGATCTACTGCTGTGTAACAAACCATGACCATTGTCTAATGTCTTGTTATCTTGTGGGCCAGGAGTCCAGACGGGGTTCAGTGGGCGGCTCTCTCACCCCTTGGGCTACCAGGTAAGGTCACTGGCACGGGGAGGTCCGAGACAGCTTCTCTCGCACATCTGGTTCCCTGGCGAGAGCAGCTGGCAGGCAGGGCTCAGCTGGGACTGGAGACAGTCTGTAGGCAGCCTGACTTCTCAGCTGGCCCCTCGGGGTTCCCTGAGCAAGTGCACCGACAAACAAGGCAGAAAGCACCTCCCCTTGTGTGACCTGGCCTCAGAGGTCACATGGCATCACTTCCTTTATACTCTATTGCCTGAAGCAGCCACAACCCCACCTGCATTCAAGGGAAAGGAACACGGCCCCACTGCTTGATAGGGGTATGACTGTGTGCTAAAAATACTGCAGAAAATCACATCAGGTAATTAGGATCATTTGGCTGCGTTCCAGCTCATGTGGGCTCAGGGGGTCCCTGAACACAGCTCAAGGGTGTTTCTCCAGTTTGGGAATGCACAGCTGGCATGGACATCTTCAGTAACTGGCAGCTCCCTACCTGTGCCATGAGGGCTTCTACGGGAGGCAAGGCCAAAGGGAAGCCCTCCAAACCACCACCAAAATGGGGAGGTGGAAGCAAACTGTGTTCCTAGGGGGACTGAAGAGACTGTGCGCCCACCAAAGACACAGAGGATGCAGGGATGCTACTCTCACAACGTCCCCATTCAGCTCACCTAAGACAGATGGAGCTTGCAGAGTGGCAGGGGACGTCATAAACTCACTGAGGTGGTGTTTCCAACTGCAGCTGCTGTTCCAGATGTGGGCTCTTTGCTAGAGCTGCTTGGTATACCTGGTACCTCTTCCCTGATCAAGAGCAGTTTCCTTTCAGTTGTCAGGGCCAGTAATACACCTTCCTACCCTACTCCAGGGCAATGTCAGCCCTCCAGCCCTGTTTCATAAACGAGACCACAGGGGCCATGAGAGCCTTTCCCTTCCACGGCTGTCACACCAGCCTCCCAAGCCCGCCCCCCGTGTGACCATTCCCCAGGGAGTCCAGGAGTCAAAGGACAAGAAAGGACTAACTCTTCTCATCATCATCCCTAGTGACCCACTTGCAAAAGTTTTCTTTCCCATCCTGCAATTCTGAGTTCACAAGGGAGGAGCCCAATGACAGCTCCACTTAAGCTGAGCCTGCCATCTGGCCACACTGGGTTCCTTTTTTTTTTTTTTTTTTTTTTTTAGATTTTATTTATTTATTCATGGGAGACAGGCAGAGACACAGGCAGAGGGAGAAGTGAGCCCAACGCTAGACTCGATCTCAAGACCCTAGGATCATGCCCTGGGCCAAAGGTAGACACTCAACCCCCACACTGGGTTCTTTATCCAGTGAAATAGGGTTGCTACCTGTACAATGGGGGTCTGGAGGGGTGTAGTTGGAATGAAGAACAGGAGGGAACATTGATGACATAGACTCCTCAGTCATGATGTTCTGGGGTCACCCCACCAGGCCAGCAACCACAACTGGCTGCTGCCTGAAGCAGGCCAAGAGCATGTGAAGTGGGTAGCGGAAGAGGAAACCATTCTAGCTCCTGCCACGGCCTGTTGTAGAAGCAAGGACTGTAGTGGCTTGTATTTCTTCGTTGTTTATGTGCGGATGTGTGTATATAGAATCAATCCTTTTTCTTTCTCTCCCTCCCACATCCCCTCATTATAGAATGTTACAGGCTTACAAGCAAAAAATATTTTATAAGGATATTGGAATCAAAGCATTAGTTCAATGAGAAGAAATACTGTAAAATTTCTGTCCACTCAGGCTGGTATAGTGCTCCAGTTCTAGAATATCCAAGGGCAAGTGTGACAGAGCTGGAAGGGAAATAAACACCACCCCAACATGGATACAGGGGCATGTGCAGCTGCAGAGCCCCAGAGGGGAGCCCCACATTAACAACAGCTCTGCATAGGCTCTTCCCTGAGCGCCCCATTTCTGCCCGACAGCTGGGTGGCTGACCCGGCTTCACATTGGCTGCCTAGTGATCCTTTCTCTGATCCTCCGATTTCTCCTTCAGGGTACTTACTTTCCCAAGTCCTTCCACACTGTGTCAGGCCTAACCATATATAAACTTCTTATCCTGCAGCACTCTGGGTGGCTCGGGGGGACCTTGATGGGCACCAGGGACCCCTGTGCCAGGGCTTGGAGGTGAGAGAGCATAAGGGTAGGTCCTGTCTGGCCCTGAGAAGGGTAGGAGCGGGGCAGCTCTGGGGGAGGAGGTAGAGAGGAAGGGCCTTGGTCACTCTGCCGGATAGCAGAGACAGGGCCTCACACCAGCAAGGTCCCCTCCCCGCCCTGCCAGCAGCCAGGCCTACTGCCCCTCCTCTGTGGAGCCTTGGGCCAGGCCCTCCCTTTTCATGTTTTCCTACCTCTACTCAAGGGGGAAGACTCATCCATGAAAGCTTTTCCAGCTTCCAAACTTGCTGAGTCTCTTCTGAGAAGTATCCAGTTTGAAAGAACAGGGATCCCTGGGTGGCGCAGCGGTTTGGCGCCTGCCTTTGGCCCCGGGCGCGATCCTGGAGACCCGGGATCGAATCCCACGTCGGGCTCCCGGTGCATGGAGCCTGCTTCTCCCTCTGCCTATGTCTCTGCCCCTCTCTCTCTCTCACTGTGTGCCTATCATAAATAAATAAAATAAAATAATAAAAAATAAAAATAAATAAAAGAAAGAACAGAAACTCCTTATTAAAAAAAAGCAAAAAATAAAATTAATTAATTAATTAATAATTTTAAAAAAAAGCAAGTGGGGATCCCTGGGTGGCTCAGCAGTTTGGCACTTGCCTTTGGCCCAGGACCTGATCCTGGAGACCCAGGATCGAGTCCTGCGTCAGGCTCCCTGCATGGAGCCTGCTTCTCTCACTGCCTGTGTCTCTGCTTTTCTCTCTCTCTCTCTCATGGATAAATAAAATCTTTAAAAAAAAAAATCAAAACAGGTGTTCCTGCCCTACTAACACCTGACTCAAATCTTGGAGAGCAGAGCCCCAGCTCTGGGCCAGCCTGGGCCAGCCCTGGGTATGTCTGAGGCCTGGGAGGTGGTGTCTGGTGACCACATCTTGCCTGATGGCTGGATGACAGCAGGGCCCAGGCTAAGCAGAAGGGGGACACTTCCCCTTCAAACTTTATTTTTAAAGATTTTTATTATTTATTTGAAAGAGAGAGAAAGCAGGGGCAGGGGGAGGGGCAGAGGGAATAGCAGGCTCCCCCGCTGAGCAGGGAGCCCAATGCAAGGCTCCACCTGATCCAGGACCCTAGGATCATGACCCGAGCTGAAGGCAGATGCTCAACCACTGAGCCACCCAGGTGCCCCTCCCTTCCAAACTTTAGGGCACATGGTACAGTGACATAGGAAATAGCCCTGGCAGGGTGGCTTGGCAGGGACACTCTCCCCCCAGGCACAGATGAAGAAAGATCAGCCACTTATTCAAGGCACCACTGGAAGTAAGGGGTGGAGGAGCCAGGTGGGCCCAGTTCCCAAGCCCTTCCCAGTGAGGACAGTGTGCTTTAGTGGCTACAGTAGTTTCCTAGGGCTATTGCAACACAGTACCACACCCTGGGTGGTGAAATATGTGAAATGTACTGTCCCACAGTCCTGGAGGCCAGAAGGTTGAAACCCAGGTGGGAGCCAGTTTGATTCCTTCTGGGGGTTATGTGGGGGGAGAATCTCTTCCCAGCTTCCAGTGGTTGCTGACAATCTTCAGTCCCTTGGCTTAGAAACATCACCCCATCTCTGCCATAACCCCACATGGCACTCTCCCCATGTGCTCTGTGTCCAAACTCTCCCTTTCTCTGCGGACACCACTCTCCACCAGTCTTACTGGGTTAGGGCCCAACGACTAGTGATTTCCTTATTCATCGGCAGGGTCTTTACAGAGGTAGCCAAGTATTTTAACCTGAGGTGAGGCCCCATTGCACGGTGACTCTGAGGGGAGGGTGGTGATGGAGTGAACCCTGTGTGACAGGGTTGTGAGCCAGACTCCTCGAAGATGAGCCTGGGACCAGGGGCTTCCCGTACCCAGGGCACCCAAGTGCTTCTCATCCCAGGACTCTCCTGTGGACCCATAGATCATCTGAGGTCCCTCGAGATTGGGCTTCCTCCGGGAAGAATGGTCAGAGCTGCAGGACCTGATTCCCTAAGCCCCTGGATGCCCCATCCATTCCAGCCCCTCCTCCCCCAGCCCCGCCATCAGGACCTGCACTTACTCCTCCACCTTCCCACACACATAAAAGTAAACTAAAGATTCTATCTTGATCCCACTGCAAAGACACTGTCTCTAAATCAGGCCGCATTCTGAGGCACTGGGGGGTCAGGACTTCAACCTGACTGGGAGGCATGAGGAGGAGAGACAAATTCAACCCTTAACTGTGGCTCAGAGTCCAGATCTGCTATGTGGATAATAAATAATTTATTATAATAAATAATTATTAAAATAAATTATTAAAATAAATAATAAATAATTTGCACTGCCCCAAACCTCCCCTGGATGGGAGGGCTGCTCTCAGTTCAGTCAGGAGCCGGACAGCCAGGCTGTCCCTGTGGGGCCGTGTCTGCGTGGAGCGCGGTGGGCAGACGCCGCCCTGGGGGGTCGGATACAGCAGCGGCTGCGCAGCCTCCTCCCCGCCCAGCTCTGCACTTGCCAGGGGCCTGGTGCTGTAGGGGCCTCACACAGCCCCTCATGTGATCCTTACACCCACCTGCAAGGTAGCGATAAACTACTCCCATTTTACAGAGGAGGAAACAGACTCACAGGAGGGAATTCCCCAGCCCACGATGTCACAGCTGACAAGCGACAGAACCAGATTCAGAGCCTGACCTCCCAGCCCTCATACCAAGTTGCAGAAATGGATGACGGGGCCCAGTCTACCTCCTGTGGGGCTGAGGGCACAGATTGGGAAGCAAGCGGGAAGGGGAGAGGAGGCACAGGCCCAGTGACAGAAGCCTTGGACACCAGCCACAGGTAGGACTCAGCTGCCCGCAGGACCTGGGGAGGGGCTGGACCAGGACCAGAACTACCTCCCTAGCTCTGAGGGGCTGGCCTCCCCTCCAAAGCTCAGTTTTGCCATCATGCAGTAGAGACAGTAATTCCCAAAGGTTCAGGCCACTGAGAGGTTCTGACAAGATCCACCAGGATGGCTGTGTGTTCCATGAGGGCAGGGCCTGCACCTGTGTTGTCCCCTTTGGGGCCCAGGGGAGCCTGGCACACTGAAGGTCTGCTTCGTAAAAGCAGAACAGTAGACTTGCGGCTTCTATAAAGGTGGAAAATTAAACAAAATCACAATTTTTCTAAGCTGAGTTCATAGGGCCATTAACTAACTCCAAGGAAAGTCAGGACCCAATGACACAGACTTCAGACACCATACAGGCTGTTAATAATTCAGCTAAAAAAAAAAGAATTCAGCTAAAAGGGGATACCTGGGTGGCTACAAGTCCGTTAAGTGTCTGACTCTTGATTTCAGCTTAGGTCATGATCTCAGGGTCGTGAGACCCTGCTCAGGTTCCCGAGACCCTGCTCAGGTTCCCTGTTCAGTGGGGAGTCTGCTTCTCTCACTACCCCTCCTCCCCTCCACTCATGCTCTTTTTCACAAATAAAGTCTTTAAAAAAAACAAAAGAAAGAAAGATTAGGAGCAGGGCAAGAGACTTCCTACGTCACCAATCGCTGTGGGAAAACCATAAAGACTTTTTCACCCTCTCGCCTATGGAACAAGAGCCTTAAGTAGCTGAGAACAGAGCAGGAAAAGCCCCCAAACCCATTGCAGTGGGGAGAATCAAACAGAAAAAGCCTCCAACTCTGGGGGAGGAGTAGAAATACATCCTGGGAGGGGTACCTGGCTGGCTCAGTCAGTGGAGCATGTGACTTCTGATATCATGAATTCCAGTGCCATGCTGGGTATGGAGATTACTTTTTAAAAGTAATAAAAATTAAAATAATAAATAAATAAAAGAAATACATCCTTGGCACAGAGCATTAGAATGCAATGACAGCCTGCAGAATGGGAGAAGACATTTGCACATCACATATCTGATACGGGATTAATATCAAGAATGTGTGTGTGTGTGTGTGTGTGTGTGTGTGTCCATCCACAGCTCAAAGATTAAAAACAAACAAACAAACACCAAGCATCTGATTCAAAAATGGGCAAAGGACCCGAATAGACCATTTTCCCAAGAAGATATACACACGGCCAATAAGCACGTGAAAAGATGTTCAACATCATTAATCATTAGGGAGATGCAAATCAAAGCTACAACGAGATACCACTTCACACCCATTAGAACAGGTATTATTTAAAACAAACAAACAAACAAAACCAGAAACTGACAAATGTTGTTCAAGGACGTGGAGAAACTGGAACACCTGTGGAAAGATAAAATGGCACAGCTTCTGTAAAGATGCTGTAGTGGTTCCTCAAAAAATTACAGAATTGCCATATGATCCAACAATTCCACTTTGGGATATGCTCAACAGAACTTAAAGCAGGGACTTGAAGAGATGTTTGTACACCCACAGTCACGGCAGCCCTATTCACAACTAAAAGGCGGAAGCAAATCAAGTGTCCTCTGATGGATGAATAGATAAGAGATGTGATGCACACATACAAGTAGGTATGGGTGGGTCAAGGGACAGTTAGCTTTTGTTGGGTTTGGTACCATTTGGATTTTTAAAACTTTGTGTTTGTTTACTGTGTGGGGAGAATTGAGTAAAATACAGTAAGGAGATGATAGGGTGGAACTGGTCTCAGGAAGGCTTTCCAGTTCTACCAATCTGTAGTTCTACAACTGCCTTAGAAAATGGGACTTTGATGACCATCTGATCTGGTGCAGCCTTGGACACATCATTACTGGGTGGACCAAACTTCAACATCTGAGAATCCATTCACAAATCCTGCCGATTGTACTAGTATTTATATTGACAATATATTAATTACGTGGACATATTTCATAAGGTGTTATGGGTTGAATTGTGTCCCCCCCAAAAGGTAAGGTGAAGTCCTAACCCCCAGGACCTGGGAATGTGGACTCATATGGGGAGAGTCCTTGCAGATATAATCGAATTAAGGGAGGTCATCAGTGTGGTCCCTAGTTCAATATGATTGGTGTCCTTGTAAGAAGAGGAAGGAGACACATGGCAGGAAGATGATCATGTGACAACAAAGGCAGAGATTGGAGCGGTGCAGCCGCAAGCCAAGGAATCCAGGATGGCCGCTGCCCGCAGAGGCTAAGGCAGGAAGGGGTCTACCTGGAGTCTCAGAGGGAGCTTGGCCCTGCTGATACCTTGATTTCAGACTTCCAGCCTCCAGAACTGTGAAAAAATCCATTTCTGGTGTTTGTGGTATTTTCTTACGAGACAGAGGAGCTGACCTGAAGCAGATGAACCCACTCGAGACATGGGAACCCTCATCGACAGTCCTGCACAGGATCCGCCTTGAAAAGGCCTCTTCTCCCGCTGTCTCTATCCTTCCCTCCCTGCCCCCCAACATCTTCTGGCTCAGTGACTTTGACTCTTTGTCAAATGAGTTCATCAATCTGGAAGGCAGGTTCACGGAGAGCTCCACAGCTAGGAAAGGTGTAGAAGAGGGTCCAGGCTAGTGGGGAAACAGCATGAGGTCAAGAGGCTCTCTGGAACTTGGAGTTCAGACACGTGTCTTCAGTGCAATGTGTGAATGATTACATGTGAAAACATGTGCCCATGCATCCATATACATGCCCATGTGTGCACGTGGACACATGTGCACAGGTGTGTGTGTGTGACTGTGTTTCAGACAGGAGCAGAGGAGCTCCATTAGCCAACTAGGCCCACCTCAGATGGCTCTCCACCCCCAAACTTTTTGCCCAGGAAATGTAATTAATTCAAACACTATTCCACCTCCTTTCTCTCCCCCAGTCATTATTGATCGCAACAACCCTAGCCTCTGGTCCTCTGCTTGGAAAAGTCTTTTTCAGCCTGGTGCTCACCAGTTCGTGACCAACTTCCAGGTAGAGTAAAGGATTAAATGGAAGGCACAATAAGAAGTGAAACAATTAGAATTTCTGCCTCATTATCATGGTAATCTTATCAGTCGGATAATGAGGTATTAATGGAGATTTAATGTGCATCTCATAACAGAATCCCTTGGAGAAAACACACAGGGAAATTGCTGTAAATCCACTTAATGATGGAGAAGTCCCAAAACACCATATTCCAAAGGATGAAAAATGCAGGATGCAAATGAGAAAGAATCAAGGTCAATAACACCACGGGGATGGGCCTAATGGCAGATTTGGAGATATATGTAATAAAAATTGCATGTTGCTTTTAAACCTCACCCTCTGTTTTCAAATGTGCATCGCTAGTAATGAAACACAGAAGTGCAGCCAGAATGATTTGTATGTTTTGGAAACCATAGGGGGGATGGAAACATGTCTCACAACCCATCAGGCCCCCCTGGGGGAGCCATGGGAAATGGGGTGTTTTACCAAGAGGCCTCCAAGGGAAGAAGGGCAGAGGAAGAGCCCTTTGGTTGGCAGAGGGAGAAGCAGCCTATCTGAGTTCAAGGTCATTTGGGAAACACGCGTGCATTTACTTCCATTCTTTCATGCTACCATTTGTCGGTTGCCAGCTGCACGGCTGACCACAGGCAGCTTAGCAAGATGAAGGGCACACACGCAGATACAAGCCAACAGTAAGAACCCTAGTTCAGAGAGCACCTACTATGTGCCACGTACAGCACTACTGAAATGCCACACGTGGATCGTCTCATTTCATCCCAACAGCAACACTGGGACATAGAAACTATTAATATCCCCATTCCTCAGAGGAGAAACTGAGGGTCAGAGAACTGAGGTCGGTTTCTCAAGTTGCATTGTGGCCTGACCTTCACCACTACAGTATGAGGTTGAAACATATGAAACTGCCCATATTTGACTGGGGTCCCAAGAAAGGGTGATTTCATATGGTTTGCACTAATCTTTCACCTTGTGGCTAGGGACCCTTCCTAAGATGTGGGAGCCCCTGAGAAGGCAGACAGAGGGACAGAAACAGCACACTGAGCCAAGGGTTGCAGAACCCAAGGGGATGCCCGATCTGTGGCCCCACAGAAGACCAGGGAAAAGAACCCTGCCACAGCCCCTGGAATCCTGTTTCCCACAACAGCTCTGGGGGGTCCAGTGAGTGGGTGTTGAGTAAATGGAAAGGAGGCCCCGAAACACTCATGCGGTAAATTAAAAGCACTTTGTGAATTGGAAAATGCTAAGCAAATGTTGGCCGTTTGGTTCTTATAATTTATTGGCGATAATAAATAACCTTTAGGCCTCCCAGACGTTTGTAAGGACTGGAGATAAAGCTAGCTCTATTTTTCAGTGACTTGAGGGCACTTAGATAAAGAGAGTTTTGTGAGGCTCTGAGCACAGAGTGACTAACTGTCCGGTTTGCCTGGGATGGTCTTGGTTACGGTCCCGAAAAATCCCACATCCCAGGAAACCCCTCAGTCCTGGGCAAATGGAGACGGTTGGTGACCATGGCCCCCGAGGGCCACCTGGACTCCCAGGGTCGTGGGTAGGAGACAGTTCCATCCAGCACTGGGCAAGCAGCCCGTGCAGCCAGTACAGAGGCTACTCTCTGAGCTCCTGAACATTACCTCCTTATTCCTCATAAACCCATTTCACAGATGAGGAAACTGAGATGTGAACTGGGGAGAAAAGTCATGGAGCCAGTCGGAAGGGCTGAAGAAAGGCCACAAGCGCCGGCTTGAGGGTGGAAATGGTCCCCAGGGAAGAGGTGAGCCTCGACCAGGGGAAAGGCGGGTTTCGGGCAGCGGTTCTGGAGTCTCGCAGCTGTATCCTGTTTAATCACAGGCTGCAAATTGAATGAAGTTAAGACAGTGCTGCCTCCCTGAATTTCCCCCAGGCCCTTTTTAATGAATAAATAGGCATGATTTGTAATTAGCTTATCCATTGTGTGAATCTTCTAGAGCACCTGAAGTGAGTTAAACATGCCCCCTGCAATCTCGTCAACAATTATTAATTCGCGCCGCAAACCTTTCTTCCACGTCCACTGTGCGTGCGACCGAATGATCACAGATTGCTCTGCGGTGGACATATTGAGAAAAATTGGGATTTTTTTTTTTTTTTTTTTTTTTTTGGCCTGGAAAGATGAAGACACAGTGTCCCCATCAGTCCTGCCTCCCAGGGTGGGATTTGGAAGTGACGAGTTCGGTTTGTTTCCATCAGCAAACACTAGAAAACCCGCAAACAACCTCCCCCCTCAACTGGCCTTTACACCCCCACGTGCGCGCCCCAGGCCGGGCCGGGCCAGCACTCGTCGCCTACGGGGCTGCTCCGTGTCGCGCCAGCTGCCATCTGTGCGCGGGGCTGCCCGGGCGCCCGCAGCAGGCGGCCTGCGTCCTTCATCCTGGAGTTGGGGCTCTCAGAGCTCCCGGCTTCCTGCTAGGCGCGGCCTGGCTCAGCTCGGATCCGACCCTTCCGTGCTGGAGCGGCCGCCACAGCCCAGCAAGCGGGTCTCCATCCATCTTCATCCTGGGCTCAACCTGCGCCGGAGAGGAGGCGGCTGCCGGGGGCCTCTCCACCCAGTCCCCTGGAGCTCGCTCTCACCTGTTCCTCTGTGTTGGCGGCGCTGATATCCCGCCTGCCCTGCTGCTTCCTCAGGGCTCCGCGACAGCGCCCCAGCGACCGGGCCCTCTCCCCTGGGCCCTGCGTGGGAGTCCAGGTGCCAGCCTGTTACAACAAAGGAGGCGAAGGTCACCCCTTCCTCTGAACAAGGCAAATCCGGAGGTGGCGACGCTCCCTCTGCCCTTGCCGTGGCCTTGACACAGGGAAGTGGACGTGGCCGTGTGCGGGAGCGTGGGGAAGTAGGCTTTCCTTGCTCTAGAGAATCGGATTCAGCCCAATCTGTTGGCGCTCGCTGGGTGCCAGGCTTCATGCTGGGCACTGGGGAGGCCACAAGTGTCTAGCCCTGCCCTCGAGAGGATCACACGCACAGGGGAAGGGCACACCAGGATCAGGATAATAAACTACCGTGGGTACCTTCCTCTACAGTTTGCAAAAACTCCTGCTTCCACCCCCCATGGGAGAGCCCCCTGCCCCCAACCCTGTTGGGCTGATATTTTGTAGAAGGGCAGACAGGACCTAAAAACAAGGACTTGGGAATCTTCTAGACCTGGATCAGATCCAAGCTGTGCCATTTACTTTCTACATGACTGGATAAACCACCTCACCATTCTGAGCCTCAGCTTCCTCATTTGTAAAATGGGGCTAATTAGGAGTGCCAGGGTGGCTCAGTGGTTGAGCGTCTGCCTTTCAGCTCAGGGTGTGATCCCAGGGTCTTAGGATCGAGTCCTATACCAGGTTTCTTACAGGGAGCCTGCTTCTCCCTCTGCCTATGTCTCTGCCTCTCTCTCTGTGTCTCTCATGAATAAATAAAATCTTTTTAAAAAACTGGGGCTCAAAAAAAAAAAAAACTGGGGCTCATTATCCTATCTAGCTTCTGTGAAATAACATGTAAAAGCACTCAATACTGTGCCCAGCACATGAAAATGGTCCCAGAACTCGAGGCATTATTGTGACTCATGGTATGTGCCCCCTTGGTATCACCTTCCTGAAAGATGGGATGCAAGGATGCAAGGGTCCCCACAGTTTGAGAACTACGTGGTACAGCAAGGTCATCTAGCCCATCCAGAGCTGGGCTCAAGTCCTGAGTCGGTTCCTCATCAGCTATGTGACCCCTCACATTGGCTATGTGAGGCTGCTGCCTCATCTGTGGAACGGGATGCCATTTTTGCCATTGGGTTGCTACAGAAACACCTTCTAGGGCGGCCCAGGTGGCTCAGCAGTTTAGTGCCACCTTCAGCCCAGGGCATGATCCTGGAGACCTGGGATCGAGTCCCATGACGGGCTCCCTGCATGGAGCCTGCTTTTCCCTCTGCCTGTGTCTCTGCCTCTCTCTCTCTCTCTCTCTCTCTCACGAATAAATAAATAAATAATCTTAAAAAAATAAAAACACTTTCTAGGGGCACACCTGGCTGGCTCACTTGGTGGAGTGTGTGACTCTTGATCTCGGGGTTGTGAGTTGGAGTCCCACATTAGGTGTACAGATTACTTAGAAAAGAAGCCTCTTTGTATGTCGGGAATAATGGTTATTGTTTGCTATAACGCAGGGCGGGCAAGGAGGAATGTGGTGTTTGTGCACGTCTAGTGTGGGGGGCATGGATGAATCCTGGGGTCTGTCTAGAGCTGACTCAGTAGAGTTGGGTGAAAAGCCCAATGAAGGGGGACTGCTTGGTGTTTCCTGTGTCCAGGAGCCTTCATGCAGGCCTGGGCATCCTGACCCCTCCTCCAGAGGGTCTGACCAGGCCTTCACCAGAAAGCCTTTTCAGCCAATGGTTTGTACCTGTCCTTGGCCACAAGATGTCACCCAAGGAACGGCAAAGCAGGGGCCTGGGAGGAAACTGGTCAGCCCAACACCAACCCAGCAAACAGCAAATCCCAGCTTCTCTCATGTGGCACCTGCCCCCTGGGAAGCCTCAGAGGAAGAGCCTGCGAAGGTAGGCATGCTGCAGTGGGTTCAAATCCCAGGTTTCCTGCAGGACACAACACTGTTGCTCCCAGAGAACACTGGTTTGTAGACCCCCCTCCCTCCGGAATTAATAAATAGATATGATAATCCCCACTTCACAGAGTAGATTAAACAGGGTCCGGCACACAAGGGCCAGGAGGAGGGTGGTGCAAACAGATGACCGAACTTGGGTGTGAGTGGACTGCAGTTGGGACAGGCGCTCAGCAGGGTACCTGATGGCCTCCACCCCACTCTGTGCTGGGAAAGGTGTGGGGGGTACATGCCTGAGAGGTGACACTGTGGTGTATCCTCTGCTCCTCAAGGCATCCCCAGGCTCCCTCTTCCTGGTTGTTCAGCTCCACATGGCCCAGGAGGGCCCACACCAATTCTTTGCACGGCAGCTACCTGGCGCCTGGATCAGGAACAGGGAAGAAGCAGCAAGAAGGGCATGACCCCAGCCCAGGTGCCCCTGGGGCAGCCCCCAAGAGAACCAGCCCAGTGGTGGGCAGACTGTAGTCTGGAGCATGGGGACCCCGTGCCCTGCCAGGGACATGCCACAGGAGACATCAAGGCCCACCAGTGCCCTGGTGTCTCCAGACCTGAGGACCAGCTGCAGCTGGAGAACCCAGGTTCCCCAGCCTGAGCCTCCAGGGCCTGTAGACCTTGACCCTGGCCTGGAGGCTGAGCGTACAGTCTAAGTTCCGTGCCAACAGGACTTGGTATGGCTGTGCCCTTAATGCGGTGGGTGCAAGGCTCCTTATCAGTTCCCCCACCAGCTGGGGCTGCAGAGCAGTCCACCCACCTACAGTCTACCTGGTGGAGGCCAAGGGCTTTGGGGTGAGGCGCCTTCCCAGAGGATGTGAAGACGGGGAAGGGAGAGCCTCCATCCCTGCAAGGGCTGAATTTGGGAAGATAGTGAAATCCCCCTGCCGAGGATCTATGACTGTCCTCTCCTCCACCCCCATCTGCAGACATTTGGGGACCCCTTCCATTTGGGATGCAACAGTCCCCTAGGAGAGCATGGGTTCCAGGGAGGTCACTGGAGGTCTACTTCCCTATAGAGAAGTGTACAGGGAATGGAGGCCTCACTGGGGACAGAGGAAAGGAGGGGGGCATCTGGGGAGTCTTCCTTCTTCCCTTTGAAGCTGGAGTGGTAGGGAGAGGCCTTGAAACCAGAGGGCTCGAGAGGGCAAAGGATGGCCAGCAAAGCATGACAGTCTGGGGCAGACATGAGTGTTTTGAAGCCCCAGATGGAGCTGGAGAAGAGAGAGAGGCATACAGCTGAAAAAGTAGGTTGGAACCAAAATAGAAGAGAGATTTTAGCAGAAGAGGAATCTGATCAGACTTGATTGATTCTAAAGGTGCCTGGGAGAAAGGGCAAGAGGGAGGCGGTTGTGAGAACAGTGGGGGAAAGAGACTGCGGTGGTGGAGGCACGTGCAGGAGAAGTTGCTCAGGAGGTCTCAGGAGGTTCGGGTGATACAGAGATGGGGGCAGTGGAAACACCAGAAGCAGGACAGGGCCAGGCACTTACCAACGGAAGGATGCAAATCAGGAAGGGTAGAAAGGAAAGCTCCAGAAATTGTCCCACGGTAGTTAGTATTCATGACCATGGCACAATATCTGTAGGTTCACAATGGAGCCTTTCAGTTAAAAATGGGTTCCTTTCCAGTGGTTTCTGTGCTTGTAGGTTGACTGCATGTGCCTGGAATGTCTAGAGGAGTAGCCAGTGCTGCCTCCTGTCGGTGACCTCCGCAAGTGTCCACGCATGTTGGTTACATCCCTCAGTGAAATAAATGACAGCACAGGAGAAATGCTTCAAGATTTTATATATATATATATATTATATGATTTATATAATATATTTATATATTTATTATATTATTTATATATTTATTATATTATTATTTATATTATTAAATATTATATATATGTATATATATATATATATATAAAATCATAGTATACATATGACAAGACCAGGGACTGGAAGAGTCACTGAGGTAATAGAGCCCAACTCAGGAACAACCCGCTGAAGTTGTCACTTGCCTTAGGTCTGGTTAGTGGCAAAGCTAAGACTGGAACCATCTTCAGGCTCCAGGACCAGGTACTAACTACAACCACACACCACTCAAAACCATGGCTTTTCAGTAGGTGGCAGGAGTCTTCCAGGGAGGGGAAGAAACCCTCTTCAGGCTGGTGGCTGTGATCCAGCACTGCAGTGGTGCTGATAGGTGGCCCTTACCACCTTCCTTGTCCCTGTCCTGTTCCTGCGTACTTCTCTCCTTTCCCTTCCTCTCTCCGAGCTGAGTCTGCTCCCCACTTGCCACTCGCTACCCCACGGCCTCCCCTGTCACTACTAGAAAGAAGGTGATCAAGAGGTGAGGTGGGACAAAACTAAATCCAGGAGTTGGAATCCACAAAATGGCCAAGGGCACCAGAAATTGGGGATGAAGGAGGCAAAGGTTCTCTCGCTTCCAGCAGAGCCAGGCCAGGCTGCTCCTTGGGAGGAAAAGCGAAGTCAGAAGCCAGGGAATGATGGAACTAATGCTGTTATTTTACAAGGAAGACCAGTTACAAAGGGAAACAAAATGCAACAGAAGGAACAGAGAGGGTTTGAAAGCAAGAATAGGGAGGAAGATGATCAAATATTTTTTTCATACTGAAATTTGAACACTGAAATCTTCTGGGGATGTTTAGCTATTTCAGGTTTGGGGAAGAGTTTTTACATAACCACACGGGTTATGAGTAAAGAAAATGAATTTTAGTAAAAATAGCTATCCTTAGAGGTTAATTGGACTGTCTGGCAAAATAATCTGCCTTTAAAAGAATCTGCCTTGGGACACCTGGGTGGCTTAGTGGTTGAGCAACTGCCTTCGGCTCAGGGCATGATCCTGGAGTCCTGGGTTTGAGTCCCACCCACATCAGGCTCCCTGCATGGAGCCTGCTTCTCCCTCTGCCTATGTCTTTGCCTCTCTCTCTGTGCTTCATGAGTAAATTAAAAAAATCTTTAAAAAATTAAAAATAAAAAAAAAGAATCTGTCTTCCTCACATCTATTACCCTTGCAGGACCTGGAGCCAAGCCTGTAAGAATTGAACACTCCGCAGTGGATCCCAAATTTCAGTGGGCATCAGAGCTGGATGGGAGCTTGCTGGGAATGCAGATTCCTCCCCCCCCACCCCGGAATTCTGATTCAGTGGCTCTGGGGTGAGGTCACAAGCTTATGGACATTCCCAGGTGGGTGGTACAGATGTCCACTGGTTCATTATGAAATGCTGGCTCTCCCGACACTTCTCAAACTTCCCTGAGAATATCACCTGGCTTTACTTTTGTTTTTATAGAAGATACCTTAATCCTTGCCCTTAAAAAGTATAAAGACTATGTATGATTTGGAAATAAGACTACCAAACAGAGGCCAAGTAAGAATCATCCACTCCATGCCTTCGTTTGGTCACTCAGAAATAAAACGTTATCGGGATCCCTGGGTGGCGCAGCGGTTTGGCGCCTGCCTTTGGCCCAGGGCGTGATCCTGGAGACCCAGGATCGAATCCCACGTCGGGCTCCTGGTGCATGGGGCCTGCTTCTCCCTCTGCCTGTGTCTCTGCCTCTCTCTCTCTCTCTTGGTGACTATCATAAATAAATAAAAATTAAAAAAAAAAAAAAAAAAAAAAAGAAATAAAACGTTATCACCTAGGATTGTGGTTGCTTGTCACCTTCCATGTTTATATCCATGAGTTCACCATAGTCTACTTTTCCTTCCACCTCAATTCAAGACCCTTCTTCACACCAATAGGCCACATCTCTGAGCCCTCCTGGAATAATGATCTATTGTGCCATGTTGTCTTTTGATTGACATCACCCCCTTGGTATGCTTCACTATCCCATTGCCACATCTCATTTGTTGCTGGAGAAAATACAGTGACTGGGTGTTTTTCTTCCATCTGTCTCATGACGAGGTCCTAACCCACTCGCCCTGGTAAACGCACAAGATTCAGAGATCTGAGAATCAGGCTGCCAGCTACTTTGGACTCCTGTCTTAACTGATCACGTACCAGTAATGCAGGTCTTTGAAACATAGCTATTTTTTTTTTTCACACAATTTAATCTTTAGTCTTTTCCTGACTCTCTAGCTCGACTCTCTAGCTCAGTTAATCTAGAGCCAGATCACTCAAGGATGTAAAGATTTCTGGTTCCATCCTCAATAAATTCAGATTTACAAACAAGAGTACCAGGTGATTCTCACAAGGGAAGTTTGGAAAACAATAGTTTATAGAACTCCCTAGGGCACAGTTTTGGGTCTCACTCCCAGAGATTAGAATTTGGTCAGAATGAGTCAGGGCAGATCCCCTGAGGTTAATTCACCAGGAATGAGTAAGAAACATTAGCAGCTATATATATGAATCCAACAGCCCTGGTTACAAAACTATCGTCAAACCTACAAATTAGGGCAGCCCCGGTGGTGCAGCGGTTTAGTGCCGCCTGTAGCCCAGGGTGTGATCCTGGAGACCCCGGATCAAGTCCCGCATCGGGCTTCCTGCATGGAGCCCGCTTTTCCCTCTGCCTGTGTCTCTGCCTCTCTCTCTCTCTCTCTGAATGAATAAATAAATCTTAAAAAAAAAAAAAAAAAAAACCCTACAAATTAAGAGGGGTAAAGAAAGCTGACGTGAAAACATCCTATTTTAAAAAATCACATCAGAAGAGGCACCAGGGTGACTCAGTAGGTGGAGCATGCAACTCTTGATTCCAGGGTCATGAGTTCAAGCCCCACTTTGGGCAGAGATTACTTTTTAAAAAATCACATCAGATACTCTTTTCACAGGAACATAAAATTTAATGTTTTTGGCCAGCAATATGCTGAATTCCTAGTTAACAGAAATAAGTCTACTGTGGTTTTCATGTTCAACATCTACAACAGGTTCAATGACTTGGAATGAGAGCTATTCTCAAATGTGGAAGATGTTTTCAGAATCCCTACAACCAGAGATTTTCCAGCCTCTTTGGTCAATTTTTTTTTAGAAGTCTATGTTCTGCATTTTGGTATCCCAAGAAGATGGAAAAGGATTCTTCTAGAATGAAATGACTGAAGCAAAAGCTCTTCAATGAATACTTAAATCTCTAGGCAGAGGACACATTTATAGCCAAGAGGCACTTCTGAGAAATGATTTTGCTTCTCAGGATTGTGACACACTTTATAGGCAGCATTACAGAGAGGCCTAGCTAAACAGTGTCACAGCTCAGGATCATTCAGGAAGAGCTACAGAGCCATTTATTTGGAAAGAGGGGTTCAGTGGGTACAAACATAACAAGAGTCCAAGCACATAGGTAGTGCCAAATTGACAAGAAAAGTTGAATTCTGTTTTCAGTTTTAGGCAAATGATAGCATTAATTTTAGTATTGAACAGACTGAATGAAAACTGAGCTCTAATCAAATTTTTTAATGTTTCCTTCTAAATGAAGTGCAATCAATATAAAGAAAGCACCTTTCTACCAGCGAGGGAAGCCTGTGGAGTGAGCTTGTGACAAGGGCTCCAACAGCACCTTCCTTTAGCTGAAAAGATTAATAAAGGCTTCAGTGAATACTGTTATTAGGACTTCTGCTTTCAGAACACAGGCTGACGAATAGTTACCAAATACAACGGTCAGATGTGAACTGTGTTAAAACAGCAGATGTTCACAATCTCGTTAGTAACTGCTTGTTCATTCCCATTCCTTCCTGGACCATACTTAACAGATTATCCTTAGAGATTCAGATGAAGATAAGTGTAAATTCATGGAGAAATTAGTAATATTTGAAGTCAAAGAAACTCAGAAATGCTTCTGCATACAAAATAGATGATGGAAACATAAAATCCAGTGAATTCAACTGCTCTCCCTTTTTAATCAGGTTTACAGGATACCACACATTAGTAATCACATTAGAGGACAGGATGAGTTTCCTGTACATATACAAGATTGTGCAAGCTCATTAACTGAGGCTTATTTATAAGGTTTTTATCAGTTTCAAGAGGAGAGGCAGTACAAAGCTTTTTAATACAGGTGAAGCACAAGAATACGTAAAACAAGACAGAGTATCAACTCAGCAGGGGTGAATTCTTAAGGCCTGTGTGGCCCCTGCCCACACTGTCTGCCATTAACTAAGTGGAGAGGATTTCCTTTCTCTTGAGCTTAAGTAGGATGACCAGGAATAGCTTTATTACTCTTGAGAACATCCTACTTCTTGGGTAACCTACACTCTAAAATATATTAAGTATTAATCTGGCAAAGTTCTCAAGCATTTTGGCATTTAAAATATCTCAAATATCTCATCACTGTTAATCTACTTATGAAAAATTCTTTGAGCTTCAAGAAGATTGTTTCTGATAAATCCCTACCCCAAATTATGGCAATTACATAGAGAATAAATCCACTAGACTTAAAAGAACTAAAAAGAGGGCAAATGTAGACTCTTTCCTTAAAGAAATAAAGCAGGAATTGAAAGGCAGGAAGAGAAAGTCTAATACATGGAGGAAGCTAACCCCACTACACTTCTATCACTTCTATGTAATCCACTAATAATTTTGAGCAAGTGTGGTCCTACTTCCCCTTTCCACACCCAATCACATCAGAGAAAGGAATCTTTAACAGCTCACCCACTTAAAATATGTAGTTGACCTTTACTTGGCCCAAATCGGAATCCCCATGGCATGCACAGTCAGCTACGGGGTCTCAGGGCCAAAGTACAGCCTTGCTGGGCCAGGTTTCTCTTCTCTTGCTCATGCACCTCAGCAACAGCAACGTGTATATTGAAAGTCTGGATTAAATAAAGGCTTCCAGGACAAAACAGGAAAAGAAAAAGCATGCATCACATCTATTTTCAATCCCTCACAAAGCCTAATTCTCTTACTACAGGGATTTAATATCTGTATAAAAAAGGGTTTCATCAGCAGGTCTTTAAAAGAAAAATCAGAAGAAAGCAATTACTATGGCTGAAATGTGAACTAAAGGGGAGAAAGAAAACAAAACATTGGTTTAAAAAAAAAAAAATTTTACAAGGAAAGACAATCTTCAATCTGTATTTCTATTACTTAACTTCTCCAGAAGCAGAATACTAACACAAGATACAAACTCCTTTTTCTTTCTTTCTTTTTTTTTTTAAACAAACTCCTTTTTCATTAGAGAAGTGAACTGCACAAGAATTCAGGGAACTGAGCCACTCTCTCTCCACTTAACATCCATTATCATTGCAAATTCCATGTAATAACCAGTGGCTACTGAATGTTTCCTATGGGTGATTTTATACTTTTGCACTAATCCTTCACGCAAAATAAGTAGTGGGAGGAAGCACAGTAAGAACCAAAGAACTGTTCCTCCTTCCTGAAGGAGCAAAATCGAATTATTCCCTGTCTCACAGCCTACCACTGCCATGCAGACAGCTACTGATTCCTACACCCAGAAATTAACACTATCGTAAATCAGGCCATGAAATCAAACCACCAACAGTTAATGCTGGCTTGTTAATGCTCCTAACAGAGTTTCCAGAGGGAAATTTAGCTGCACCTTAAACAGCTGGGCTGTGCTCCTCCACTAGCACCCAAGATGAGCCCCAAGTCCCTGCCTGAGAGGTATCATCTGACACCAGACATGTGGGCTTCTACACTCACCACTGGCTCAGGCACTGCACAGCTCC
Organism: Canis lupus familiaris; assembly: GCF_011100685.1. NCBI lineage: Eukaryota > Metazoa > Chordata > Mammalia > Carnivora > Canidae > Canis > Canis lupus. The sequence continues at coordinate 57,840,863 of NC_049230.1, forward strand.
TCCTGCCCCCAGTGCAGCCCTACACCCCAACTCACCACCTTCTCCTCCACAGAAAAGAGCCCTGTGCCATGTCCACAGCTTCACATTTATTTCCATAATAATAACACAGCATAGGTTTAGCAACCATTTGGAGAAAGAAAAATCTCTATGAAATCTCATAATAATGACTATTCCATGTCTTCTATTGACTTAACATTTATTGAATCAAATGCTGAAGTAAATGGACCCTTCCCCACCAGGTCTCAGAAATCGTGTCAGACTGTTTGTCTTGTAAAGTATTTATGATAGGATGTGACTTATAATACCTAGGCAAGTTTGACAGTTACAGCCCATGAAGCACTGACTCTACACAGATTTCTTGACCTAACATTCAAAAGGACATTTTGTAGTACTAGTTTAATTTTTCTCTCTCCCTAAAAGGCAGAAACCACATCCCATACTCCTATGCAACTTTGTTATTTTGGTATTTTAAAATAAATGAATGAGAAGAGGGGGAGACATACAGAAAATCCAGCTTCTTTAGGCACAATTAAACACAGAGGTCTTGGAGAGAAGACGACAGCCTCTGAATTCATCTGCTCAAGCTTGTTTATCACAGTTCCCTTAAAAATGCCTAGAAATGCTGCCAGCAACAAGGGGCTCAAAGTATGGGACTGAGTTTTTTATAAAAGAAGCTAACCATGTTTAGGAAACATACAAAGTGAAAGTCATGACTTATGTACAAGACTTGTGCTTGAAGCTCTGGTGTGCCTCCTCAGCCAATTTCTCAGACACCAAAACCCATTCCTGATTATCACTACACAATCAAACCAAAATACTAAAACATATACTTTTGTTCGGAAGAGAGAAATAAAGGCACAGAAACCTGTCAAAATAGATTTTTTTCCATAAGAATAATATGGTTGATTAAAATAGTTTATCACTAGTAAAACTTGTATCACTAGAGCAGACAATACAAATTAGTTTTTAAAAAAATGACATTCACTGAATTCCTGGTCTGTCATTCAATGTGAAAAATCATCAAAAATATATTACAATTAAAAGTCTGAAAGGAGTTCTGTTTGGGGTTTCTACACTGTATTTAGTATTTCAGATAAGAAGTACCACAGTAATGTATTAGGTGTCTCCTGTTCCTTTGTACACAATGCATGGCAATTAAAGAGTCTACCTCCTTCCTTCTGCAGGCTCAAGGATGTCCATGGTGAGGAATGTCTAAGTGATTGTTATACTTCTCAGCAAAGTCAGCCTTGTGCATCAAACTCCACACCTAGAAAGTTCTAGAAACTGTTTTCCACTTTAATAAATATTTCTATATATTTGTTGCTTTTAAGCTCAGCTTAAACTTTGTCCAGGAAACCATTTCACAAGAGGGTACATCACAACCTACTATCAGCAGTATTCCTTGTTTATTAGAATCTGAAGATGTCCATATTACATCAAATATAAATATATATTATATTTACATTTCCTTCTTAGCTTTTCAACCTAGGTGAGTGTATTTATAGATAATGCCACTAATATCACCACCATTACAAGTCTCAGTGCAACTGGTATTTTCCTTCCATTAGATGCATATAAGATTAGACAGCATCTATAAAGAGGTGTATTGTTCTTTTTCTTTTTTTAAATAAAAGGGAAAATGGGTATCCATGAGTGGAGATCTAGGAATTTTCTAGATTTTGTTCTGTTTTTTAATATTTCAAAATACCTGAAAAATGTGGTCCCTTTTTGCAGTACTATTCTCTACTTGGGACAAGAAAATAATCAAATATGCAACAGAAAGAAAAAGAGCCCAAAGAAAAGAGAACCTGCTTGTTAACTCATTAATCTGTTTAGTAAAGATCTGTTTTAAAATGTCTGAATACTGTACAATATTATACAAAAACAATCTTCAGCCTTCAAAGCAGCTGGTACATTTTCTAAGAGATCTGTTTGCCCGCCTAACAGTCTGCCTTGGTGGGCCTTCGTCTTGGTCACTTTCGGTCGTCGATAGTTTTAATAAATTCCACTGCTGCTGTGAACTGCATCCACCAATAGGACTCCTCTCCAGACAGACAGCTGGCATAGAAGCTACTGATATACTGGACAGTGGACAGCAAGCAGGGTGGATTTGCCTAGAGAAGTGAAAAATAAGAGAGTCATATACTCACATGTATAGCTCTGCAAATATCATCTAAGTTAACATCTTCAAATGTTTATCTGTGAAAGAGTTAACCACTCATTTTTGAAAATCATCCCCAAATTCTTCTTTGGAAGTAATTTATAAACCGTAACCACTATGAGAAACAACAGTATACTGGAAAGGTAACTTGGGTTCTAATGCCAGCTGAACTATCTGGAGCTTTCTATCCTTGTAAGTCACTGAAACTTGCTGGTCCCTAAGGAGGCTGAACCAATCCCAGCACACTCACTCAACATCCCAGGATTACAAAATGTTACATGAGGAAATAAATGCTGTTTGCCAACTGAATTATAAGTCCAGGTAGAATCAGCTAAGAAAGAAAAAAACTAAAAAGATAATATGCCCTCTGTTGTCAGAGGTAACATCTAACATCTTGTGCTTTTTCACTTTCTTCATTGGAGAGAAAACACAAGTGTTTTAAGTGGTTGGGAAGAGCTACGGCCTGTGCCTCAGAACAAGCTCAAACAGACTCTGCACAGGAAGTAGACACACCATATGTGAAGAGAGAAGAGTGATGGCCAACAGCAGGGGTTACAAAGGCTGACTGCACACTGATCCTACAGGTTGCAGACTGAGCTAAGATTGCAGAAATAGCACAAATACGGGGTGCCAGGGTGGTTCAATCGGTTAAGCATCCAACTCTTGATGCCAGCTCCGGTCGTGACCTCACAGTTGTACGACCAAGCCCTGCTGTCAGGCTCTGTGTTCATTGGGGAGTCTGCTTGAGACTCTTTCCCTCTGCCCCTTCCCCTGCCCTGTGCTCTCTCTCTCAAATAAATAAATCTTAAAAAAAAGAGAGAAAGAGATCAGTACATTTTTAAATAATACGGCACAATTACAAAATAAGAGGCTAAAAGAAGGGAGAGGTGTTTGGGAGATTTGATAGTTCATGTGACAAGGACTACAAAGAATCCAATGTGGGAGAAGAGCACAATAAAAACAACTTGTCCTCGTTTGTTCATTCACTTAATAATTACAACCAAGTCCCAACCAAGAACTTCAGGCACATAACAGCGGAAAATGTTCATCTAGCAATCTGGTCCTCCTATTCTTTCTTTTGAAAACCTAACTTCCAGACAGAACGAAACCTCACATTAGACACTTAATTTCTGGGTAACACAAAGCTTGAGACCGGGAAGAGCCATGGTGTCTGCAGCATGTGAAGCCCTGCACCCCCCTGCTCAAAAATGCCAAATAAAGTCATTTCATTAATAAACAAGGGGCCCACCTTTATCAACACAAATACCAAAACAGGGACAAAGTCATCTGCTCCAGGGACGGAGTCCTCATTGGCCAGACTCAGGAGGTTCATGATGGTGGAGCACATTCGCAGGATGCACTGCACTTTGTCCCGGGGTGTCTTGTAAGCACTTATTGTCCTGATTTCTGACTGTGCAGATGGCCAGGGTGCCTCCCGAAGATAAACCTAAGTGATACCACAGACAGACAAACAGATGTTGAATCTAAGAGCAACTACGTACGGGAAGCCACAACAGCAATCTCCATGTCAGGAAGCAGAAGAGCAAGCTTGGTGCCTTTTCCTTTCTTCAAACCAGACTGCTGTTCTTTCCCCTTCCACTAAGATTAAAGCTTAACTTTTAAACTTTTAAATAATTTGCTTCATATTTTTAAAAAAAAAAATTTTTTTTTTAATTTTTATTTATTTATGATAGTCACACACACAGAGAGAGAGAGGCAGAGACACAGGCAGAGGGAGAAGCAGGCTCCATGCACCGGGAGCCTGACGTGGGATTCGATCCCGGGTCTCCAGGATCGCGCCCTGGGCCAAAGGCAGGCGCTAAACCTCTGCGCCACCCAGGGATCCCTGCTTCATATTTTTGAACAAAGCAATCTGGGTATCAATTAACGGGGAAAAGGGCATATGATTACACTCAACCTAGAATTCATAAAATTTTTAAAAAGCTTAACTTTTAAACTTTTAAATAATTTGCTTCATATTTTTGAACAAAGCAACCCAGATATCAATTAATGGGGAAAAGGGCATATGATTACACTCAACCTAGAATTCATAAAGGTTTTAAAAATTATCTTTCTTAAGTAGCTAGAATGGAACTTCTCTATATGTAGTAGCTGATTCTAAAAGCAGAAACAAGCTACTTCTGAAAGAAAAAAACTTAAAAACATGTACAGGGTAGCCCCAGTGGCCCAGCAGTTTAGCGCCGCCTTCAGCCTGGGGCGTGATCCTGGAGACCCGGGATCGAGTCCCACATTGGGCTCCCTGCATGGAGCCTGCTTCTCCCTCTGCCTGTGTCTCTGCCTCTCTCTCTCTCTCTGTCTGTCATGAATAAATAAATAAAATCTTAAAAAAAATAAATAAATAAAAACATGTACATTTGTTGAAGTAGTACTAGAAATAAGAGATTCAAAAAATAAAAAGATAATTATCAATGTTTCATTAAGGGGACTTTAATAAAACCACCAGAACACTTACATATTTGAAATTTTCCTATTATTTTATAAAAATCGTATGACACTATTTCTCATGTGCATCTGTCATAGTCTGAGTACCAGACTGTATTTAGGGAATGGCTCTTGCCACTGTTATGCACACAGAGATAGTGTGTGTAAACAAGCAAATTAAGTAAACTGGAGATAATGAAATCCCACACACACACAAAAAAATTGTATGACACTAAAAGGTAATTTTGATGTCACATTCAGATTTAATTTCCACCCCTGGAATAGTAGTTGTCACACTCTGTGGAGTGTGACCAAATGGGACTTTTCTGCAGCAACATCAATATAAGTCATCCATAGAGGGGTGCCTGGGTGGCTCAGTCAGCTAAGCGTCTGACTCTTGGTTTCCACTCAGGTCATGATCTCAGGGTTGTGGTTTTGAGCCCTGCATTGGTAGCTTGCTTAAGATTCTCTTTCTCCTTCTGACCCCCCTCCCTACCCCACAATCACGAGCTCTCCCTGAAACAAACAAAACACATCCATGGAGAGCACTGCTATGGGAGGTGGGGCAGGCTATGGACGAGAAGCCCTGCCTGCATGTGGAGGGGCTCTAGGAGCCCTCAGTGCAGCCTCCTCCTCCTCAGCTCCCTAATGAGGTCCTGTTCCATGCCACGGAATTTTAATCCTAGGACCTTTGAGAACTTAGAATTACATCTAATGCAAATTGTGTCTTATAATTTATTATATTGTTTCCCTGAAAAATTGCTAACATCATACAGTATATTGAGCAACTATTATTACCACTTGTGCCACATAATCCTAGATTACCTCTGGTATCTGAAGAGCTCTGTGATTTGCAGTCACTACTTTAGACAATCTCTGAATATGTTCATGAAGAACCCTGAAAACACCCAAAAACACATATGTAAATACATATTTCAGAAAATAAGGCACAGAGTCATAATTGATTTTTTTCAAAACATTTTAAACAATTAGACTTATTTCAAGATACAGATTACAATTATGTTGAGAGTATCTCTTAGCTCTAAGTATTCCATCTTGTCAAAAAAAGTCTCACACTTAGGATCTGCTTAGAAATGCTAAGTGTGCTGAGGGGAGACAAGGAGAGTGGGGAATTCCTTCTATCCTAGCTGAGGACAGCATTCCAAGAGAGAAAGGAGAGGAGCTCTAGTCCAGAAGCCATCTGGACACACTAATTAGTAAAAGAGAGGGATCAAAAGCCAGAAACCAAAGATCACAGAAGCTTAGATAAGAGAAGGGACTCTGAGAATACTCAACATCTCTCTCATTTCATAGATGAAAATAATCAGGCTTAAAACAGAGAAGGATTTGCCTAAGGTCACATAGAGGTTAGGAGCAGGAGCTAAGCCCAGCTTTCCTAGCTTCTACTGTTCCTTCCAGAACACTGTGTTAACTGCCCACTCTATAAAGCCTACAGAAATGCCATAGAGGAGATGGTAGGAATAATCTGCTTCAAAGTTCTTCTTTGCAGTAAATACAGTTTGAATGTCTCTACTCCTTATCCCATTTTTTTCTGAAAAGAAAACAGGTCCCATTTGGTGAAGTAAGTACAGAAGCCTGGGTGTACCTCTGAGATTATGAACCAGTGGGAGAGTCAGGCTCGAATAATCTTAACCCATTCACAGAACACACACGTAATATCTTAGCATTTACATGAAAGAAACCTTCTATAGGGGGCACCTGGGTGGCTAGCGGTTTAGTGCCGCCTTCAGCCCAGAGTGTGATCCTAGAGACCCAGGATCAAGTCCCACATCGGGCTCCCTGCATGGAGCCTGCTTCTCCCTCTGCCTGTGTCTTTGCCTCTCTCTCTCTATCTCTCACAAATAAATAAAATCTTTAAAAAAAAAAAAAGAAGAAGAAAAAAGAAACCTTCTATAAACCACTCATGACTCACCCTGAGGTCCTATCATACGGACCCCGAGAGCCGCTGGCACAGTAAGCCAGTGGTGTTACTGCTGGGGACCACAGCAGCCACCTCAACATGCTTAGGGCAGAAACAAGGTTGTAAAGCAGTGCTCAAGAAAATGCAAAAAAGGAAAAATGAAAATACAAAATTATCCCTAGCCTTGTTACTCAAAATATAACCCTTGTTACCACTCTAGGTATTTTTTTCAGGATTAATTTTTTTTAGGATTACTTTTTAAAATCAGCTTTATTGAGACATAATTCATGCACCATACATTTCCAGATATTTTCTGATATTCAAATGTAGAGCTTTTCATTCCTAATAAATAGATAATGAACATACAGAAGTCAAGCACTGTGCCTGATACTGGGGGAGTGGTGAATAAAAGTATTATGTTCCTGCTCTCATGGAGACAATGATCCAGTGGAGAAGAGAAGCATCACCAGATGACCACATATAGCAGTGATCAAGAAGGGGGTGATTCTGCCCCTCGACATTCTGGTTCTCACAGCTGGTGGGGTACTACTGACATCTCGTGGGTCCAGACCAGGGATGCTGCTACACATCTCACAAGGCAAACAGCAGCCTCCCACACCAAAGAATTATCTGGTCCAAAATGTCAATAGCAGTAGGCTGAGGAATGACTCTACCAAATGTAAAACCACAACTGTGGCAAGTGCTAAAGAAAGGTACACAGGCCCAGGAGAATCCTGCCAGGGATGTGACCTAGTAGGAAAGGTCAAGGAGGCAGTGCTGCAGTCAAGATCTGAAAGGAGAGGAGAAAAGAGAACAGATGACGCAGAAGAGCAGCAGTGCCTTCCAAAAAGGCCATACCAATGGACACACCCTCTGGCCTAATTCCCCACTTCCCTGAAAACAGGGTGCTAGCCTGCTTTCTGATCCTGCAAAAAACCTAACACATGCTGCCGTTACTGGCACATACTAAGTCTCACACACAGCCTGTGTAAACCATGGGACTGGCTGATGGAGTCCTACGTGGTCAACAAGGACGCAGTAAACATGGGAGTGCTCACTGGTCACGAAGTATGTCCCCATCCTGGTTAGGGTAGAAAGCAAGCTTGAAAATCCGATTCATCACACTCCGTTCAATGGCCAGCTGAGCATCCTGAAGCTGCTCCTCACTCGCATTCTGCCATATGACATCTTGGGCCATCGCACCATAAAGGAACTGCAGAAAATCTTCTACCTGAGCAGTTTTATCATCAGCTGCTGTGAGTTGCTGAAAGTCTCCAATGCAAAATAATAATTTTTTAAATACACTAGCTGAACAATTTTAAAAAGGAAATCATAGAAATCATTTTATTAACTAGTTATGTAGATATTACACTCTTAAAGCCAAAAGTATCTGGGTATGGTTTATTTCAGGGGAATATGTGGCCAAATCGTTAAAATCAGGAGAAAGGTAAGAAATATGCAAAAGTTTAAGAGCAAAAGGTTTGTTATAAAAATGACATGCTTTAAAAAAAATAAAAAATAAAAATAAAAATGACATGCTTTGACTAATGTACAGACTTGCTGAATGACTATACTATACACCAAAACTAATATAACACTGTACATTCAATTATAATGGAATTTTAAAAATAAATATAAAAAATGAAAGTAAAATTTTTTAATGATATACTTTATTTTTAAATATGAGAAAAAATTTGTGGATCCAAAACTTTAACCAATTTTCCCAATTTTGTATAAACTGTAGGTATTTGATCCACGATAAAAATGCAATTCACTGGTTTAACATCAAAGTTTAATTATTAAGACTCCATAAAACACCTGGGCACTTAAGGGACTTAGACATACAAGTCATCATACCAGCAAAACAAAAATTTCCAAATCTCCCCACTAATACTTGGCTGAAGAGGTGTTTAATCTAAGGGTCTATAGTTACCATGAATGAATTCTCTAATTTTCTTTTCTTTGCTCTCAAGCAGCAATCTCACACAGACAGTGGTGAAGTATCGATTGGCCACCTCTTTGTCCCGTAAGACCCTCTGCAGTAGCCTTTCCAGGTGAGCCTGTGTGGTCTGCAGTCCTTGCCGACAGCGAGTGAGATAAGCAATATAGGGGGCCCTTTTCCTAGAAGGAAATAGCTTTGTAACGATATCACATACATACAGTGCACACTTTATTGGCAACTAAGAGTCCTAATTTTTCTTTTAAAAAAATATGACCTCACAGACTTTGATTTTATAAATTAGCCATGTCAGGCTGAGACAACTGTCTTGAGGACTGATTACACATGCTGCCAGCTCCAGAAACAGAACCATTCTGCACGTTAGTACAGAGTAACACCTACTGGGCTGAACACTTAGCTACCTAAACTCACAAAATGTTACTAAGACCCTTGGCATTGTTGATCTATTTTATATCGGCCTACAGTCTCCATGCTGGTAGGACCTCATACTTTACAGGAAATTGATTGCTACAGAAGACTAAAATAACAACAAAATACAGATTAATATACCAGTAGATCATTAAATATATCATTGGTTATTCGCTTATAGTCTAATTGTAACAATCGTCAGAACGCCCATTCCCTAAGCCTTGGGGGCCTCTTTATCTCCCAAGAATCTCAATTCGTTCTTCTTCTGAACTGTTAGCATAGGGCTGGCAGCAAAGAAAGGGCAGCAATTTTTAGGCCTACTCCTGCTTCCCTACTCCAGGGAAGTAATTTTTCCAGTCACTCGCAAGAAAAGGGGAAGGATATTCTAGTTATCCTGGCCTCACCTCTGCTAACACTGCTTCTGTGCAAAGCTGAAGGAAACGACATTTCTCCGTTAGTGAGAGTTGCTCATTTACAACTACATTTCCAGATAAACAAAAATGTGTTCCTCAGAAATCTACATCCAGGTAACATGGCCCAGCATGGGCCAGCATATAGTAAACCTAGATTCACTTGTGAAATAAAGACAGAGAAGATTCTTGTAGCCAGGTGAAAAGTGAAGAAAGCTGAGGCAATTACCTGTAGTCCTCCGCAATAGAGGCCAGCAGTTTCCTACAAGTTCTGTTATCAAAGCGGCACACACAGCGCATTGTTTCTTGAAGTTGAGCCATTAAATTCTTATCTTGTAAATTAATTGCTTCAGCTATTTGAACTTTTAAGAAGCACACAATTTCATTGTCTAAACCAAAGGGAGAGAGGGGAGGGAGGAGGATTTGTTATTGTCAGGGATTTCCACTGTATGCCATCCCTCAGCCTCTGGGATGTTAGTTCTGTTCTACCACAGATCGGCAGAACTAAGCCGCATTGTCACTCTCAATTAGAGAACACTTTAATGAAGTATCAGGAATTGAAGTGCCCTTACCTGAGGCTCATACAAATATATTAATGGAACCAAGTGGAACTGCTATAAAGCTTACATAAGGTTGAATACAGGCAGTTTCACATGGCTCATCCCAAACATACAGGAAAAACTTACCCTCCGGGTCTGTATGGTCCGGTAAACCATTCCTTGTTGAATGGGTTAGCACTGGGAAAGCAACAGAATCCGCAGAGCAAAGAGCAAGCCTCAGTTTCTTTTTTGCATCTCTGAAGGAGAAGGAGTCAAAAGTACATTAATCTCTCTATGCAGATGCAGCCTGTTTATGAACACTCACTATATAAATCAAGATGCTACCTCAGGACCCAAATGTTTCAAGCGGTCATAAATAAAAGATAGTATTTTTTTTTAAGATTTTATTTTTTATTCATGAGAGACACAGAGACATAGGCAGAGGCTCCACAGGGAGCCTGATGCGGGACTCGATCCTAGGACCCCAGGATCATTTGCCCTAAGCCAAAGGCAGATGTTCAACTACTGAGCCACCCGGGCATCCCAATAAGAGATAATTTTTAATTTACTGACATCTCAAAAGAACAGGCTTTCTAATTACCCAAGGAACAAGGCCACAGAAATGCTCTGGGCAGGGATCAATCTGCAAAGTCACCAGAATCAGTCCAACAACAAACTCTTTTGGACCCTGTAACATGTACTGAGTCCCACAATGGGCACTATGAGGAGAATGAGGAAACGGTATTTTTAGCAGGGTGAGCAGGGGCCACAGAGGTCACCAGAACCATCCCACCACCCAAACCAAGAATGCCTTCCACCACATCTCTTGAGAAAGGTTGATCCCACCACAGGACAAGCTCACCACTTGATAAGATCTTTCTATTGCTCTACTGCTTGAAACGGCAGCTTACTCTGCCACCCATTCAGTTTTCCCTGGCAGTTCTCACATGGCTGGGGAGCTTGGTGTGGGCAAAGGCACTGTCACCTGTGTCCTTTAAATACCTTACATGCCCCCTGTGAGCACAGGTGGTGGTTGTTTTTTCACCCCTGAATTAAAGCCTTTGATGTATGGCATCCAGAGTGAAGCAGTCTTCTCAGGAAATAGTTTTGTTCTTATCTTTCTACTTTATACATTTACTCAGTGGCCCAAAAAATCATTTGACATGAAGTGAACGCAGTGGTGATGAGAAGCCCAAACCCACAAATTCGAAATCTTATCAAAAAAATACCTGTATGAGAAAGCAGAATCCTGAGGGTGGGCCGCCTGGCTCGCAGAATCCGGGAGATCATCAGCCGAGATGTTCTGTAGTGTTTCCTCACGGGGAGAGTCATGTGCACTTTCACCGTCACCCATGACCTCTGCACAAACCCACCCCCCAAGAGAGGACAGAAGCAGATTAACTTGGAGGAGTCTAGCACTAGAAGGTGTTCAGAGCTACTCAACCATAAATTAGCACTGTGCTTTACCGTCAGAGTTCTTCAAAAATGAAAGAAAAAAAGTTCACTTAAACAAAATTGAGAGAGCAGTTGGTGAGAAGAGGACTTATATTTTGTATGCCAATCATAATCCAAGAAATGAAAGTCTGTGGCTTAACAGATAATGCTTTAATCAGAATCCCTGAACCACAGAACTAAGAGGGGCCTCAAAAATCATTTCACATAACACCTTCATTTTACAGGCATGGAATCCTACCCAATGAGAAAACAGCTTGCTATACGGTGCTCAGCTACCTGGTGGCGAAGGTGAAATGCGCACTCAGGACTCATCTCTTTCCTAGAGCTTTGCCCACTGCCCAATGATGAGCTGGGACCAACTCACAAAAGCAGCCACAACAGATCTGGGGCTCCTGCAGTTGTTTTTATGTTTTTAATTAACCAATTTAGAGAATATACTCATGTATAAAATCAAAAGGAGGGCAGCCCCGGTGGTGCAGCGGTTTAGCGCTGCCTGCAGCCCGGGGTGTGATCCTGGAGACCCGGGATCGAGTCCCACATCGGGCTTCCTGCATGGAGCCTGCTTCTCCCTCTGCCTGTGTCTCTGCCTCTCTCTCTCGCTCTCTCTGAATGAATAAATAAATAAATCTTAAAAAAAAACAAAAAACAAAAAACAAACTCTGCCTCTTTAAAAAAAAAATCAAAAGGAATAAAAATTCATTAGTATAATAAAGATACTGTGCTTATGAGGGCAACTATCTTTATTAGGAGAGAACTTCAAATGCTTCAGAAAAAAAAGAAAAAATATGCAGATAAAATGTAGCAAAATGTTAACAACTAATGAATTCCAGGTAGAAGGAAAATGGACCTTAACTGTACTATTCTTTCAACTCTTTTGTTATTTTAAACTTTTTAAAATAGTAAATGTGGGAAACTCTCCTCTACTCCTACTCACTCTTAGGCTCCCTACTAAGTTCTCCTTGAGCTGATGTCCATTACCAGTTTGTCAGAGACTCTTCTAGGGACACTCTGGGCACATACAAGCATAAACACATGCATTTTACAATTTATGTCTCTATGTACTTTTCTTTCCTGTTACTTTACCTTGGGGATTGTACCATATTTCTCTAACAGCTATTCAAAGTAACTATTAAAAAACTACTTTTTACTCAGATCACCTTTTTCAAAAAAAAAAAAAAAAAAATCACCTTTATCACTGGGACCAAAGTGAGTACACTTGACCTGTGAACAACACAGGTCTGAAATGTAAGGGTCCACTTATATGTGGATTTTTTCTTTTTCTTTCTTTCTTTTTTAAAAGATTTTATTTTTAAGTAATTTCTACACTCCACATGGGGCTCAAATTCACAACCCCAAGATCAAGAATCACAAGCTCTCCTGACTGGGCTGACCAGGCACTCCTACGTGGATTGTTTTCAATAAATATATACAGTACTGTGAGTGCATTTTCTCTTATGATTTTCTTAACAACATTGTCTTTTCTCTAGCTTACTTTATTGTAGAACACAGTACGTAATACATAAAACATACAAATTATGTCTTAACTGTTTGTTGTTAAGGTTTCTAGTCAACGGTAGGCTATCAGTCATTAAGTTTTGGGGGAGTCAAAAGTCACATATTAATTTTTAGCTATGCAGGAGGTTGGTGCCTCTAACCCCCTTACCCCCCACATCCCTCACAGTGTTCAGAGTCAACTGTATTCAAATCTTTATCATGATTGTCACCTGCACTTTCATAGTTTGCCATTGCTCCTTCACTGGGGCTGGTTCGCTTAATGGCATTCCTGTATTTGTCCAGAATATCCTCAGCGACCTGAGCTTGTGCACTGAGTCTAGGGCTGGGATCATCTGTAGGGAAAAGGAGAGTGAGAGAATTAGCTCCCCTTGGTTGGTAGCAATTCTGATGTTAGTACGACACCAGTAGCATAATCCAAAAGGCGGATTAGGAGGTAAGACTTAAAAAGAGCACATATCTCAATGTTAAGAGGCACCATGCAGCTGCCTGCTTATCCCATTTCTGAGAGCCTTACTGAAGCACAAATTGGGTGGATTAGCTCCACTTTCTCATCATTGTCAAAATTCTGCATGACAGTGTTGAGAAGTTCAGTGCAGACTACATGAATGATGGGTTTCTAAAGTGCTTCCACTCAAGTTACTGCTGTTATTAGCAAACATACTAACAGAACTTCCAACAATGCATCTTCATATACAGATTTTATATTCAGACATCTCCATGCTGAAGCAGGGGGAAAGTATCAAATTTAGAATTATGCCCTTTTAAAAAATAAAAAACTTCCTTCCTCCATCCTTCCTGTATGACTCTCTCTCTACACATTTGAAAACTTCAGATATCAACACTGTCTTACTGAATGAATCTCACCACGACAGTGCAGCTGCCAGAAGAGTGTACTTTTGTGCCTGCAATAGTGTCTGAGGCACTTCTAGAGAATCTAGCCACTGTTGGAAAGTGCTAGAATTGTACCCAGGGTACATGGAGAAAAAGCTTATCACCATGACAGATGCAGCATTGTTTACTGTCAGGACCATTATCCTGTCAGCAAAATCAGCACGTCAAAATGTGTTCCTGGCATCTAAGATGGCAGAGTCATCAATTAACAGTCATCAAGACAGAGAACTGCTACATATCTATGGAACAAAATAAAGTTCTATAGTGAAATGCAAACTCCTGAGATAGATCTAAATCAAGTAGGTAACCATAAATATCCACGTTATAGTAGAATCCCATTTTTCAGAAAGTCTAAAAACACATTAAAAAAATCACTAAGTTTTATATGTGTGTGTGTGTGTGTGTTAAGAGAAGCTAATAATAATAACAGCTATTATTTATTGAGCACTTACCACGTGCCAGGAACTGTGCTAAGCACTTTATATGAATGATCTCAATTAATCATTACAACAACCCTATAGGGAGGTACTTTTATTACCTCCATTTTAGGGAAGAGGAAATCAGGTATAGGGAGCTCATGGCTCATGGGCTCTTCTGTTTCCATGGGAAAAAAAATTTAGTATCCACGTCTCTGTAAAATTGCAGTAAACTGTAGAGAAACAGGATTGCCAAACTAATCTTTCTGCTATAATGGTATTTGAATGCACGAAAAGAGTCCTAATAAAATCTGATCTTCTTCAAAATGTAAACTGATAAAACTCTTATCATTACAAAATCTTTCTTTGGAGGGGAAATACTTTTTTGCTATTGGTTTTGAGTGCTGGCTTGAGCGTTCTGAAAAATGGACAATAAAATTTGGCAAACCATAGGGAAAGCCATAATGTTGCTTATAACATTTATTTCTATGCCATTCTTAAGAATTTCATCCCAGGAAAGTAATGAAAACAAATAAAATATGCTACATATAAGAAGCTGTGAGCAATATTTTCACAGTAAAAAACTGGATACAATTTAAGTATCCAAAAGCAAGAGAACATCCACAATACTGTAAAATCGTATGACAGATTATCTGTAAGTCAATACAAATTATTAAAACCAACTGTGTCTGGGAGAAACTGGAGAGAGTTTACAAAATAACATTTACTAAAAGAAAAATACAAAACTACACAATACTCTGATCTAATCATTAAAAAGGCATGTACAAATATGGAAAGACTGGGAAAGAATATGAAAAAAAAAGATAGTTTGGGTGACTCATTATGGACAGACCATTAAGAAATTTACTTTCATAACCTTTAAAAGTTGATTTAATGATTAATCTTCAACAGGCCATTAATTAGGACTGGGCAGAAATTTCTACACTAGTTGGCAAGCTAAACTGCATGAATCAAACACAAAGAAAACGAAATACTTTATGAAAAAAACTTATACTTAGCTTCTAGATTAGGCACCAAGAACCAAGAAAAATGTTTGCCTAAAGACACAAGCAAAACAATCTGTAACTTCTCCAGTTATTAATTCAACATTTTCAAGACATGAGATTTCATTAAGAGTATTTCACTCCATAAACACTGGGGGTGGTCTAACATTAGGAACATGGAAAGAAAACATAAATATGTTTCTAACTCTTCTCAGACTGTAGACTCCTCAAGAATAGGGGCCATGTGATTTGGCTCAATACCCACAACACTTAGCACAGTGCCTGGCATGGGTCAGATGTTCAACAAGGATCTGCGGGTTGAGTAAGATAGGCTTGACCGCTCTCCACAGGGAACCCTGGCCTGGACACACAGCTTCTGCTTTTCAAAGCCCTTCATTCCAGGAGAGTCACTGCACCAGATAAAGCAGGGATGTATGCTAGAGACCGTGGAAATACATCCAGATACATGGAACCAGAGACCAGAATAACATGCATTAAAATGGGATTCTACCTGTACTACACTGAGCTCTTGAGGAGGATGTCCTTTGGAAACCTGTATCATCTTTTAATAAAAATCTTCATTTTAACTTAGTAGGATAACATACTTGAAAATCAAGATAAGAAAAAAAGAGGTGAGAAATTAATTTCCATTTAGATGCTCTACAGCCATCAGAAACAATACAAAGCTATCAAACTCAAGGCTGGGTCAATTAACACTACTTCTCGAACTCATTCCTTTTAGGGTGCTCACTCATAATGTGCCAAACAGAAGCTGCAAAAACACAAATACTGTGTAAGGTAAGAACCCAATCCCTAGTTGTATTTTCCTTGGGTCAGATAGCAATGTTAAAATGATTCAAGCTGCAAAAAACCGGTAAAGCTTATAAATTTATGATATTGTTTGAACACTTTATCACAAAAAAAGAAAATGATTAGGTAGAACAGAATTTCATTGTGATCCTGAATAATCAAGAACTATAGATGGGAATAAATTTAGAATTCTATGATCAACATTAGAGAAAGCTATTTGATCAATGATCCAAAGATGGGGCATGCATCACACTAAAACCATCATCACCTTTTCCTAAAAGGCCCTGTGTGGCATCGTCCCACTGGGATGTTGCACTGTAGGGTATGCCTGGAGGCTCAGCACCAGGGGCCTCATCATAAACAGAAGTTATGATAATGAGGATGAGGATGATGGTGGCGGTCTGCAGAAGAGCACACTGAAGTTCACTGCGGCAAACCAACTGGAAGCCACAGAGCCATGAAGAACACACTCCCCACCGCACACACACAGACACACTCTGCTAAAAAGGCAGCGCTTATGGCGCCCAAGAAACAGTGCTATGAAATATGTGCTCTGGGAATGAAGGAGCCAGGAAGTCCACGGTCTACAAACCTGTGAGTGTTGAGAATCTGTCAGGCCCCACATCATCTTTGTCTTTTTCTTGTTTTTCTTTCTTTCTAAATGGTATAGGAGCTGGAAATTAAATAAAGTCAGTAGTGTGACACATAACATACTGCACTACTTGGAAGACAGCAGTCATTTTGGAGTATTAACTGGTGTGCCAACATTTCTAAGTGAAAGGAAGGTGAAAAGTTTAAAAGCTAAAAAATCCCGAGTGTCAACTGATAATCATTCTTAAAACAGCATTGAAGATTCTTAAAGAAGCTTTCAGAATCTGCTTTGGGGTCATCTGTTACAGGAAGAAATCCAAACCACTGCTTCTTAACCTCTGCTCGAAAACAACATTCAAAGCTCTGAGCCTCAATCTCTCCTCATCAAGGGGGCTTGAGTGCGGCTGAAAGCAGTGCTCCTCAGCTCCTGAGCGCCACGGTGCTGAGAAGAGGACTTCGGAAGAACTCCCTAGCCTTAATCCTGGATGATCTCTCCTTGCAGGAAGAGCCACTTTTGCCAACTCAAATCTCAATATCTACTGCTACAATGCCAGCCTATTCACCAAAAAAATAAAAAATAAAAAAAGAGCAAACAATTTTATACAACTGCCTTCCAAAATAAACAATTATTAATATTCAAGATATAGATATTCTCAACAAACATAAACGTAAAAAGTTTATTAAGTTTACTCCAGGAATGTAAAGGATGAATTCTCAATGTTTAATTACCAATAGCATCCCTTTTTCCTGCAGTAATTATCAGCAATACAAATATCAAAAGTCCTATGTTTAACCTGAATTGTACATGATTTTTAAACATGACCTGCCTGACTTCCATTTATGAAACCACTACTACTCCCTGCAAAGAACAAGAACTTTCATTTCTAAAGGTCTGCCTTTAGCATTCACCTGAGTGATTCCATTTTCTACACCCTCAAAACAGCTAGAAACTCAGGCCCGGCAAGCCTCACAGAGGAGCTGAGATACTGGCTCTCTGAAAGAGATTTGGGGGCTTTGCTTCTTGTTGCTAATATAATTCTACGATTTTATAAAATTACCTTTGGGCATGGCAGAAACAAAACGTTTTCTCCACCAAGGTCTGTTCCTGTCTGATTTTTCATCATCGCTATCTTTGCGTTCTTCAGTCTGTAGAAAAAGTTTGATGCTTTATTTGGAGTTGGACAGCAGGATAAATTACTATGAAAAGGATTTCAGTTTGTCTGTGAAATACAAAAACCACTCTTGTTTGTCTTAAAAGCAAAACTATTCTTATTGCTGTATAGGCAATTTCTGAAACATGGAAGTGTACCTTTTAAGCACCAGACTTGATTGGCTTGAGAGCAAGTGCTATCTTACTACTGTTAGTAAATCAAAACCTTAATACAGAGCCTAGCATAGAGTAGGCACTCAATAAATACTTATGGAAGGAGTAAGTGCAATGCACATGAAGTCTAGGGGGTTAGCAGAGACGACAACAGTAGTAGTAATAATAAAATTAAGAATGGGGTGTGTGCCAAATACTGAGCATAAGGATATTTATTTCATTTAAACTTCACAATAGCCTTAGGAGATAAACACTACTATTAATTCCTTTTTATAGATGAGAAATAAAGGGCTAAAAAAAGTTATCACCCTATCCTCCCCAAAGTTATATAGCCTGCATGTGGCATAGCTGAGACTCAAACCCAGATCCAAGCAACTTCAAAGTTCATGTTTCGATCACCAATTATAATGAGTTGAGATCACATGTCAAACAGCCCATAGTTCCTTTACTAGCTTATCAAGTGACATTAGACAAATCACTTAATTTCTCATCTCAGAAGGGAACTGTGAAGTTTAAATGAAATTAGATATAAAACTGCTTGGAGAAAAGTTCAAAGTGTCATAAAAATGCAAAATATATTACTACAAAACCAAAACCGTACAAGTTTCCCAAGTTGTGGACAAACTACACTGACAGATCATCTTTAATCATGACTACTGTCCATCCTTACTCTTAGATTTATATATACTGTGTTAACTTCAGATATTAAGAGAACCAGGCAGATAGAACACTAAAGCTGACCACAATTAGCAAAATTCTTCTAGATGGCCTGTGTCCCATACCTCTCCTCTTGAGGAGTCCTTACTCGGGGATGAAGATGATGAATGAGGTGCAGCCACCAAAGAAGTAGCACCAATGGCTGCAGCTGGAGGGAGTTCTCGCTCTTCGTTCCCTGGGCGACGGTTCCAGCTGGGATCACTCATAGGTCGCCGGACAGATGATACTATATCAGAGCTCCTGCTGCGAACTAATCTCTCAGGGTATGAATGCCTTTGCTTGAATGCCTCCATTTCAGCTGGAGTTAAAACATGGGAACCAAAGTTTGGCAACCTGGCCTCATTTCCTCCCACTGCTCCTTCCAGAATTGGGGGATCTGGTGGTGGATGTGATGGCCTGGCATAGTGAACCTTTGGCCTTACCACAGCAGAAGCCCCTAGAACACAGGAAAAAAAATGTTAGCAACTGAGATACAACTGATCCAACAATGGCATAAACAAAGGGTTTTGGTTCTGTTCTTCTGCCCAGGGTAAGAGTCAAAAAGCTGATTTGACTAGTTTACCTTCATGTGAAGACAGTGGATCAAACATGGCAAGTAGAGACTCTGATTGAGAAGGAGGAGAGGTCAGCTGGTGGGCGCCTAAAACAAACAGGCAAACTGTAAGACTAAATCAGAACTGTCATCAATAAGAGTTTCTACACAATGAAAAAGGTTCTAGCATTCTTCCACAGTTTTCCTTTCCTTTTTTTTTCTTAAAGGTTTATGGGATCCCTGGATGGCTCAGCGGTTTGGCGCCTGCCTTTGGCCCACGGCGTGATCCTGGAGACCTGGGATCAAGTCCCACATCAGGCTCCCTGTGTGGAGCCTGCTTCTCCCTCTGTCTGTGTCTGCCTCTCTCTCTGTGTGTCTCTCATGAATAAATAAATAAAACCTTTAAAAAAAATAAAGGTTTATTATTTGAGAAAGAGAGAGAGAGAGAGCACACAGTGGGGAACAGGGAGGGGGAGACAGAATCTCAAGCAGATTCCCTGCTGAGCCCAGAGTCTGATGACATGGAGCTGAATCTCAGGACCCTGAGAACATGACCTGAGCAGAAATCAAGAGTCAGAAGAAGCTCAACCAACCCAGGCATTTCCACAGCTTTCCTTTTCTGATCAACAGAACTTGAGGGGTATAGCAGAAAAAAAGAGAACCTAATAAATACCATATTCTGATTACTTCAAATTCATGGTATGTTTTTATCTACATACAGGGATTTTAATGACATTTAAGTGGTCTAGCATCCACATGTTAATTACATTTAAGACCAAACTGTAGGGATCCCTGGGTGGCGCAGGGGTTTGGCGCCTGCCTTTGGCCCAGGGCGCGATCCTAGAGACCCGGGATCGAATCCCACGTCGGGCTCCCGGTGCATGGAGCCTGCTTCTCCCTCTGCCTGTGTCTCTGCCTCTCTCTCTTTCTCTCTCTGTGACTATCATAAATAAATAAACATTAAAAAAAATTAAAAAAAAAAAAGACCAAACTGTATTATAGTTAATGCAAAGAGTAGAGTCAATAGATGTAAATTATCAAAATTTTCAGAATGTCACAACTGCCCTTCCTTCCACCTATAAAAATAAGGGTAAAAACTAATATTAATAAGGGCAATATTACCTAGAAGGAGTATAAATAGAAAGTTGTGAAATCTGAAATTCTTATACAGCTCTCAGAAAATGACAATAAATTGACAATAGATAAAAATGACAATAAATAAAAGTACTCTTTAAAAGCCCGGTGGCTCAGCGGTTTAGTGCCGCCTTCAGCCCAGGGCGTGATCCTGGAGTCCTGGGATCGAGTCCCACGTCGGGCTCCCTGCATGGAGCCTGCTTCTCCCTCTGCCTGTGTCTCTGCCTCTCTCTCTCTCTCTCTCTCTCTCTGTGTCTCTCATGAATAAATAGATAAAATCTTAAAAAAAAAAGTTTCTTTAAAAAAAAAAAAGTACTCCTTAAAAAAATGAATAATATTACATTATACCACAAAACAGACTTGAACTATTCTCAGCTACGGAGTTCATATGACTCCTCTAAGCATGTCCACACAACCAAAATCAGAAATATCAAAACAGATAAGTATGCAGAGGCTAAAACTTTCAAATATATAAAAGAAATTGTTCCCCTAGGGGTGCTTGGGTGGTTTAGCCCACCAAGTTGGTGAAGCATCCAACTCTTGATTTTGGCTCAGGCTGAGATCGAGCCCTACTTAAGATTCTCTCTCTCTCCTTCTCCCTTTGCCTCTCCCCAGCCTCTCCACACACAACCCCACTAGGACTATCTCTCTAAAAACAATTTAAAAAATAAAAAATTAAAGTAACTCTAAACTTTTTGAGTCTGAGCTCTTTAATGCTAATGATGACTACTCTGATTTTATGGTTTTTGATTTTTCTTTTGTTCTAGGTTTTATATTTACCTTCCTCTATTAAAATTATAAAAATAGTATATTATTATGAAAGACAGCTTAGAATATCTGTTCTAAAATTTTGGTCTTGGGCAGCCCTGGTGGCTCAGCGGTTTAATGTGGCCTTCAGCCCAGGGCCTGATCCTGGAGACCTGGGATTGAGTCCCACGTCGGGCTCACTGCATGGAGCCTGCTTCTCCCTATGCCTGTGTCTCTGCCTCTTTCTCTCTCTCAGGAATAAATAAATACAATATTTTTAAAAAAATAAAATAAAATTTTGGTCTTGGGCAGCCCGGGTGGCTCAGTGGTTTAGCGCCGCCTTCAGCCCAGGGCCTGATCCTGGAGACCCAGGATCAAGTCCCACGTCGAGCTCCCTGCATGGAGTCTGCTTTTCCTTCTACCTGTGTCTCTGCCTCTCTCTCTCTCATGAATAAATAAATAAAAATTAAAAAAAAAAAAAAAAAAGAAAAACAGAAAGTGAGGTTGCATCTCCTTTAAAAAAATAAATAAAATAAAAGTTTGATCTTAGGACACTTTTACATTCTTAAAAATTATTGCCCCAAAGGACCATTATGTTGGTTTTATCTATTGATATTTACCATATCATAAATTGAGCTGAAAACAAATATATATTTATATATTAACTCATTTAAACATATCTGTTAAATGGTAATACAAATAACCCATTTAAATGAAAAAATAAGTATTTTCCAAAAAAGAATAGTAACATCTAGTAGATGACACTGTTTTACATTTTTTCAAATTCTCTTTAAGGTATGGCCTAATAGAATCCAGCTGGATTCTCATATGAACTTCTGCTTTCTATCTGTTGCAATACATATTTTGATTGAAGTATATAAAGCTGGCCTCACACAGATATGCAGTTGGACAAGGGAAGATATTTTAATAGCCTTCTCAAATAATTGTGGACATTCTTCTATGATATGACACCAAATCTTGACTAGTAGTTATGTATAGGTTAGCTACAATCTGGAATCTGAAACCAGATCAATGAACTTTTTATACTGTTACAATACAATTAATTGGTCTGTTTTCCAATATCATGCATTGATCACCAGGAAAATGCTGTCCAATTAGATATGCAGATCCTCCACATGTTGACACATTTCAATATATAATACCAAAAAATCACATTCTTAATACCGCCAATCTCAACAGAAAAGTCTTTAAATATCAGAAAGCTGTCAAGCTCATGAAGGTGGATACGAGTTTTCCAAAATTCTCATTTTTTATCTGAAAGCCTGAGTTTTATCACTGACAACAAACTCCTCTGCCAGTTGTTTTCCTTGAAGTGATAGGCTCACTTTGTTAATTTTTAAGCAATGCCTGCCAAATACCCAAATATGAAGAACTACAGTTTGTCGTTCTTTCAAGTAAAAGTGTGTCATGAAAAAAAAACAAGAGAAGAAACACCTAGTTAAGCTCACAACTCCAAAAAACATTTAAATGCTTTTCCTGACTACAGGAGAAATGTATTAGGGGTATTTCCTATTTCTTCAGAATTTTAAACAGATGTGTGTATACTCAGGGTTGAGACATAATTAAATAATTTTTACTGCAACATGAAAGATATTCATAAGTAAAACTTTCTTTTTTACTGCATGAGAATATAGTGACTGCTAACAGTTCAGTACCACTACTTTGCTTCATGCTAAAGTCTACCCCAGGAAATTTAGTCACCTTTGCTTGTGCACCATCAGTGCAAATGTCAATACAGTGAAAAGGACAATAACCTTTTACTATTACGAAAATATCTAGACCTCACTACCCCCCCATCCCTCAAAAGAGTCTTAAGGTCCCTTAGTAGTCCATGGAAACTATACCTTGGAAAATTGCTTTTTTAGAGCAGTGGTTCTCAAATAGGGCTATTTTGTCCCCCAAGTATCATTTGGCAATATGCAGAGACATTTTTGGTTGTCACAACTGCAGGGAAAGAAGGGGGGTGCCGTGTTCCTGGTAGAGGCCAGAGATGCCACTAAATATCCTCTAATGCACAGAACACGTCTTCATAACAAAGAACTACTTGGCCCAAAATGTCAATAGTGTTAAGGATGAGAAACCCTGGTTTAGAAACAAACTTTTTTTATAAAGAAAAAGTATCTAAAACCCTAGTTCTCGGTACATAAAACCATGGCTAGTATTTTGATATTTCTTTCTTGTGCTTTCTCTATGGTACGTTTTTTAATGCTTTATTATCTTATACATGAAATTCTTTAGGATAAGTTTTCCAAGAGATACTATGTTCTAGTATTTCTAGAGTTTCAATTTATTTCATATGTTTTAAAGGATTTTAAAAAACAGACACAAAAAACCAAACCAAACCAACAAAGATCAGCCACATAAATTATGAATGGGTGCATCAAAATTCACTTAGCAATTCTATTTGTTCAATTCTTAGATTGCTTCTCATTTTCTGCAATATAAATGTTATGAAGAACATCAATATAAATGCTACAAAGAACATAAGATTTTCTGTATACATCGAACTATTTCCTGATGAATGATTCCTAAACTGGACTAACTGAACCAAATTTAGCTTGTGAATTTTTTTTTTTTAAGTAGACTCCACACCCAGTGTGGAGCCCAGTGAGTGGCTTAAACTCATGACCCTGAGATCAAGACCTGGGCTGAGACCAAGAGTCAGACGCTTAACTGACTGAGCCAGTCAACCCCAACCCGCTTTATGAATCTTCAAGGCTTTATATACGTACTGTCAAATCATGCTCCAAAGTGCTATATCAACTGATATCACCAGCAAACATGTGAATGTGATCATTTTTAAGTCATTTTAAGTCATTCTATTTCCCTTCTTACCATGAGTTACTTCATCCATGTCTGGACTAGTGACAGAATCTTTACCCCCAAAATCAGAACTGCACTCAGATCTCAAGTCTTCAATCTTATTGGGAATATCCTCGGAGGTTGCACTTATGCCTTTAAAATGAATAAGTAAATACAGTAAAAAATCAATAGCAAGAAGAATGGAATAACCACATAAAAAGTATATGAAGTTTGGAGAAATGTAAATATTCTCAAAATTTTTATGTCCCAGTGTTATACATGTGAGATGTCTGGTATCACAACCTTTACTGCCTAATAAATATGCTTACCTTGATTTTACAACATAAGCACAAGTATCATATGGTATCTAAATACAGTAGTAGAGGCCACCAAGAACAGATAGAATTAGAGAGGGAACACACACAGTTTGCCAATGACCTCAACAAGCTCTATAAAGCCACACGTTCTCATAGATTTAAGGTCCCACAGAAATAATTTTGTTTCTTAGAAATTTCTCAACTCTTAAATAAAACATATCTCTCTGTTATCAACTTTATAAATGGAGAGGTAGGAATACACCTTGCAATCCTTATTCCTTAAAACAAGACAGACATACCCGACACAACACTGAGGCCTGGTGTGCTGGGACGGGAACTGACCTCCCTGACATCCGTATCATCAGATGTGCTACCTAGTCCAGAACAGCTCTCCAGCTCTTGTAGACGCTCCTCCTGCTTTAGATCCGGGGCCTCTAAACAGAAGACACAGGTGCCACATTAGTGATTCAGTTAGCGTGCTGCAGTTTCAGCTTGTGACACCCACATGAGGAAAGCTACCAGAGCATGAATGAAATCATTGTAAACAGATTTCTAAGTCTGGGCCAGTTAGCAAAGCTGGTTAGACTGAACGCTAAAGAAGCTGAGGTTGTGATTTTTATCCCAAAATAGGTCAGTCTGTTGTGCAAAGGTGAAAACTCTGCCCATAGAATACTAATCTCATAAAACACATTGTTGGTTAACAAGTAAACTCAATAAGAGAATACAAAAATAGCTTAACATTAAGCCGAACATTTCCTAAAAAATAACTCCAATGGGCACTCAATAGATAGTAAGTTAATCCTACTGTCTCCTTATGTAACGGTCAGCACATCTGAGTGCATTAACGTTACAAAACATATATCAGAATCACTTAATTATTCTTGAGCCAAGTAGATCAGATTAGAATATAATTCAGACATACAGTTACTTAAATTTGCATTCTGATAGTTGACATTTAATTGAAAGCAAATTTATCTTTATAGTCAGAAAAAAAAGTAGAAATGCAATATATAAGAAAAGAAAAAGTACAAAACACTTGGTTATAGATTTATAATAATCCTGCACAAAATAATTCTCAGAACTCCAGAATCTCAATTTCATTACATTTCAAAAATACATTAGCTATCTTTTAGAGGGTCAAGTTCTTCCTGGGATGAATATAGGCATGCTTACCACACATCCAACCGTTTAGGGCTCAAGTTATATTGCTATTCCTATGTTATGATGAGTTAGTGGGAGATACCAAACACAGTGTCCCACCAGAGCTCTGCTGAGTTGCTAACAAATGCTTACAAATAACTGAACACAGAGTCAAGAAAGCACCTGCCATCTTAGCCCATGCCATCCCAAACTGTTTTTTCTTGATGGACAGAAAACGCCCTAACCTACCTGTCCGTCTGAAATTCTTAGTAATATGGTTGCATCACACTTGACAAAACGTACATAACATATAAATTAAGATACATTTAAAACTTCCGTGAGGGATCCCTGGGTGGCGCAGCGGTTTGGCGCCTGCCTTTGGCCCAGCGCGCGATCCTGGAGACCCGGGATCGAATGCCACGTCAGGCTCCCAGTGCATGGAGCCTGCTTCTCCCTCTGCCTATGTCTCTGCCTCTCTCTCTCTCTCTCTGTGTGACTATCATAAAAAAATAAAAAAATAAAATCTTTAAAAAAAATAAAAATAAAAAAAATAAAAAAATAAAAAATAAAAATAAAACTTCCGTGAAAATCAAAAAGCAAACAATGGCGGCATACTAACCTGAGTCACTTGGCAATACCTCTACACTCCAAGCTTCGCTTGTTGTCTCTGATATGGTAGAACCAGTGCAGGGGTCAAGAAGCACTGACCCCGAACCTGGCAGGCATAGTAAACTGCCTAACATGTTTTCTGCTGCTGCACCTGTATAACCAGTGGGGAGCAAAAGGTTAATGAAGATCCTGATGGAAAGAGCAGTGATAATGGAGAAGAGCCAAATACTAAAGTAATCTCTACCCACAAGAAGGAAGCCAAGGTAAGTAATTTCAATCAATAGCACCATTAAAAACACAAATTTCCCACTTTGGTCATAATCACACAAGCTCCTTTTTCTTAGTTTCCTCCTAGTCACCTAGGACTCTCCATAGAGAAAACACATCATTAGGTCAAGTCATTTCAATTAGCTTTCATCTTGGTTTTATAGCACACTTTCATATGTGTTCCTAAATATCTAAAATACATAGTATTTACAGGGATTAAAAACACTCAGAGACACTTAACCACATAAAGTTATACTGGCCAAATATGTTTTCTTTTGGCACATTAGCCACATATTTAGAGCAATAAAATATGCTTGCAGGAGAGACACCTGGGTGGCTCAGTAGTTGAGTATCTGCCATCAGCTCGGGCCATGATCCCAGAGTTTCCTGAGAGGAGCCTGCCTCTCCCTCTGCTTCTCTCTCTGTGTGTCTCTCATGAATAAATAAATAAAATCTTAAAGAAAAAAATATTTGCAGGAAAAAAACACCTCTCTGTAGCATGCATTCAACTGCAAATACAGCTCAATGCTCAAACAGAACATTCTGCTAACTACTTTGGCACCTGAAACAAAGTAATGCAAAATCTATTAAGAAATCTATTTACACTACTTAAAAATACAAATAGAAAGGATTAAACATTATTATACATCTGTGTTAAAGACACTCAAGCTCAGAATGCTTCGCAACATCGGATTACCCCTAGCAAAAGAACAATTCTACTGTGGTGCATAAAAAAACTTTTGGCAAAAAGTTACTGCTGACAGTTACCTTTTAAAGATATATCATAAAATAATTACAAATAAAATAATGTCTGGAACTTGCCTAACACATAACAAGGGAACAGGTAAAAAGGCTAGTTGGTGGGAGAAGAGATGGGACAAAACCAGCCACATATGTACATGCAAGAGTTGAAGCTGAATGACAGGTACACAGAGTTCACTTTTCTCCTTGTATTTGCATGAAATATTCCATGATTTAAAGAGAAAATGAAGATGCTGCTTATAAGACTTTATGAAATCTTCCAGAACTTATAGCACAGTATCCTAAAGGGGGTGAATTTTAAAGTATGTAAACTATAGTTCAATAAACTTGATATATATATAAAAAAAGAAAAAAACTAGTCACTCTTTGGAACTGAATTAATCCCTCCAGAAGTAAATTCATTTTTTTAAAAGTAGGCTCTACACCCCACATGGGGCTTCAACTCACAATCCCCAGATCAAGAGTCACACGGTCTACTGACTAAGCCAGCCAAGTGCCCCACTAATTTCAATTTTTAGAGAATCTCAGTATTTACGATTCTGAAAGATTTTGTGGTTATAATCTATAAGAATTTTTATCTTCAGGTAAGGTGCTTAATCTCAAAATAATATCCTAAGAATATATACTATGCCCTGAAAACAAGAAGCTAATTCAGAAGACTGGTGTTTCTTTCTTAGCAGGGAAAGGAGAGTTAAATGCAGACAAGGAAAATGCTACCTATATTTAGATAAAGAATAAAAAAAGACAAGTGCTTTGTTACATACAGTTATCTCAGTTTCCCAGTCTGTCTGAAGTCTCTGCCCATGAAGGGTAAGTGGATATGAATAACTAAACAGCAATTTTCCAGAGAATTTAAATAGCAGTTACCTGCAATTTCCTGTAAGCGATCTTCATCAATGTTAGGGTCAAAATCACTTCCCAAGACATCTGTACTCCAGGTCTCACTCACTGTTTCTGATATATCTCTGTCATCTGTTAGTCCCATCATGTCACGTATTTCAAATTTCCTTAGCTTATCATCAAGATTATCTTGTGTTGTAGCTACCAAAAACAGAATTAAGCACTTAAAAATGGTACCAGCACAGCTATGATTTTTTTAATCAACTTTAAAGATACATATTTTATCATTAATACTGAGCAAGCAGTCCCAAAACACTGAATTATTCCCCTACGGATGTACTCTTTACCTCTCTGAACTGAGCTCAGGATATGTACCCCCACATCTGGTAGATTAACTGGGACAACCTCAACAGTGTGACTTTGATAAAAAATTGGGATATATTCCCGTATCTGTGTATTTGCACAGGCCCTGTTACTTGCTTTGGCCAAAAGAGTAAAAAGGAAACGAGGAAGTTTCAAGGCCAGGCCTCAAGAGACCTTATAAAATTTCTGCTCTCTTTTTCACCTTCTGTCATGAGAACAAAGCTTAAGCTAGCCTGCTGGTGAATGAGGGACCACATGGGATGGCGTGAAGATCATCCTAGAGCAGCCAACTCCTCACTGAACCACCTGTCCCCCCGCTTTAAGGCTAGCATTTTCTTCCACTAAGTTTTTCCCTATACTTCCAACCACATGTATCTCTTATTCAGAACTGCCAAGGCACTTCTGTAACACTTCTAGTCATTTGTCTACCTTCCTCTCCCTATTCGAAGTACCTTTAACCTCAAGTATTTATCTTTGTATCCCTGAAAAGTTCAGTATTACAGAACTGAAATGCCAAATATTACAGGATTCAAGCAATTTATTTTAATTATTCTATGTAACTTCAGCCTAAAAAATTCATTTACCAACTAAACATTTTTTAAGAATGGAAAGAACTATGAATAAATGCAAGTTTGAAAAAAAAAAAGTGCAAGTTTGATGGTCATTATATAATCAACTTAAAGTTATTCTTTTACTAAACACAGTCAACCTACATGGAACACAGCCAGGTAAATTCTTTGCTACTTAAGCATCTGTGTTCAACTTCACTTTACCTTGCTCATGCTCTAATAGCTGTAGAGCTTCAACTCCATTACTCCCAGAAGGTCCAGCTCCAAGTTCTGATACAGATTCTCCTTCCAGGTCTAGAGAGGATACTGAATTGGAGCGATTTGAGGGACCTAGAGAAATGTTTATACTGTGAGTGAACTTTTTAAATCATGAGCCACCATGTAACTTTTCATGTCCTGATAATAGACTAAGACTGATTAAGGTAAAAAAAAAAAAAAAAAAAAAGACTGATTAAGGTACATTTATTTATTTGTTTATTTAAATGTATTTATTGGGACTCCTGGGTTGCTCAGTGGTTGAGCATCTGCCTTCCGCCCAGGGCATGATCCTGGAGTGCCGGGATCGAGTGCCACATCGGGCTCCCTGCATGGAGCCCGCTTCTCTTTCTGCCTGTGTCTCTCTCTTTGTGTCTTTCATGAATAAGTATATAAAAATCTTTAAAGACAAAAAAATGTATTTATTTATTTTAGAGAGTATGTGTAAGCAGAGGACACAGAGAAAGGCAGAGGGAGAGAGAATCTCAAGCAGATTCCTTGTTGAGCACAAAGCCAGATACAGGGCTTGATCCTACAACCCTGAGGATCATGACTCGAGTGGAAATCAAGAGTGGAATGCTTAACCTACTGAGCCACCCAGGTGTCCCAAGGTGCTTTTATTTATGTATTTATTTTTATTAAGGTGCTTTTAAAAATTTTTTTAAATTGCTTTTAGGCAGGGGGAAGGAAAGAAGGAGAGGGAGAGAATCTTAAGAAGGCTCCATGCTCAGTGCAGAGTCCAATGCAGGGCTCGATCTAACGACCCCTGAGATCAAGACCTGAGCTGAGAGCAAGAGTCAGATGCTTAACCCACTGAGCCACCCAGGCGACCCTACCATTCTACTGATAACAGTATTCTGGTTTATTTTTATTAAAATTGGGTTTAGGGGATCCCTGGGTGGCTCGGCGGTTTAGCGCCTGCCTTTGGCCCAGGGCGCAATCCTGGAGTCCCGGGATCGGGTCCCACATCAGGCTCCCGGCATGGAGCCTGCTTCTCCCTCTGCCTGTGTCTCTGCCTCTCTCTCTCTATCATAAATAAATAAATAAATCTTTAAAAAAAATTAGGTTTATGTTGTTTTGTAACCCTTTTTTGTTTACCCATATAGCAGTGACATTTCCCTCTATAATTTAACATTCTTAAATAACCTGAGTTATTAATGGTTTTTTACTTTAACTTCAAATGGGCATAATTTATTTAAATATTCTTGTTTGATTAAACATAGATTGCTTCTACTTTTCAAGCATTATAAAAAGCCCTTCAGGGCGCCTGGGTGGCTCAGTGGTTGAGCATCTGCCTTTGGCTCAGGTGTTGATCCCTAGGTCCTGGGATCGAGTCCTGCATCGGGCTCCCTACAGGGAGCCTGTTTCTCCCTCTGCCTATGTCTCTGCCTCTCTCTCTGTATCTCTCATGAATAAATAAATAAAATCTTAAAAAAAAAAAAAAGCCCTTCAACAAGCGACCTTGAATTGTTTCCTAGGATAAATTCCTAGAAGCACAATTGCTAGTTTAAAGGGCATGTCTATTTTTAAGGTACAGATGTAGTATTAAAAGCACTGGAACACTTGGGTGATTCAGTAGGTTAAGCATCCCATGTTGGAACCCAGTGTGGAGCCTACTTAAAAAAAAAAAAAGAATGGTAAAATTACAAATGATTCCGTTTCTTTTCTGCATTTTCTAGAATAAATATACATTACTCATGTTCTAAAAAGTTCAAAAAAAAGTTATTACATTTTATGTTTAAAATGATAGTAAACTCAACTTTCTTCATTAAAATGTTTGTCCTCATACATGAAATGACAAATTCTCATTTCATAATCTATGCTTTTAATTTTCTAATTTTATTTCTATTTCCATTGTATCTTCCTGCTTCATAAAGGTGTGTGTGAATAAAGAAATACAGAACATTAGATGTATACACAATATCATGAAATACTAGTGAGTCCATTTTTTTCCCATTTAGACATGCACCATGTCCCTCTAAAGGAGCTCCATAAGCTTTGGTATACATTAATACTAGAGAAATTTTGGCATTATTCAAGGCTCAATGAAGACTGTTATCTTTTCCATTTTCTATGATCAAAGGTCTCTTGCAATCTTTTTCTTTTAAATTTTCTTCTTGCAATCTTATTTATTCCAGAAACAATCTTTATAGCCAACTGTTCAAGACCATTAGAGGAAAACTTCATTACTCTCCTTAGGGAGAAAAACAGATAGTATAATTATAATTTATAAGGCTCCTTTAAAGATCACAAAACAAGTATTACTTGAATCACACAACTCTGAATGAAGTAACCCTTCACCTTCGGATATTCCTTCCAGATTATCACTGCAGAGGGAAAAGCGCAAGGTTTTATCAGGTTTACCATGGAGTTTGTTTTCATCAACAGGGACATCTCCTTGTCCTCCATCCGAAAGTTGCATGTTTAGGACCTGAAAAATAAAATGCCAAAAAAATATATAGATAAGTAATAAAAAACAAAATGCCATTGGTTTATCAGAACTGAAAGGTTACTGATATGAAAACAGACCACAGCAAATGGATATTTAAGTTCTTCTTCTTTTTTTTTTTAATTTATTTTAAAGATTTTATTTATTTATTCGTGAGAGACACACAGAGAGAGAGGCAGAGACACAAGCAGAGGGAGAAGCAGGCTCCATGCAGGGAGTCTGACATGGGACTTGATCCCGGGTCTCCAGGATCACACCCTGGGCTGCAGGCAGCACTAAACTGCTGAGCCACCCGGGCTGCCCCTATTTAAGTTCTTCTTAAATTCTCATTTTTAACTAAAAACCCATTTATGAGATTCTGATAAAGCTTTTAAGTATCCCCAGAATAAAAGTAGATGAGTTAAAAAAAAGTGAACCTATGCCTTCCCATCATCCATCACCCAGATGATCTTCCCATCATCTTATCTCAGGATGAGAAACTGAACAATCGGGTATTAGTGAGTGGTGGGTAGGATCATAAGAATCAAAAGGTTTTGGAATCAGCAGGCTGGTCCTTCTGATTCTGCCATGTGCCAACTATGTAATCTTGGGTAAATGATTTAAGCTCTCTAAACTCCAGTTTCTTTATCTATAAAAGAATCATGGTGGGATCCCTGGGTGGCGCAGCCGTTTGGCACCTGCCTTTGGCCCAGGGCGCGATCCTGGAGACCCGGGATCCAATCCCACATCTGGCTCCCGGTGCATGGAGCCTGCCTCTCCCTCTGCCTGTGTCTCTGCCTCTCTCTCTCTCTCTCACTGCGTGCCTATCATAAATAAATTTAAAAAAAAATTAAAAAAAAAAAAAGAATCATGGTAATAGTAGGCATGCCATGGAGTTGTTGAGGATTAAATAAAAAGATGCACAAAAAGCATCTGCATGGTAAAAGGACATTAAATTTGCAGTACATTTTTTTCCAAAAGTTAATAAACTGGTATCCCTGGGTGGGTCAGCGATTGAGAGTCTGCCTTGGGCCCAGGGCATGATTCTGTAGTCACAGGATCCAGTCCCACATCGGGCTCCCTGCGTGGAGCCTGCTTCTCCCTCCGCCTGTGTCTCTGCCTCTCTCTGTGTCTCTCTGTGTTTCTCATGAATAAATAAATAAAATCTTTTTAAAAAGAAAGTTAATAAACTAATTCAATAGGAAGAAAACATAGAACAAATTATTTTGTAGGCATCAGAATTCAAACAGTCCAGTTTGAACCCTGCCTTGACAACAGCCACAAAAGTCCATACCAGAAGCTGAATTGTGACTTCACAGCCATCTCTAGCCTAGAGCTGATGGCCTTTTTACAAAGTTTCTATTTGTTAGATGACTTCCAAAAAAGAGAATTCTTATCCCTCCACATGAGGTTCATAATTCAGCTGTAAACGTGTATCTCCAACCTAATGAAGAACTGAGTGCTTTGCTGAAAGTCAAACAGCATGTTTTAAGCACACGTGGAACTCAAAATCACAGCCACTAGGATCCTAGGTTATTGGCAAAATATGAAGGAAGAATAGTATCCTCACTTAAAAAGAATTAAAAAACCCAAAACCTTCTATGTGCTGTTTTGGCCCTACATTTAAATAAGTAAATTTAAAAAATAAAATAAAATAAAAAAATAAATGAGTAAATTAAAGTTTTTTAAAGGCTCTATACCTTTATTCATGCGATACTTTTAAAAAGCCATTTAAAGATAGAATTATTTTGGGGTGCCTGAGTGGCTCAATCAGTTAAGCATCTGCTTTTGGCACAGGTCATGATCTCAGGGTCCTGGGATCGAGCCCAGCATCAGGTTCTTTGCTCAGTGGGGAGTCTGCTTCTCCCTCTCTCTGTGCTCCTCTCCCCACTCCCACCCCCTACTGCTCATGCTTTCTCCCTCTCAATAAAATCTTTTTAAAAAGAATTTCTCTCTCTCCCCTTATATTTTTTATTTTTTTATTTTTTTTTATTTTTATTTTTTTATGATAGTCACACAGAGAGAGAGAGAGAGAGAGAGAGGCAGAGACATAGGCAGAGGGAGAAGCAGGCTCCATGTACCAGGAGCCCGATGTGGGATTTGATCCCGGGTCTCCAGGATCGCGCCCTGGGCCAAAGGCAGGCGCCAAACCGCTGCGCCACCCAGGGATCTCTCTCTCTCCCCTTATAAATTAAAGAATTATTTTCCTAAATTTGCTTGAAATTAAATGCAGACATAAAAATTTTATATTTTGGGTTTTTTTTTTTTTAAGATTTTGTTTACTTACTGGAAAGAGAGAGATAGAAAACGCAAGCACACAAGCAGGGGGAGTGGCAGGCAGAGGGAGAGAGAGAAGCAGGCTCCCTGCTAATAAGCAAGGGAGCCCAATGTGGGGCTCACATGTTCCCTGGGATTGTGACCTGAGCCAAAGGCAGACACTTGACTAAGCCACCCAGGCACCCCTACATTTTGTATTTTTAAGATAACTTGGATCTTTAAACTCATAATGAGCAATGTACAAAAAATCTTTAGGAAAAATATATGTAAAGGCCTAGAGAATAAGATTAACAGCAAACAAGAGGCTTATACCACACTGAAGATACTTCCCTGCACAGGAACCCCGGGGCTGTCTTCAAGGCTGCCAGAGCTGGGAACTGGGGGAAGGTTACCAGGGGAAGGTAAAATGCCACAGAGCTCCCTGACTGAAACTCAGCAACTGTTTTCCTCATTCAGCATTCCCCTAGATGTTATACGTTTTTTTATTATATCTCAGGAGTTCCTAAAAAGTTGATTCTGACAGTTTTTGCCAGCTCATCTGTGTGTGTGTATGAAGATAATTCTAGAGTGTGATAGAGCTCTTTCCTAAGGGTCATGCCACAGATCCAAACACAGTCTTATGGGCAAGCCCAGGTGGCTCAGCAGTTTAGCACTGAGCAGTTTATCAATAAATAAATTTTTAAAATCTTAAAAAAACAAAAAACAAAAAACACAGTCTTACTAATCACTATAATCACTTCATCGACCACTATAACTGGCCCCTTCATCCCACCTCAGGAATAGGTGTGTTTTTTTTTTTTTTTTAGATTTTATTTAGGGCAGCCCCGGTGGCCCAGCAGTTTAGTGTGCCTTCAGCCCAGGGCGTGATCCTGGAGATCCAGGATCGAGCCCCACATCAGACTCCCTGTGTGGAGCCTGCTTCTCCCTCTGCCTGTGTCTCTGCCTTTCTCTCTCTGTGTCTCTCATAAATAAATAAATAAAATCTTAAAAAATTTTAAATTAAATTAAATTTAAAAAATAAAGATTTTATTTATTTATTAGAGACACACACACAGAGAGAGAGAGAGATTGAGAGAGAGGCAGAGACATGGAGGGAGCCTGATGTGGGACTCGATCCCAGGTCTCCAGGATCACACCCTGGGCTGATGGCAGTGCTAAACCGCTGAGCCACCGGGGCTGCCCAGGAATAGGTGTTCTTGAGTAATAAGCAGTCACTGTTGAATATATAAGATGCTTCTTTTTTATTTCTTCATTCCCTTTGCCTCTCTCCCAAGCTCTTCTGTTTACAAAGATCTTAAAAGAGATTTCCACACCCCAACCACATTTCTTCAAAATATTTTACTTTCTTAGTTATCTTTTCAGTATCCTCTTCCATTTCTTCCTAACCAACTACAGAACAGAAAATATTTCTAAAGAATATCTGGCTCTTTAA
The DNA here is from genome assembly GCF_011100685.1 of Canis lupus familiaris. Lineage (NCBI taxonomy): Eukaryota > Metazoa > Chordata > Mammalia > Carnivora > Canidae > Canis > Canis lupus. Next base: position 57,875,922 of record NC_049230.1, read on the forward strand.
AGCAGGAGTACCACTAGTATACCATTAGAAAGAAAAGAAACAAAAAACATTTCCTACAAGTCACTGGAAAAGTCTTTTCAATTTTCATACTATAATTTCCTGGCTTCCCATCTCTTCTATACTATTAGGAAAATTATTTTTGGTGTAGACTTAATCACCAACTATTATACTATTTTTTTCTATTGTAGTATTAATATCAATATATTAATGTGAAAGGTCCCCAGAACTATTCACAGGAAGTTTGGCATTTAATGTACTCATTAAATACATACTGACTTACAGAAGTAAGAGACCATAAATTAGGAAAAAAGAACCTAATTATTTAATATTAATGGCTGTAAGTTAAATGTAACAATACATTCATACCTCATTTTCTGACATCATTCCTGGAGTGAGCTGGGGACCTGTCCCTAAAGAAATGACCAACACCTCTTCTGGCTGTACTTCCTGGATGGTTTCTTGAGATGATCCTTCATGCTCCATATGTAAGTCCATTAGCACATTGGTGCGGCTTCTACTCCGAGTTGCTAATAAAAAAATTTTCAAATATGATAATTTAGAGAACAAGATAAAATGAAGAAAACAGTAAATACAAAAATGTATTTTATATTAATGTAGGACATTTGCGCATGCACAAAAAAACAAGTGGTGAGAATATGAATTTTAAAAAACTCCTACATCTTCCCAGTTACTCTACTGATGACTAACACAGATTGTCCTTCAAAACAGATAGTCAGAAACAACAGGCTTATGTGCACCTGACAGGGAGTGACACACACAGATAAGCACACCTGCATAACAGCAAACATATCTGTTCATTTAAGACTTAGGGTGACAAAAATAACATTACCTTATTCCTTATCAAGATACCTTTAACAATTTCTCCCATAAAATGATTTAACTGCCACAGGTCTCCCATACTAATAACTGAACTTACAAGCATTAGAAATTTTCATACAGGGACGCCTGGGGTGGCTCAGCGGTTTGGCGCCTGCCTTCGGCCCCGGGTGTGATCCTGGGGTCCTGGGATCGAGTCCCGCATCAGGCTCCCTACATGGAGCCTGCTTCTCCCTCTGCCTGTGTCTCTGCCTCTCTCTCTCTCTGGGTCTCTCATGAATAAATAAATAAAATCTTAAAAAAAAAAAGAAAAGAAAAAGAAATTTTCATAGAGAAATCCAATAGCCATATAAAGTAATATATGCTAATTGGACAACTGTTGACAAAATCAGAATCAGTTTTTGAAAACATGTTGACTTTCCTGAAATGTACTAATCTCCCTTTAAAGGTGCAGGAAAAAAGACTTCCCTATGTTTGAATATAAGTGTCCCTTCTGCTTTATAGAAACATTCTAAATGAATGAAAATCTAATTATTTGGGGTTTTTCCCCCTATGTATAAATAATACTTTTTTCTAAAATTATCATTCTACACATAAGAACTTTTAGATACTGAAAGATTTAGATAGTTTGACAATTTCTCTATGATTTTAAGTCTTCTGCGACAAGTTTCAATTTTCTTTCAGAGGGAAATAAAATTCAACACAACCTGAATACTAAATATAAATTCTACTTTAGTGCAAAATAATCAAAAGTACAAACATAAAGCAAAAACACTCTACAGAAAAGTCAACTTCACTTTGAGTGAAAGCTAACCTACTTGAAGACAGAAATGTAAAGAATCCTCTAGAGGCACCTGGGGGCTCAGTCAGGTGAGCTTCTAACTCTTGGTTTCTTGGTTTCAGCTCAGGTCATAATCTCAGGGTTGTAGGATCAAGCCCCACAAGCTCCACACTCAACAGGAATCTGCCCAAGATTCTCTTCCTCTCCTTCTCCCTCTGCCCCACCCCTCGCATGCTCACTCTCTCTCAAATAAGCAAATAAATAAATCTTAAAAATATATATAAAGAGTCTTCTTTAGACAATGCTGTAGATCTGTTCATTAATCACTCTGGCTTTCAAAATTCAGAGCATACATCAATTCCCAAAAGTCGAACACAGGTTCACTCTCACATCTTTATTTGCTGACCTTCATCACTGTCTTCTACTGAACTGTGAATTTCAACTTTATGAACTACATGAATCTTAGGCAACAAATTTTATAATTTATAAAAATGCAAGTAATCAAAATCTATGTAGCAATTTACATAAAGCAAAAGCAACATGCACATGGAGCACACTTTCATATACTGTTTCTTAAATGAAAGTTATGTAAGAGGAGGAAGAACAGCCTATTACCCACCAAATGGGGTTACTAGAGTAATATGAGCAGTAAGATTTGTGGCTGAGGAATCCCAGGCAGTGATGGCTGCTAACTGTTGTCCTGGGTTGCGAAAGCATTAAATAGAAAGAAAATCAATCCTCTGAATAATGGACACATTTTTTAAAAATACAAAATAAATTCAATGACCAGGCCATATGACTAAACAAAGTAATGTTGGGCAAATATTTGAAATTTACTTTCCATTATACCCCATTTAATGATACTTCTGGATGACAAGAAATGCAAGAACTAATGTACAGGAGTGAATGACAGAGGGAAAAATATCTCTGATTTACCAAAAATCATTTATTCCTTCATGTTAAAAAAGTGCAAATAGGCTGTAAGATTAAAAATCACTGAGTATTGGGGCACCTGGGTGGCTCAGTTGGCTAAGTGCCTGCCTTCAGCTCAGGTCATGATCTCAGAGTCCTGGGATTAAGCCCCACGTTGGGCTCCTTGATCAGCGAGGAGTCTGCTTGTTCCTTTCCTGCTGCTCCTCCTTCCTGCTCTTGATTGCACGCGCTCTCTCTCTCTCAAATAAATAAAATCTTAAAAAAAAAAAAAAAATCACTCCGTGTTGGGTCACCAGTGGCTTACTTAGCTGGTTAAGCACCCAACTCCGTTTTTTTTTTTTTTAAGATTTTGATTTATTTATTCGAGAGAGAGCGAGCATATGAGCAAGTGAGGGGAGAGGGCAGAAGGAGAAGCAGACTCCACCCTAAGTAGGGAGCACAATACGGGGCTCGATCCCAGGACTCTGAGATTGTGACCTGAGCTAAAGGCAGGTGCTTAACCAGCTGAGCCACTCAGGTGCCCTTAAGTGCCCAACTCTTGATTTCGACTCAGGTCACAATCTCAAGGTTGTGAGACTGATCACACATCAGGCTCTGCACTCAGTGGAAAGTCTGCTTCTTTCCCTCTCCCTATGCCCCCTGCCCCACTTGTGCGCTCTCATCCTCCTTTCTCTCTCCAATAAATAAATAAATCTAAAAAAAGAAATCACTGCGTGCCAAACTTCGTTTTTCTATTTTTAATTCTGATAATTGATATTTTGGGATGATGAAAGCCAAAGACTTGAAGAATATGATGTCATATTCTTGTTGATATTATTCCATATTACATTAAATCTAAGATAGATCAATTTAAGAAACTGTCAGTTCTTAACAAATTGGCTCATAGAAGTTTAAAAATGAAATCCTATTCTTCCAAATGTATAAAATAAAGTAACTATTCATTTTCACTAATTGTCACTGACACTAAAACACCGCTTCTTGGCTTAAACACTCTTTCCCTCTCTCTTATCTACTTTGTCTAACTCCCATTCATCCTTCAAAGAGAAAGTATGATCTTCTCCTGACACCATCATCACCTGCCCAACATAGGTGCCCCACAAGCCTCCATGCATGCTTATTTCCATCAGACACAATATAATGAAGGCAACTGGTTTCCTCTTTTTCTCCCCAACTAGACTATTAGCAATCAGCACAGTAGTGGCACATCCTAATGGTCTTTGTATCCCCAATGTCTAACACAGTGCCTCCCATGCAGGATAGTGATTATACCTACTCTTTTTACATGGATTTTTTTGCATGAATTAAATGAAACAACATCTATAAAGTGCTCATCCAGATTCTGGTACAGAGTACATGGTAATGCTCAATTTGTACGTGTGTGTACGCACATAGATAATAGATGTTTAGTATGTGAATAAAACTTAGGGGTGCCTGGGTGGTTCAGTCAGTTAAGCATCTGCCTTCAGCTCAGGTCATGATCCCAGAGTCCTGGGATCAAGCCCTGCATCAGGCTCCCGGCTCAGCAAAGAGCCTTCCTCTCCCTCTCCCTCTGCTGCTCCCCTGCTTGTGTGCTCTCTCTCTGGTCATATAAACAAAATCTTAAAAAAAAAAAAAAAAAAAAAAAAAAAGTGAATAAAACTTAGACTCAATTTTTAGATAAACTTGACAAAATAAAATGAAACCTTAATTTTATAAAACAACAAAGATACCTTAGCTCACTTAATGAAAGATTAATAATAATAATAATGGAAAATAGTAAGTATATATTCAACTTTACTGATAGAACCCTCTAAGTTATTATTTTATTATATTATTTAAAACTTGGAAGAAAGGACAGGGCTACCTAATTCAAATACTGATATTTCCAAATTTTCCCCAAAAAAGTTACTAAAATATACAAAGTATACTGTAGGTGGCATGATCTCAATTTAATTATGAAAAGCATGTCTCACAAACCTTAACTAATTGGTGCAATTTTTAAAAATTGCATTAGAAAAAAAAAAACAAATAAAAATTGCATTAGTATCAGTAAACACAAAGAGAAAGCTTTCCCAAATTATTTAAAACCATATTCCAAAACACTGAGCAGTAATAAAAGCCAATAAAAAAAATACTAAATTTAAGGGAAAGCTTGAATATGAGAAATGCTCTTTACCTATAGGCAATCGATTCTTTTTATTTGCTGGAGTGGTTGCCGGAGACAGCTGAGGAGTATTATAGGGAGTCATTTCCAAGCTGCTGCTTTTTCCTGGCTTTGCCTGGGGCAGGTTTGCCAATAAATTGTCAAGAGCCATCCTATCTTCTCTTAGTTGATCTCCAGACATCACACTCTTCATAAAATTCACCTGGCAAAAGTAAAAGGCCATTAGCTAGTGAGATCAATTTTTCAAACACAATATATATTTCTCACACAATGTACTCATCTATGACTCTGCCCATGCTTAGATAAATTACTTTTGAGAAAAACCTATTAAAGAATAAAGCCATTACCAGAGTAATAAGCTGACTATAGGTTATATAAACCACAGTCCTGCTCAATCCTTCCAGAAGATTAACGGAGGACATTGGAGGGGTCTCCACTGCACGGCCCCCAATCACAACATCAAGAAAAGCAGCAACACAGCTCTGTTAAACAGAAAAAGATCACAGTGAAATATTTTCTCTTTAAAATAAGGGGAAAAAATTTCTAATTAAGGTGGACAAGCATCCAAAAAGTTTTCCTTTGAAAATTATATTAAACCTAACATTGAAAAAAATTAAACTCTTTATGAACTGACATAGAATTGTCTCCATGAAATTCTGGTATGTGAAACAAACATGACACAGAACAGTGCACACTACTCTACCACTTGTGAAAAGGGAGGGATGGGGGTAACTGGGAAAACATATGTAAGAATTTGCTTGTATACATATAGATCTCTCAAAGAAAACATGAAAGATTGAGAACACCAAGAACCTTTTGGGGAGGAAATAAAGGTTAGAGATCAGAAGTGGAAGTGGAATTTCACTGGATTACCTCTAAATTTTAAGTAAGGTTGAATTGTACAGCCTATTCAAATAGGAAATTTTAACTGAACGATGCCATAGAACATATCTATGAAATACACTTAAAATTATACAATTATCACTGTTTTCCTTTAGTGGCTTAAAAAATTAAACTATTTATTTGTAAAGATTGATTCACCCATTTTAGAGAGATTGTATGTGTGTACACACACATGCAATTAGTGGGGAAGGAGAGAGGAAGAGGGACAGGGATAGAATCTAAAGCAGACTCCCCACTGACCCGAACCAATCTCAGGATCCTGAGATCATGATGCAAGAAGAAACCAAGAGTTGGACACTGACCCAACTGAGCCGTCCTATTTAGGTTTTTTGTTTTTCATTTAAATAATCTCTACACTCAGGGAGCATCGGTGGCTCATTTGGTTGAGCATCAATCAGACCCTTTGTTTCTGCTATGGTCAGGATCTCAGGGTCTTGGGAGAGAGCCCCACGTAGAGGTCCATGCTTAACATGGACACTGCTTGAGAGTCTTTGCCCCTCCCTCTCCCTCTGCTCCTCCTCTGTTTGCACATGCACACCCTCTGTCTCTAAAATAACTAAATAATAAATCAATAAAATCTTTGAAGTCATCTCTATATCCAACATGGGGCTGAAACTCCAACCCCAAGATCAAGAGTCCCATACTCTACCAACTGAACCAGCCAGGTGCCTTAAACTTTCTGAAATAAAATAATCTTAATAGCTCTTTGGCTCTCATTACAATAGCAACCCTCAACACTTCAATAAGTGAGAACTAGTCATCTTTAGTGAGATCTTCCTTTAAATGCTGCTGATCCAACACTGTATTCTCTCTGTATATACCAAGGATCATTGAAAAGACCATTTATTTTTAATAAGAAACAAGATTTAATAAAGACCATAGTTAAGTTCACTAATGCTTTGGCAAAATTTTCTATAAATGGCATTTCACATGAGATAATATTCATTCTTACTTTGTCAAATTTTCCAAGGCTGCTTTTTGTCCGGGGATCTCCCTCTTCTGAGCCAGTCATTGCCAACTGCTGCAAAAGGCGGCCAACCTGCAACCCAAAGCAGTCATACAGAGACACAGGCTATAGATACTTATAAATTCTTCTCTACTTCCATTCGAGGCTAAAATTTTGTTTCATAATAATATTCATACTATCTGACCAGGCATGCAAAGTAGGATCCCAAATTATTATTTTTTTAAGATTTATTTATTTATTTATTTATTTATTTATTTATTTATTTATTTATTTATGATAGAGAGAGAGAGAGAGAGAGAGAGAGAGGCAGAGACACAGGCAGAGGGAGAAGCAGGCTCCATGCCGGGAGCCCGACACGGGACTTGATCCCGGGACCACAGGATCGCACCCTGGGCTGAAGGCAGGCACCAAAACCGCTGAGCCACCCAGGGATCCCAGGATCCCAAATTAAATGCTTATCTTCTCTACATCAGCTTTTACTATATATAGATTAGGAGTTCAAGACAATAAGTAGAAAATTTTACTTTAACATTATATTGACAATATAAAACAAAAATATAACACCTTTGTTTCTGATATTCTACTTTTCATACATCTAGAAATTTTAAAATTTGCAAAACTTGATTCAAACTACTTCAAGTTAATACTAAGTACTTTTCCCTTTATAGTTCACAGAATACTCAAAGTAGAATTTTTTTTTTTTTTATTTAAGAAATCCTACAGAACAGAGCTGCTTGGAAAGTAAATATTAATTTATTAATTCACAGAGCAAATTCCTTACTTGTAAAAGAGGACTGTTAATCTACTCTATTTTTTTTTTAAAGATTTATTTGTTGGGCAGCCCTGGTGGCCCAGTGGTTTAGCTCTGCCTTCGGCCCGGGGTGTGATCCTGGAGACCCGGGATCGACTCCCACGTCAGGCTCCCTGCATGGAGCCTGCTTCTCCCTCTGCCTGTGTCTCTGCCTCTCTCTCCCTCTGTGTCTGTCATGAATAAATAAATAAAATCTTTTAAAAAAAATTTATTTATTTATCTCAGAGGAGAGGGGAGGGACAGAGAGAGAGAGAGAATCTCAGGCAGACATTCTGTTAAACACGGAGCCCAACTCAGGGCTCAATCTCATGAACCCGACATCATAACCTGAGCCAAAATCAAGAATCGGACACTTACTGACTGAGCCACCTAGGCGACTCTAATCTACTATCTTTAAAGACATTCTGGAGCAAGCTAATATTATATTAGTATCATCTTAATATCTGGGACAATTCCCAGATATTTTTACTCATTTTGAAAATAAGTGATTCAATCTCTATTGAAATGACAAAAATAAAAACCTACAACTATCTTAAGAATAAATTTAATGTTGCACAGACAATAAAAATCTTTAAATTTCATTTTGGGAAGTTTTATATAGTTAATTGCTAAACACAACAACATAATATAATTGACCGGGGCAGCCTGGGTGGCTCAGTGGTTTAGTGCCGCCTTCAGCCCAGGGTGTGATCCTGGAGACCCGGAATCGAGTCCTACATAGGACTCCCTGCATGGAGCCAGCTTCTCCCTCTGCCTGTGTCTCTGCCTCTCTCTTTCTCTGTGTCTCTCATGACTAAATAAATTAAATATTTAAAAAATAATAAATAATATAATTGACCATGAAAAAAAAAACCTTGGGGCACCTGGGTGGCTCAGTTGGTTAAGTGTCTGCCTTCGGCTCAGATCATGATCCCAAAGGCCTGGGATCAAGCTCCGAGTCAGGCTCCCTGCCCAGCAAGGAGTCTGCTTCTCCCTCTGTCCCTCTCCACTGGTGCATGCTCTCACTTTCAAATAAATAAATAATCTTAAATTCAAAAAGCTTATCATTAAAAAAAAAATCATCCTAAGATATATTATATTCCAAATAAATTCAGTTTCTTCTTTACAGTATTTCTGGGGGATAGGATATGATTAAAAACTTCCTTTAAGAAATAATAACATGAGAATGCCCAGGTGGCTCAGTCAGTTAAGCATCTGACTCTTGATTTCAGCTCATGTCATGATCTCAGGGTCGTGAGATCAAGCCCTACATCAATCAGGCTCTGCACTGGGTGTAGCGCCTGTCTGGGATTCTATCTCTCATTCTCTCGTCGCCCCTCACCCCCTCCTCCTCTCTAAAAAGAAAAAAAGAAATAACATGACTTCAGTAGTTCAGATGATTAAGGGGGAGAAAATGCTAATACAAATCCAAAACTCCTCTTTCTGAAAGTCTGAGGTCCAGAAGAGTTTCAGATTTCAAAATCTGAAGGTTTTAGAAAGGTTGATTAGTGCATACATGTAAAAAAGCCAGTATTAAGGGTGGTATCCTATAATCAAATGTATTCACATTTCTGCAGCAAAATATGAACATTCATTAGCACTTGATTTTGGCTCAGGTCATGATCACAGAGTCCTGGGATCAAGCCCCACATTGGGATGGAGCCCCATGGTGGGAATCTCCACTCAGCAGGGAGTCTGCTCAAGAATTTCTCCCCCTTAAAAAAAAAAAAAAAAAAAAAAAGAATTTCTCTCCCTATTCCTCCCCCTCGCTACATGCTCTCCCTCTCTCATAAATAAATAAATAAATAGATCTTTGAGGGAAAAAACTAACAAAATATTTTATGACTACAATATTTTTAAATCCCAATTTAACTGCTTTTATTTCCTTTTTTTTTTTTTTTTTTTTAAGATTTATTTATTTCAGAGAGTGTGTGTGTACACATCCACAAGCAGGGAGGGAGCAAAAGGAGAGAAATTCAAGGAGACTCCCTGCTGAGCCTGGAGCCAAACCCTGGAGCCCAACGCAGGGCTCAATCTCACAACCCTGAGATCATGATCAGACCTGAAACCAAGAGTGGGACGCTCAACTGGCTGAGCCATCCAGGTGCCCAGTAACTGCTTTTATTTCTTAAGAAGCAAATATTTAAAAGCCAGTATGAGGAAACAGAATAGTAAAAATACATACACATTGTCAGATTTTCTGTTCCCACCCCACTACCCACTCAACTGATTTTCAACTGAATGCCACACTAATGATAATAGCAAAAGCATACCTGCATCAGATTAAATCTTGCCACCTCATTAATAGGAGCATCAGAAATTATTCCATACTGTTCTGGATTGACAACTGCAGGACAAATGAAGCAGGCCAATAGGAGATCAGTACACATTGCCCTGACCTCCCCAACTTCCAGTCTATCTACACAGGAGAGGGTTTTGTACATCTGTGACACAATCCACCTCAAACTATGTGGAAAGCAATATGTATTCTGTTTGAGATAACCAATAAATTTGTTCACCAAAGCCACCAGTTTGGCCTCATTGGAATCCACCATCTCTTGAACCTTTTGCCTGAATCTATCTGAGCCTTTCTCTCCGAAAAGTTTTTCCTGTTGTAATGGGGAAAACCTATCAATTAGCTTGTTTGGATCTGTTTCCAGGTGATCTTCATCTTCAACAAGCAGTTGCATAATTGGCTCATGTAAAGTGGCTGTGAGGAAAAGTTTGGCAGAAAACAGTCCTTCAGAAAAAAGTTTAAATAAGATGCTGAAGGCACAAGTTCCTCTCCTCAAAAGTCGCCTGGGGTTGTCACTTTCTTTAAGTTCAAATTCAATCAAGTATCTCAAAACCTGAAGGAGGTAGCTTTCATCTTCTTGCATAATACAGTTGCCATAGAGGGAGGTAAAAACTGTGTAAATAACATTTTGTGTGTTCTCCTGATTAAGTTTCTCCCCAGCAACCAAAGAGGAAGCAATAAGACGAGGATTTTCCCTTAACCGACTCAAGAATTCTCCATAAGCAGTCTCCTGAAATCCCAATTGCTTATATCCATCAACAAACTGTGTATCTTCCAAAATCTTGGCATGCTGACAACATTCAGCAGGGGAAGCTTCAGCACTAAAAAATGAGCAAACAAGCAAAACAATAAAATCAATAACAATAATATAATACATACATTCCACTGAAACATGGAAATGTAGATTGATTATAGTCCTAGCAATGAGATCACTCCAAACTCCTCAAATCTTTCAGCCCACCAACATCTGAATGTGTAAAGAAAGGCAAAACCCGGCAGCCCCAGTGGCCCGCAGTTTAGTGCCGCCTTCAGCCCAGGGTGTGATCCTGGAGACCCGGGATCAAGTCCCACGTCAGGCTCCCTGCATGGAGCCTGCTTCTCCCTCTGCCTGTGTCTGCCTGTGTCTCTGCCTCTCTCTCTCTGTCTCTCATGAATAAATAAATAAAATCTTAAAAAAGAAAAAAAAAAAAAAAAAGAAAGGCAAAACCAAAAAGTACAAAGGAGGACAAATTCCTCACAGTAAATCAGGTTCAACGAAAAGTATAAAAAAATAACCATTATTCTGATTTCTATCATCAAAGATCAGTCCTTTCTTTCAGCTTCACATAAATGAAATCATACAGTATATACTTTTCTGTGTCTGGCTCCTTTTCTCAACATTATACTTCAGCACCACTCTTCTTAGAGGTAAAAACTGTTTCTTGGAACAAAAGAATAAGGTATTAACACAGGGAAAAAAGAGGCTTCTAAAACTGAGTAGATATACAGTATCGAAACAAGAAAATATACACAGCTGACCCTTGAACAATGTGGAGATTAGGGGCAATGACCCCCTATGTAGTGGAAAAATCCCTGCAGAACTTCGGACTCTCCAAACACTTAACTTCTAATAGCCTATGTTTGACCAGAAGCCTTACAAAGAACATAAATAGTCAATTAACACATATTTTGTATTTGTATTATATACAGTATTCTTACAATAAAGCTAAAGAAAAGAAAATATTAAGAAAGTCATAAGGAAGAGAAAATATGTTTACAGTACCCTACAAAAAAAATCCATGTATAAGTGGACCCACACAAGTCAAACCAGTGTTCAAGGTCTTGACCAACGTATATTAAATAGTATTAGGAGAAAAAGGGTGCTTGGCTGGCTGAGTTAGTGGAGCATGCAACTCCTGACTTTGGGGTTGTGAGTTCGAGCCTCATATTAGGTGTAGAGATTACCCAAAAACAAATTTTCCTTTAATCTTAAAAAAAATAATAATAACAATGATGACAACAATAGAAAAGTAGAGAGGTGCCTGGCTGGCTCAATTGGTACAGCATGTGACTCTTGATCTCAAAGTTGTGAATTCAAGCCCCATGTTAGGTGTGGAGCCAAAAAAATCAAAACAAAACACAACATAATTTACTTTCAGCAGTAATAAAATATTATATATATAAAGATACAAAACTGATGTGGTATAAAATATTAATGCTTACGTTATAATTCTCTATAAAATGTTTAATTAATAGACTAGTCAGGCTCCCTGCATGGAGCAAAGGCTCACCTTAATGTTGATTCAAACTATCTGAAAGCATGAACTTTGTTGGAAATAGATTCACTTATTTACAGTTAGCACAAAATTACAATGGCCCATAAAATTTAACACCTCAAACCCTTTTTTTTTACCTGGTTATGATAAGCCGATCCAAATTAATTCTCTGTTGCTTAGCAATCCATGCTGTACGATATAACTTTTCCGCTGTCTTAAGTACATCTGCATTGAGCCTCTGAATGAGCTGTTTCTCAGAGTTTACATATAAGCGTTCCTGCTTGAGGTGATGGGCCAAAGTATGAATATCCAGCTTCACCATCTTCAAATGTGGAGAAGGTACAAAGGCTGATCACTAAGAGTAAACAGACAAGTTTAAAATTTTATGTCACTTAAATTGTTTTCCAAAATCAAAAGGGATAAGAGAACACATTATGAATTAGGCTACATTTAGTACTATGATTAACTCTAATTTTAAAATAATCTATATATTTTTTGCAGAAGCATCACAGGTTCAGTATAGAAAAACTCTATAAATACAGATAAACAAAAATAAATAGCTCCTAGTAAGGCCATTGCTCAGGACAGCCACAGTAAAAACCTGTGTATTTTCTTTAAATCTAGTATCTATTTATTAGCACCAGAGTTTCTTTGCTCCATTTTTAAAAAAATTTTTTAAAGATTTTATTTATTTATTCATGATAGTCACACAGAGAGAGACAGAAAGGCAGAGACACAGGCAGAGGGAGAAGCAGGCTCCATGCAGGGAGCCCGACATGGGATTCGATCCCGGGTCTCCAGGATCGCGCCCTGGGCCAAAGGCAAGCGCCAAACCACTGCGATCCCTGGGTGGTGCAGCGGTTTGGCGCCTGCTCTCTTTTATATTGCAACCAATTTAACCTGTTGACTCAATCTTCAAAATACATCTCCAATCTGACTACTCACCACATCCAACATCATCTCTCATCCAAAGATCTATAACCACTACTTCCTAACTGATCTCTCTGCTTCCTTTCTTGTACTATTCGAGACTCTTCTCTACATAGCCTAAAGTACCCTTTAAACTGAAGTCAGATCACCTTATTCCCAAACTAGCAGCCATCCAAAAGCTTATTTTACATTTAGAATGAAATCTAAAAGTCCTATATGATCTACCCCCGCTACTTCTCCCAACCTCATCTCCTACCATTCTACCCTTGCTCACATAGCTCCAGATGCACTGGCCTTCTTGCTTGAAAGGCCACGCATGCCCTTCCTCAAAGCCTCTGCATTTGATGATCCCTCTGTCTAAAAGACTATTCCTCTAGGTATCTTTGCACAACTAGTATCTTTACTTCATTCAGGTCTCTATTCAAATGACTATTTAGAAAGGCCTTCTCAGATAACTCCTAAAATACAAACTATCAATTCCTATTCCCTTTTCTGGCCTTTTTAAGAAGTATACTTGCTTCTATAGCATTATATTACAAATACCACTTGCATATTCTTTTTTTTTTTTTTTTAAAGATTTTGTTTATTTATTCATGATAGACATAGAGAGGCAGAGACACAGGCAGAGGGAGAAGCAGGCTCCAAGTAGGGAGCCTGATGTGGGACTCGATCCCAGGACTCCAGGATCACGCCCCGGGCCAAAGGCAGGTGCTGAACCACTGAGCCACCCAGGGATCCCCTGCATATTCTTTATGCTTAGGTATGGTTCCCCACTAAACAGTAAGGGCCACCAAGGCTAAAGGTTGGTGTTTTATTCACTCACAGTTGTAATTTCTGGGCTGAGCAGAGCAACTGGTTTGTAGCAAAAACTGAGTAAGTATTTGCCAAAGGAATGCATAAAATCACACAAATCTCGTTTATCTAGTAGCTAAACAAGCTGATAAAAATAGCACACATATTTTAAAGCATTATTATTTAAGCTACCCTTGGGCCTGGAATGACTGCCAGAACACAGTGCAGAGAAGTCTGAATTGGGTTATGAGACCCCTCAGTCATTGAACTCACTTTACTGGCCATGAGTCTGTTTCAAGCTTTGGCTAAGGAGGCATCTGCCAGCCTCCTCCCTCCAGGGCAGGGTCCACGGCACCTCTTGCTCAGTCTACCCTCAGGTAGAGAGAACTCACCTCCCTGAAACCCAGGAGGGCCGCTCTTGGTCCTAGCCTCAGACCCTCCCAGGGGATGTGAAGTAGAGTGACACAAAACACTCAGCTCAGCTCATAACCCCACCAATAAGTTTCCCTCAGACCACAATGTTTTATATCAACGATAGAAGTGCTCGTGGCCCAGATAACACAATACAACATTGTATATCCAGACAGCACACTGCCATTAAGGTAGAAAAGTAATTCTTTTTTTTTTTTTATTTATGATAGTCACAGAGAGAGAGAGAGAGAGAGAGGCAGAGACACAGGCAGAGGGAGAAGCAGGCTCCATGCACCGGGAGCCCGTCGTGGGATTCGATCCCGGGTCTCCAGGATCGTGCCCTGGGCCAAAGGCAGGCGCTAAACCGCTGCGCCACCCAGGGATCCCCTAGAAAAGTAATTCTTATTAAGAATTAAACATTAATTAAATTTACACAATGTTACATATCAAATATACCTCAACAAAGCTAAGAAAAAAAGTTGTCCCAGCCAGATTCATAAATGACCTTAATGGGTCTATTTGGAGTTGATAAAACAATACAATTTGTACTGAATTCAGATTCTTTTTTTTTTTTTTTTTTTTTTTTTTACTGAATTCAGATTCTATGAGAGATGAAAATCCAGACCTCAGAACTCTCAGTATGTTTAGAGATCAAACAAAAACATGTTCATATACTGAAATAAAGTTTTGGTGCTAAAAAAAAAAACACCTAACTTGGGATGCCTGGGTGGCTCAGCAGTTGAATGCCTGCCTTCGGCCCAGGGAGTAATCCTGAAGTCCTGGGGTCAAGTCCCACATCAGGCTCCTTGCATGGAGCCTACTTCTCCCTCTGCCTGTGTCTCTGCCTCTCTCTGTGTCTCTCATGAATAAATAAATAAAAATCTTTAAATAAAAAATAAAACCACCTGACTTAAAGAAATAGGTTTAGCAATTTTTAATTAAGTTTCATTTCAGAAATTTTTAAAATTTTTTTATGTTAATGAACTATTGAAGACTAGGAAAATTTCAGATATTACCATCTAACCTGAATCTTATAGCTTTCGAAAACCACTTTCTTGGGGCACCTGGGTGGTGCAGTCAGTTGAGAATCCAACTCTTGGTTTTGGCTCAGGTCATGATCTCAGAGTGGTGAGATCAAGTCCCAAATTGGGCTCAGTACTCAGTAAGCTGAGTATGAGTGTGAGTATGAATACTCCACTCAGTGTGGAGTCAGCTTGCAAGTCTTCCTCTCCCTCTGCCCCTCCCACCTGCACGCATTCTCTCTCTCTCCCAAAGAAATAAATCTTAAAAAAAAAAACAAAAAACTTTCTTATACCTTATCAATTCCCTAAGCAAACTATGCAAAGCTGTTATTCCAAATCTCCTGTATCATGAGGGCCCTCATACTGCTCTTTTCTCAAAAAGTGAAAGCATGTGCGCCTGGGTGGTTCAGTCAGTTGAGCAGCCAACTCTGGATTTCAGCTCAGGTCATGATCTGCGGATCGTGGGATCAAGCCCTGAGGAAGGCTCTGTATTCAGCAAAGAGGTCTGCTTATCCCTCTCGACCTTCTTCTCCCTGCTCACTTGCTCTCTCTCAAGTAAGTATCTCTCAAGTAAATAAATAAAATCTTTAAAAAAAAGGTATAGGTATGCCCACCAAAATGATTTGTTGTCAATAACAAAACCATGTGGGTAGATGAAAAAAAAAACTGGTGGCATACATATACTTATATAATCATATTAACTCAATTTACAGAAAATGCATATATGATTTTATAAACTTCCATGTGGGAACTGTAACATCCTCTAGGGGGCTCTAAGTCCACAGACTAAGAACAGAATCATTGAATAAAAGATAGTGATTATAAGAAATATTATAGTTAATGGAAACAATACTGAAATGAGTTCATCAAGATCTGAATGCTTCGTTAATTAGTTTTGCTACTTTAAGCACATGACATATTCTCTGAACATCAGATTTTTCTCACCCACAAAATGTGGACACAATACCTACATTTATTTTAACCCTGGTACAAGCAACATTTTAGATACTAGGAATACAAAAAGCGATAAAAACTAATGTGTACCCTCAAGGACTTTCTAACTTGGCAGAACAAGACAGACATGCAAGCAAATGGCTGTCCAAAATGTTACAAGTATTATGCTAGTAGACTGTACAAGGTAGAGAGGGGGGAAAAAGAGAAGGAACCTGCAATTAGTCTTAAAAGGCAAGTTGGGGAATTGGGGAACTGTGTTGTGTTCGGTGGTAAGGGGAGGGAGAGAATGTGCAGGGAGGCAATGAGAGATAAGGCTACAGCGACAGAAGGTACACAGAAGCCAAAGTTAAGAAACTCGGACCTTGCCTGTAAGCAATGTGAAAAGTTTTAAACAGGAGATTAAAAAGATTACATTTATATTTGGGAGCATAAACTCTAGCAGTAAGGAAAAGGATGAGGAGGTGGGGATGGAACTAGACAGACTAAAATTGTTAGCAGGCAGGAAATATGGTGGCAATGGAAAAATAAGACAAGTTTAAGAGATGTTACAAGACAAATACAAGATTTGTTAACAACAAATGGGGGAGAAAAGGTAAAAGTTTCCAACTCTGGCAACAAGGGGTGGCTGTGGTATTAATTCACTACAGTTGGTACTGTATGGGAAAACACATTATTAACTGAAAATGGTGCCTGGTGTGCTTCTAAGAACTTTACACATTTCATCTTCATAATATCCCTCTCAGGGAAGTGCTCTGCAGCTAAGGAAACTGAGGCTTGGAGATGTTATTTGCCCACAACCACACAAGTAAGAGATGACAGAGCCAGTACACTATTATTATTACTCTAATATCTACAGGAATGATTAAAAAATCCTGTGGTTACTCAAGAGAGTATCCTTTTTATTTATTTTTTTTTAAGATTTTATTTACATATTCATGAGAGGCACAGAGAGAGAGAGAGAGAGAGAGAGAGAGAGAGAGGCAGAGGGAGAAGCAGGCTCCATGCAGGGAGCCCAACATGGGACTCGATCCCAGGTTTCCAGGATCAGGCCCTGGGCCAAAGGCAGTGCTAAACCGCTGAATCACCCGGGCTGCCCAAGAATATCTTATTTTTAAGAGACGTGTGCTCAAGTATGTAAAAATAGTGTTAGGATGTCTGCAACTGGGATCCCTGGGTGGCGCAGCGGTTTGGCGCCTCCCTTTGGCCCAGGGTGCGATCCTGGAGACCCGGGATCGAATCCCTCATCGGGCTCCCGGTGCATGGAGCCTGCTTCTCCCTCTGCCTGTGTCTCTGCCTGTGTCTCTACCTCTCTCTCTCTCTCTCTCTGTTAGACTATCATAAATAAATAAAAATTAAAAAAAAAAAAAAAAAGGATGTCTGCAACTGACTTGTACATACTTCGGCAAAAAAATAAAATTTTGAAAATGCAGCAAAATGTAAAACAACTGTTGAAACTGGGTGGAGGGCAGATGATAATCATTATCCTATCCTTCAACAATTTCAGTTATGTTAGAAATTTTTCATATGGGGAAAATATTTTAGAAAGTCTCAAACTGTGGCCTTTTTGTGGCTTTAATACAACTTAATTCAACAAAATATTACTGAGCTCTGTTGGAGCCTAGCCAGGTCCCCTAATCTCAAGGAGCTCACAGTCTAATTATAACCAAAATATTGTTCAAGATAGGACACATAAAATGTTTCCAGTGACAGCAAAATATGCACCAATTTATGCAATTTAGAAATTAAAACCTTCAAATACAGCTTCACTTAAATAAAATTAACACATGATAATAATGTTCCACCTAGTCTAAACAAGAATTCACCTTCTATGGGATGTCTGGGTGGCTCAGTGGTTGAGCGTCTGCCTTCGGCTCAGGTCATGATCCTGGGGTCTTGGGATCGAGTCCCACATCGGGCTCCCCGTAGGGAGTCTGCTTCTCCCTCTGCCTATGTCTCTGCTTCTCTCTGACTCTCATGAGTAGATAAATAAAATCTTAAAAAAAAAAAAAAAAAAGAATTCACCTTCTAAACCCTTCAATAGTTCAAATGTTTTCAAAAATATATTTTTAAGATTTTATTTATTTATTCAAAGAGAGAGAGAGAGGCAGAGACACAGGCAGAGAGAGGAGCAGACTCCATGCAGGGAGCCCAATGTGGGACTCAATCCCAGGACGCCAGGATCACATCCTGGGCTGCAGCGGCAGTAAAACGTTGTGCCACCGGAGCTGCCTTATTCAAAATTATTTTAAGTTTCTTTTTTTAATTTTTATTTATTTATGATAGTCACACACACAGAGAGAGGCAGAGACATAGGCAGAGGGAGAAGCAGGCTCCATGCACCGGGAGCCCGACACAGGGCTAGATCCCGGAACTCCAGGATCACGCCCTAGGCCAAAGGCAGGCGCTAAACCGCTGCGCCACCCAGGGAGCCCCAAAAATATTTTAAATAAATCTAGACAAACTTGTTAAGCATTTTTTTCTTTCAAGTTCATAAATTATATACTTTATTTCTTTGTTTTCTATAATAAGTTGGTCTGAGTGCTGTCAAAAAACAGGTACTTACCCCTAAAAAATAATACTTTTTAAAATATTTTATTTTATTCATGAGAGACACAGAGAGAGGCAGAGACACAGGCAGAGGGAGAGGCAGGCTCCCTGTGAAGAGCCCAATGCGGGACTCGATCTCAGGATGCTGGGATCATACCCTGAGCTGAAGACAGATGCTCAACCACTAAGCCACTCAGGCATCCCACAAAATAATACTTTTAAAAACATTATACAGGGGCGGCCTGGGTGGCTCAGTCAGTTAAGCATCCAACTTGTGGGGATCCCTGGGTGGCTCAGCAGTTTAGCGCCTGCCTTTGGCCCAGGGCGTGATCCTGGAGTTCCGGGATCGAGCCCTGCGTCGGGCTCCCGGCCTGGAGCCTGCTTCTCCCTCTGCCTGTGTCTCTGTTTCTGTTTCTGTCTCTCTCTCTCTCCATCTATCATGAATAAATAAATAAAATCTTAAAAAAAAAAAAAAAAAGCATCCAACTTTTGATTTCAGCTCAAGTCATGATCTCAGGGTTGTGAGATTGAGCTCCATGTCCGGCTCCACGCTGGGCATGGAACCTGCTTAAAATAAAATTCTCTCTCTCCCTCTCCCTCTATCCCCCACCCTAAAAAAAGAAAAGTGTCATAAACCACTGGGTAAAATGCAAGAGATTAAAAATATGAATTAACTCTGACCTATATTTTTGTCCACAACAGCTTACCTAAATTAAATTCATGTTCTGAATACTTTTATACAATATGTAGCACATGCCAGAGTATAATGATATTATATCTTTAGCTCTTCCTTTAGACTGTAAACGCGGAGGGAAAGAATTCAACTTTGTCTCCTAACATTAGGCGATGGCAGGTAGGGGTGCAAACATGTTAACTGAACTCAATTCAGGTAGCCCGAAATCTACTGGCTCAGATATTTTGCAAAAAATAATACCTCCCGGCCACACACACACAAATATGCCTAACAAACAGGTCACTACTAAAAAACAACAGTTGCAGAAAAGGGTTGGGAATGTAAAAGGTAAAGTCTATGAAATTGTTCTGCTCTTATAAGGCACCACTATAACACAATAGCTAGAGCTACCAGGAAACTGCTAAAATAAAATGTAGGCATGAATCTAAAAGCGGAGAAATTTTACCATACATACATCAGTACCAAACTAACAACAATATTCATATCAAGCTAATATTATTTAGAACTTTTTTATGCAGGCACTGGTATTTTTTTTTCTCATT